>NC_088791.1:230345157-230648188 GCF_011386835.1 Chrysemys picta bellii
CAGAATCCAAGCTTTCATTTTTTTAAATATTAGGAGCCTGAGTTTCAGAAGTGTTGAGCATTCACAACTCTAAATGAAGTTAGTGGAAGCCACTGGTACTCAGACCTCTGAAAATCAGATCCTCCTACACTAGCACTAGTGGTTGTGAAGATAATCCTCCAAATGTGAACTAAAGGCTAGGTTTGCATAGAGATTTAGGTGTCTGCTTCTTTAGGCACCTAATTTCAACATTTAGGCACCACTGACATTCACAAAATCACTCCTCAGCTATTGCCTAACTCCATAAGTGCCTAAATCCCCATAGGTGCCTAGGTTTACACTGATGGTACCAAGGCACCTAAGTCCTGATGCCACACCACAGCTAATGAGCTGCTTGCTCACACCTAAACCACAGCAAGATTTTCAAATTAAGCTCTCTCCTGCTTATCTTACCAGATCAGTCCCTGCAGGCAGGTGTGATCAGAGCACATCTAACCCACACAGAATGTAGATGTAGGGGCAAGTAGGCTGGGAATTTTTGGTGTGAGCTACTTGGCTGCCATGTGTATGTTCCAGAACACCCAGTAGCGCAGTGATTAGGGTACTCCCCTGGGATTTGGGAAACCCAGGCTTGAATCACCACTCTGCCTGATTTAGAGCAGGGAGTTGAACCTAGGCCTGCCCAGGAGAATGTGCTAACCACAAGGCTATTGGTATTTTGTGGGTTCTCTCTCAATTTCTCTTGTTGAAACTGTTCCATATTGCATAAATAGTCAGTCATTGGAGCAGGGCATTGAACCTGACTCTCCCACATACTATGAGTGCCTTACCATTGGGCTATAGCATCTTTCTCTCTCAATTTCAATGAATATTGAGTTTTTGAAGCCCTGGCTATATATACAAGTTCTTAGATTGTAAGGTTTTTGGGGCAGGGACCCTCTTTTAGTCCTGTGTTAGTACAGTACCTAACCCAATGGGGTCTGGTCCATGACTGGGGCTCTTAGGCACCACCACAATACAAATAGTACGTTCTGACTATAATACAGCCTTTGAAAGCAGACTTTGGAGAAGGTGAAAGGTCTTTGGAGAAGAAGATTAGGATTACATGAAGCAAAAGCTAATGTACTCAATGCTTTTTTTGCCTCTGTCTTCACAAACAAGGTCAGCTCCCAGACTGCTGGACTGGGCAGCACAGTATGGGGAGGAGGTGACCAGCCCTCTGTGGAGAAATCAGTGGTTCGGGACTATTTAGAAAAACTGGATGAGCACAAATCCATGGGGCCAGATGCGCTGCATCCGAGGGTGCTAAAGGAGTTGGCGGATGGGATTGCGGAGCCATTGGCCATCATCTTTGAAAACTCATGGCGATTGGGGGAAGTCCTGGATGACTGGAAAAAGGCTAATGTAGTGCCCATCTTTAAAAAAGGGAAGAAGGAGGATCCGGGGAACTACAGGCCAGTCAGCCTCACCTCAGTCCCTGGAAAAATCATGGAGCAGGTCCTCAAGGAATCAATTATGAAACACTTAGAGGAGAGGAAAGTGATCAGGAACAGTCAGCATGGATTCACCAAGGGCAAGTCGTGCCTGACTAAGCTAATTGCCTTCTATGATGAGATAACTGGCTCTGTGGATGAGGGGAAAGCAGTGGATGTGTTATTCCTTGACTTTAGCAAAGCTTTTGATACGGTCTCCCACAGTATTCTTGCCGCCAAGTTAAAGAAGTATGGGCTGGATGAATGGACTGTAAGGTGGATAGAAAGCTGGCTAGATCATTGGGCTCAACGGGTAGTGATCAATGGCTCCATATCTAGTTGGCAGCCGGTTTCAAGCGGAGTGCCCCAAGGGTCGGTCCTGGGGCCGGTTTTGTTTAATATCTTTATTAATGATCTGGAGGATGGTGTGGACTGCACTCTCAGCAAGTTTGCAGATGACACTAAACTGGGAGGCGTGGTAGATACACTGGAGGGTAGGGATCGGATACAGAGGGACCTAGACAAATTAGAGGATTGGGCCAAAAAAAACCTGATGAGGTTCAACAAGGACAAGTGCAGAGTCCTGCACTTAGGGCGGAAGAATCCTATGCACTGCTACAGACTAGGGACCGAATGGCTAGGTAGCAGTTCTGCAGAAAAGGACCTAGGGGTCGCAGTGGACGAGAAGCTGGATATGAGTCAACAGTGTGCTCTTGTTGCCAAGAAGGCTAACAGCATTTTGGACTGTATAAGTAGGGGCATTGCCAGCAGATCGAGGAACGTGATCATTCCCCTTTATTTGACATTGGTGAGGCCTCATCTGGAGTACTGTGTCCAGTTTTGGGCCCCACACTACAAAAAGGATGTGGAAAAATTGGAAAGAGTCCAGCAGAGGGCAACAAAAATGATTAGGGGTCTGGAGCACATGACTTATGAGGAGAGGCTGAGGGAACTGGGATTGTTTAGTCTCCAGAAGAGAAGAATGAGGGGGGATTTGATAGCTGCTTTCAACTACCTGAAGGGGGGGTTCCAAAGAGGATGGAGCTCGGCTGTTCTCAGTGGTGGCAGATGACAGAACAAGGAGCAATGGTCTCAAGTAGCAGTGGGGGAGGTCTAGGTTGGATATTAGGAAACACTATTTCACTAGGAGGGTGGTGAAGCACTGGAATGCGTTACCTAGGGAGGTGGTGGAATCTCCTTCCTTGGAGGTTTTTAAAGCCGGCTTGACAAAGCCCTGTCTGGGATGATTTAGTTGGGAATTGGTTCTGCTTTGAGCAGGGAGTTGGACTAGATGACCTCCTGAGGTCCCTTCCAACCCTGATATTCTATGATTCTATGATAGAACCTTTACTGTAGTTCTACATTCCTAATGGCAACTGGGGTATTCATTTGCACTTCTAAATCCCTCTCAGACTATCTAAAGAGTTTCAGGAAATCCATAATAACTGAGCCTCCATTTTGAAGTGTTTTGTGAGCCCCTTGACTATAAAACTGAGTTGGAAGAGAAAATCCTGCTAATGATATTTCATTTAATGAAGCAGAAGAAACCTTGAGATGTAACATGAGTTGCATTGGATTCCTAATTCTAATGTCTGGATTTGCATTTTTGCTGTTTCATTGTGTGATGTTTCTGGGGGTGTGGGTTTGATGTCAACAGTCACTAGGGCCTGATTTATTTTGATTTCATAGCCTTCATCCATATCTTAGTGGCAGACAGTCCTTTATTTAACATTCTATGTACTCTAACCAAGATTACTATTGATTTCATGCTGCTTGACAAGAGTAGCTCTTCAGAACTGATATGACTCAAGGTGACAAAATGAATCAAATCATTTTTCAAACATTTAGTTTGACCTAGTTGAAAAATAATTCTAAGTGTTTTATCTCCCCAGTAGAAAAAATCTATAGGCTTGGTATCCAGATACAGTGCAAATCTCATGTACACAGGGGACTGTTTGCTTACACCCTGGCGAGTAGGGGGGTAATCCTCAGAGGAAGAGGATATAAAAATAAAGGACAGTGACCTCCACAGGACCCCTCTCTCCTCCCTCCATCTCTCTCCTTATGAGAACAACGTCTCTCAAAGAACTGAACAAAGGAGGGAGTGGTTCCAGGCTGGAAAGGGACCCAGCCTATGAAATGTATTGCAGCTTATGCTGAGACAAACCTTTTGCTTTTAAGCCTATTTAGCCTGATGAAGTTTAGGAATTAGCTTGCATGTGTTTATCCCTTTATTTCTTTTGTAACTAATTCTGACTTTTATGCCTGACCACTTATATTCACTTAAAATCTATCTTTCTGTAGTTGATAACTTGTTTTATTATTTTATTGTTTTATCTAAACCAGTGTGTTTGAAATATTTGGGAAATTTCTACTCAGGTCAACAGGGCTGGTGCATATTCATTACCCATTTTTGGAATGATGGACTATTTATGAGCTTGGACAGTTCAGTGGGCAAGGCTGGGACTGAGCGATATGTGGGTGTTGCCCTATATGTAATTCATGAATGGCTGGGCATAGCATTCATGTACTCAGCTGGGAGTGACTTTGCATGCTGGTGGCTGAGAGTGAGCAGAGCCTGGAGGGGTTTGCTGTTCACTAGCAAAGCAGTGTAAAAAGCATCCAGGCTGGAGAGTTAAGGGGACACTGCAGGTCAGGTTGCACCCTGGGGAATGTCACAGTAGCTATAGAGTCAGTCTCTCTCTCTCTCTCTCTCTCTCTCTCACACACATCAGAGAGGCCTGGACCCCCAAAAAGCTCATGTTAGATCCAGAAATGGGCATAGCAACACAATTCCATTTTCCCAAACACGTTTGAAAGATTTTTTCAAAAGTTATTGAGAAATGGAGGTGTTCTCCTCTGGATAGCTTTACCTTCAAGTGAGGCTAAGCCCAGTTTCAGTCAAACCTGGCCATATTTTATGGCTCTTGCATTGAAAACATTGGAAAATTCATGGTTTTGCATAGTTTCGAAGGAAAACTAGGTAAACCCCTGTGCTTTCACAGAATTTCCCTTTGAGATTTTCTATCTGAACCCAAAGTTCAAAGGAAATCTTGAGTGCTGTGAACACATGTATATTGAAACCAAAGAAAATGGGCAAATGGAAGGTGAGAGATGGCGGAAAATCCTCTTATACTGTTAATGTTGAGCATCTTTTCCTCTGTGTACCCTATTTTTAGGCTATAATACCCCCATCAGACTTTCTTTATCAAAGAGAACAATTTAAGCTAACAGCCAGAGACCTACACTAGCTAATTATCTCACAGGCAGTGATGTTATATAAAATGATGAAAGCTGGGTTTCAAATGGGATGCTTTTATACTACCAAATTTAAGAATGTGAATATGTTTTGACTAAATCTGTAGGCCTCATGTTTTGGAGTGTTGAAAATGTCATTTACTCACTTAAGGAGCAGAAAGGGATTTGCCTTTAGCTGTTCGATAGCCCACATTGAAGAGGAACAGGTATGGGATGTAAGGCATCTACTCATGGCAGGCTGCATCTTCTGTGTGTTGCACAGCTGTACAGGGGTTTTCGTGTTCCCCAAGGCAGTAGGGAATTCTAGGGTGGGGAAAAATACTTTCTGGCCATTCTCCCTGCACAAGTGTATTGGGGATTTGATGTAAGTGGGTTGGAGATCATTGTAGCCTGGAGAAGAGAACTGGATCAGTGGTCTGTCTAAAGGAGTTTCCTCTCTTCTGAGTCCTTCAGATCCCTCCCAAGCCCAGCTGTTCTGGCTCTGCAGTGAGATGCATGCATTGGGAGAGCCAGCGCTCTGAATCATCTTTATCTATTTGTATTCCCATCTGAATGCCGAACAGCCACAGCCTTCAGAGTTCCATTGAATTTACGAGGATCTGGTCCATTTTTATGACTACAGTTGTGTGAAAGTCTAGCCTGTAAAGCCTATATTCAAAATATAATCTCTTCAATTTTATTCCCACCCCCGCATTTATGGGGATAATATTTTGAAACAAAACACCACTTTCAAATTTCCCACCTTCAAATTATAATATGTATAGACCATGTCCTGAAGTTGGCAGGGAATGAATTAACCCCTTTCCTTCAGCTAGAAGAACTGCTGCCTGCCCTGAGCCCAGTGATTTGCAAAGCAGTAGGGCTGGGCCTGTTATAGGGAATTAATTTCGTTCGGCACACAATAAAGGCACATGCTGTGGAGAGTTCGGGCTCAGTCTGGCATGATGAGTCTGAAAGGAAGATAGCATAGGAAGTGGGCAGGAATCTGAGAACCAGAATTTGTGCATTTGGCTTTATGTATAGCCAGCTTCACCATATCCCCGTCCAGCTAGTCAGTGAAGATGCAAGTTGTTTTGATTCTGCAGATTGACTTCACTGTTTTAGTGCCTCTCCAGGCAACTTCAGAAGCTCTTTAGGCATTATTGGCACAGCCGTCCAGCATGCAGCCAGTGAAAACAGCTTAATAGTGTGAAAAACATATATGCATTGGCTTATTTGAACACTTTATGGGGAGGAACTCAAATCTAGGCGACAGTTGTTCTCTGAAAATGTTGACCTTGATGGGTTATAGACAAATGACCACCCTTTCCATAGCTCCAAATTGATCTCTTCATTCTTGGCCAGATTCTCTCCTGGTGTAACTCAGTTGACTTCATTGGATCCAAGCAGGGGCTGGCATCCGGCCACACTAAACAACTTGTAGAATTGATACAATTCTTTCTGTTTATGTCAGTCTTTCACAAAGGAGAAGTAGAGGGAAAAACATGGGTTTTCCATCTTTTCCTATTTTAAACATAAAAACTGGCAGGAGGATCAGAGGCAGGTGTAGTTTCTGAAAGATCTTCTAACTCTTTTTTTAGATCGGCTTGATTTCAGGTTGACCATGTCCCTCAGCATTACCTAAAGAAATTAGGTCTTTTAATAGTTAACTGCAGTGATCATTGCCTAGCACACTGAGAAAAGGCAGCTTCTAACCGTTAATGTTATTTCTTTCTGTTTGACCACATATAACTACCAGATAGGATGATGAGTGATTGGTGATGTCAAAGGTATCCTGTATCATTGGGGTGATATAAATTTATGCATCCAGAGATAATATATTTCCACTATTTAAAAAGTGACAGTTTTACTAGGTTTATTATTGTTTATTGTTTATTATTGGCAGACCAATTTGAACTAGCAGGTATTGGACACATTTTTTAAATTGTGCTTTTATGTGCTGGGTGAAATTCACTCAATGCAGAGAACTAGCACGAAGCTGATGCTCTGTATAAATCCCATGTAAGCCCTTAGGGGAACATTTAAGACTTTGTTCTAGCCCTCTTCTTTAATATCACACCCAATTTAAATAAGGCAACATTTTACATTTTTCTTTCTACTCTGCCTCCTGTTTCACATACTGTAATTTTTCTGTATTCTAAATTGTTTTGCATCCTTTGCATCATCATAATGTGTCCATTCCTCTTTTATTATTTATTTGCAAATAAGAAATCTGTTCTTTCTAATACACATCTTACTAAATGATGGTAAGTTACCCATCAACACACTTATAAGAAAGAGACCTGTACATACTCTGTTTTTATTTAATGCCAGCATCCAGCAAATATTGCTGGGAACAGCCTGTACTTTATTTCACTCATTCATTTCCAATGCAAAATTGATCACAATTTTATGGTCAGAAAATTATACATTCTTTTGATATGAGAACCATGTGGTTTGCCACTCTGCATGTCGCTTTCAATTTCTTAGTTTTTATTTAGCTGCTGTTCAGCTGGATTCTCAAATGGAGGCATAAATATATAAGCCAGCCATTAGAAAGAGACTCCTTGATCATTTCCACAGGATTTTTGTGGTTACACACTGAAGAGACGGGTCCCATAATAGTCTTTGCTTTGGCATCTATTCTGTCAGTTAATTTTGTAGCTGTCACGTTTCAAAAAAGAAAATAAGGGAGACACATATCATGTCCAAAGGATATGTTTGTCCTGGCAGGGAGTGTCATTCCTTTGTTGGCCAAGAGGCAGAAATAACTTCAATTAGGTTTTAATTGGAAACCACCAACCCCCGATTAAATCACAGCTTCAACATGCTGAAAGAAACAAACTTTCCCTGAAATAGAAGGAAATAATTTATTATATTGCTGTGTTTCTCTTTCCTATCCTCCATTTTTTTTCCTGTTTGTATCTTGAGTCATCTTA
Organism: Chrysemys picta bellii; assembly: GCF_011386835.1. Classification (NCBI taxonomy): domain Eukaryota; kingdom Metazoa; phylum Chordata; order Testudines; family Emydidae; genus Chrysemys; species Chrysemys picta. Next base: position 230,352,785 of record NC_088791.1, read on the forward strand.
GGTCTTGTATATTCATGGATTTTCCTCAGCCTCACTTCATATAACAACACCTTTTAAAGTGTGTCGGGATTCATCCTCTGAAATTCTCTCTGGCATGTTTTCCTTTCTTATTTGCCCTGTCTTTTTGTCTCCTTTCATCCTGATCTCATGACTATTGAAGTTAATGGAAAGTTGCCCCTTGATTTCAATGGGCTTAGGATCATTTCCATTGTTCAAATCCCATTCCCGCCTAACATCTTCTCCATTATCTCTACTTTCAGTTCCACAGTCTTTACTTGTCTGCTCATGCCAGGCATTTTTTGCTGCTCCTTCCTAGTGCTCACCTCTCACCTTCCTCTTATCCCTATTTGTGTTTCTTGATTGTTCCGGGTGATGCCATCTTCTTATTTACAGGTCAAAATACTGAGTGACATTGCCAAAAATAAGGTAGAAATGGATGAAGAGGGAATCTCGTTCATTAAAAAAGGTTTTTAAAATGGTGTATTCTAGAGGCCATCTCTAAAGTAGAGAGTGCACCAGGAGGCCAATATCAGGAAGAAATAATGAGCCAGCACTTGGACTCATAAACCTGTCCTTCCAGATACAGTTATTCATCCCTATCTTTTCAGCAGTGCCCTTCACCAGTTCTCTGCAAATCTGGATCCTCCCACCTTTTGTCCTCAGAGCTCTTGTACTCGTTTACTGCAGCAATGGCACTGATACACACCAGCAAGCTTTGAATGCTGTTTTCACTGTATCTTATTGCCTCATCAGGTGATTTCACTCTCTCTGCAGACCAGCATGCAGCAAGTGAAAAAGCTTTACAGTATGAAAAACATATATACACTTGTAGGAGGACCCCCAATGTGGCGGGACAGTTCTACTCTGCAAATGGTGACCTTGTTAGCTTATGGCAAATAACCATCCTTTCCAAAGCTCCAACCTGACCTCTTCACCATGGGACAAATTCTCTGTTGGTGTAATTCAATTGATTTCATTAGACTTACACCAGCTGAGAATCTGGCCTGCTGAGTTTCTGCAGTAGCCAGGCAAACTGCAGGAATGTACTTGAGACTGGCAAGTTCCTCTTCTGGCTCCATCGGTGAACTCATCACATTGTATTTTATTCGTTTTTATTTTCTTATAGTATGGCCACCTTTACAAATCATTAAGATGGGGGTGGGGGGGAAGAAACGCTAGCGAAAGGGCAAATACAGACAGGTAACACCCTCACAACATCCCTCTGAGAGAAGGGCCCAAGCCACCTTGTCCGAGCATGTGGTGTGGACCTACAGGGTGTCCCTAGAAATTCAAAACACAGAGGATATGGGCTGGTTACAGGCAGTGTGGATTTGAGTGATTAAGCCAGGAGAAGCAGTTGTGTGACCCTGAAAGGAAGCAAAGTCAGAGAGGCAACTTTTCCTTGTGTACAGTAGAAGCTGGAGGAACTCAACTTGGAGTTTCTGAGAAAAGAAGCTGTCTGTACATTGCTATTGTTGCTTGGGAAAATGGGACTCTGTGTCTGTACCTGTGAAGAATCAGATTACAGTGTCACACCCTCTCATCCAGCCAGAACCACATCACAATGCACTGAATTTCAGTTTTCGATTCAGCCTAAAGAGGCAACAATATTAAAACTACAATTCCTAACAATAACATAAGCTATAACAAAGACCTCAGAAAACCAGCAGCTGAGCTTACAAAACCCAAGCCTTACTCAGAAAACATAACTTAAAATCTCTATCCCTCAGTTTCCCCAAGAATCCCCTTTGCCCTAAACACTTTACAGAGCTCTTTTGATGAGTATCTGGGGAGGGCTAGAGTCTCATCAGCATACTGAAAACACTTCAGTCTGTATCTCCTTACTACCCCTTGTAATTACCTCATTTCCACATTGAACAGGAAGGGTGACAAAGTGGAAACTGTGACAGTCACCTTGGAACTTTTAGAAGGCAGAGGTTGACCAGAAGTACCTTCCAGTTTCTTTCTTGAGAGAAAATAAAGAGTGTAGCTCTATTCCTCACTGGCAGGGCTCAGGCAAGTCAAAAGCACCTCCTTCATAATCAGTGGCCTCAAAGGCAGCTGATAGATCTAATAACGTGACCAGGGCACCTGACCTTCATCCATTGCCAGGAAGAAATCTTCTTATGGATTCTGCATCCAGAAAACTAGGATTACAATGGATAATTAAACTATTAGATTATTACTTCTAAATAGTTACTAACCTTTTGAAAGAGGAGCGTCTGCATTTTACTTTCTTAAATTACAGTTTTCCAGGTGCAATCCCAGCTTCACTCAAGTCCATGGCAAAACTCCCATTGACTTCAATGGAGCCAGGATTTCACTGCCATAATTTAGGAGGTACAATGCATCTCCATGTCATCCAGGATCCTGTCATTATCAGGCAGTTATGCCAGGTTTATTAGAGAAAAATTTAAACTTTAATAATTTACCTGGACAATTATTCAATCCTGTATCAGAAAGGATAGAATTTCTGATCCCAGCTGGCTATCCATTTATGCTGTGAAGCATGAAGTCTGATGGCCTTTATAGTTTGAATCGTAGTACAAGTACATGCAGATGCTTCCTTATTAAAGTACATGCTTATCACTTAAAAAATTTACAAACCTAAATGTCTATTTCCTGAGGCAGTGAGATTTCCATTTCAACTGTACATTGTATGTCCTTTTTTATGTTTTCAATTTTAAAACAATTTACAGTTAATTGCAAGATTTTCAAAAATAGAAACTAGGGCTATCGATTAATTGCAGTTGACTCACGTGATTAACTCAAAAACATTAATCACGATTAATCGCAGTTTTAATTGCACTGTTTAACAATAGAATACCAATTGAAATTTATTAAATATTTTGGATGTTTTTCTATATTTTCAAGTATATTGTATTCTGTGTTGTAATTGAAATCAAAGTGTATATTATTCTTGATTACAAATATTTGCATTGTAAAAGATAAATAAAATAAATATTTTTCAATTCACCTCATACAAGTACTGTAGTACAATCTCTGTGTTGTGAAAGTGCAATTTACAAACGTAGAGTTTTTTTGTAACATAACTGCTCTCAAAAACAAAACAATGTAAAACTTCAGAGCCTACAAGTCCACTCAGTCCTACTTCTTGTTCAGCCAATCGCTAAGACAAAGAAGTTGGTTTACATTAACATGAGATAATGCTGCCCTTTCTTATTTACAATGTCACCAGACAGTGAGAACAGGCATTTGCATGGCACTTTTGTAGCCAGCATTGCAAGGTATTTACGTGCCAGATATGCTAAACGTTCTTCATGCTGATGACGCTCATTAAAAAATGTGTTAATTAAATTTGTGACTGAACTACAGAATCCAAACCACCAAAAAAGAAAATCAATCTTGTGCTGGTGACAACTGACTCAGATAATGAAAATGCTTCGGTCTGCAGAACCTGTCATCAGCATGGATACATGTCCTCTGGAATGATGGTTGAAGCATGAAGGGACATATGAATCTTTAGCGCATCTGGCATGTAAATATCTTGCGATTGTTGTTCGTTTTAAGAACACTTTTGCTGCAGATTTGACAAAACGCAAAGAAGGTACCAATGTGAGATTTCTAAAGATAACTGCAGCACTTGACCCAAGGCTTAAGGATCTGAAGTGCCTTCCAGAATTTGAGAGAGAGATGAGGTGTGGAGTATGCTTTCAGAGTCTGAAAAGAGCAACCCTCCAATGCAGAAACTACAGAATTCGAACCACGAAAAAAGAAAATCAACCTTTTGCTGGTAGCATCTGACTCCGAGGATGAAAATGAAAATGACGCCGGCTACAACAGTGCCATGAGAACACCTGTTCTCACTTTCAGGTGACATTGTAAACAAGAAGCGGGCAGCGTTATCTCCTGCAAATGTAAACAAACTTGTTTGAGCAATTGGCTAAACAAGAAGTAGGACTGAGTGGACTTGCAGGCTCTAAAATGTTACATTGTTTTGTTTTTGAATGCAGTTTTTTTTTGTAAGTAATTCTACATTTTTAAGTTCAACTTTCATGATAAAGAGATTGCACTACAGTACTTGTATTAGGTGAATTGAAAAATACTATTTTTTTTTACAGTGCAAATAATTGTAATAAAAAATAAATACAAAGTGAGCACTGTACACTTTGTATTCAGTGTTGTAACTGAAATCAATATATTTGAAAATGTAGAAAACATCCAAAAAGATTTAAATAAATGGTATTCTATTATTGTTTAAGAAAGTACATTTAATTGTGATTTTTTAATCGCTTGACAGCCCTAATAGAAACCTGAAGTTAGGCTCCTAAATCCTTTTTTAGGCTCCAGAATAAGTGGTGTGATTTTCAAATGTCCTAAACACCCAGTAAATCTAATCTGCTTCAATGGGATCTGCTTTTTCAGCACTGTTGAAAATCAGGCCACTTACACTGGTGTCTAAATAAAGATTTAAGAGCTTAATTATTGAGTTTTTATTTTCAAAAATCTTGGCCAGTGATGTTACCTTTTAATTTATTTGAACCACCTCGTGTTCTTGTAGTATTGGACTGAGTGCTTGACCCTCAACTATGCTAATGTCTTATCCCCTTCAGCACTGGCATAAGCAGACTGGAGTCAATCAGAGTTGTGCCTTCTTATGTTCTGCGGCTGAATTCAGCCCCAGCACTTTTAAAATAAGTCCTATTCTTATTATTAGTTGCATTGCCCTAGTACCTAGGGAACCATATCATGGTTTAAGCACCATGGTGCTAGGCACTGTTCTTCCTCCCCTCCCCCCGCCCCAATCCCCTCCAAGAGCTCTTAGGGAGAGTCTCCCTTCCCTTCTGCCTGCAATGATTTTTGTGACTTTCTCTTGCTTGGGACTATTTATACTTCTGCCCTGTCATTTTTGAGCACAGTTTCACATTTTTAATAACATTTTCCTTTTTACAATACTTTTACCCCCCCCCCCCCCCCCCGCCGCCTTATGCATTTGGCAGCCAACATCTTTAGATGAGCTGTTTAGATCTCCTTCCTGAAAATTACACTAATTCAGAACTTTGGTTGTTTAAATTGTTCCTTCAATTGTGAAATACTTTGCACTTGTCTGCCTTGAATTTTATCTGCCATGTGTTGCCCAATTACCTGATCTTGTTTGGTCCTTCAGAAGTGCCTGACAATCCTCCCCAGTATTGCTTAAGCTGAACATTTAGTAAATTGTCATCAACTTTCACTACTTGTCTATTTAGCCCATTTTACAGATAATTCATATTTTTTTTTGGCAGAGATCCACTTGCTTAGGTACAAAGCAACTAAACCACCGTTTCCCTAGAGAGCATCAAGCCATTCAGGAGTAGCAGCAGACAGGAAATTGGTCCGTTCTCGATGAACATCATCATTAGTCTTTCTTGAGACTCAGGTGCAGACTGAAAGGCAGCTGCGGCTCCCCTCAGGGCCCAAACAAACATTCAGTGAAACTTTCAAAACCTGGGCTGACTTTTTAGTTATGTGCATACAGAATATTCAAATAAACAAACCAATGCAACTCCAGCATGACCATTTTGTCTGTCTCAGATCAACTTTTGCTTTTAATCACAGGCTCCTCCTTGTGAAAATTTTGGCCTTGGCCCTTGCTCTTGCTCTTGAACTCAATTGCAAAATTCTAATTGAGTTCAGTGGTGCCCAGTCAGGCCTTTAGAATCATAGATGAACATTTTCAGCCCTGGGTGTACATAGATAGGTTCCTAAACAGAGGACTGACTTTCAGAAATGCTGAGCACACACAAATTCATTGAAGTCAGCTTTGCTCCTCTTACTTTTAGGAGTCAACCTGTACATATAGCAATCTAACTTTAGGCACCAAGGATTGAAAATGTTGGCTATGCATGTTAGGGATAGAACAAAATTTCATCATGTAGGTCGTTCCACTGAAATTCAGGATTGTGGCCCACAGTACATTTTCTCAAGATTTGTCCAAACTAATCTTAAAAGTCACAAACAGTAGAGCTTTACCACTTGTCTTTTGTCTTGTACAACTTAAAAGATCACAGTTTTCACGTATTATTTCCTCAAATTCAGCCTAAAATTTCTCTCCTTTAATTTCATCCTATTACTCCTAGTTCGAACGCCATGGATTATAATATAAAAAGCGGACATCTCTAAGGTAGAGTCGCTGATTCAAAAGGACACTTTCATGTCCAATGAATTTGGTTGGAAGCAACAGGAGAGGGATGGGAATGGGGAAATGAAACACTGGGAACACCTTGTAGGGTTGAGAGAGGTTGGCCTGTCTAAATCAGTGGTTCTCAACCTTGTTTCATTTGCAGACCCCTAAAACATTTCAAATGGAAATGCTAGATCCCTTTGGAAATCTTAGGCATAGTCTGTGGACTCCCAGGGGTCCATGGACCACTGATCTAAATGATAAAACTCTGAAAGTGAAAGGAATGAGTGTCTCTTTCTTGTGCTCATTCTATGCTAGACATTTTTCTTTTTTGTAATGTTTACGTTTACCTTTGTGACAGTGTCTGAAAGCTACATTTCATTAAATGAAGCAGACAAAAACATAAATTAAGATTAATTATGGCTGTGGAATTTTTCTCCAGTTAACTGAAAAGGTATGTTCACTAAATTAATAAGCATTGTTTTATTTCTTCAGGAACATGTCAAGATTCCCAAAGATAAGCTTTTGTTGACCTTTCCAAATCAAGTTTTCACTGCTTTATTTACCCTTTTTAATTAAGAGTTGGCAGGAGAAAAAAGAATATTGACTCATTTCTGAGTTGATACAATTTTAATGGAGAGTGCCAGTTCTCATGCTGACATTGATAACTTTGTTTCACAATATTAAAGCAAGTTTAAGAGCCATATCATACCCTTCCATGGCAGAACACACAGGCAAGGGCTCAGAAGTGTTCATAAGGTTCGCTTTATGGTGTTTACACAAACTCTTCACAATAGGGTGTGGTTTGGGAACCTATGGAGGAGGCAGGTGATGTAGCTTCCAATCCCTGGATCCATGAGTAAAGGAAGAATTTTCATGGTTCTCACTGAACTCTTCCTCCTAAGAAGCTATGCTATCATAAATTGTCCCTGCCACGCTTGCATAATACTTACTTATGAATGCAGCTACACAGGAAAAGGTAATGATGCTTCCATACAGCTCTCACCTGGGTCTTCCCAGACACAGTAGAAAGTGGTTGTTGCACGGCTGTACCACCTTCCATTCCCAACACTGCCCTACAAGTGCTCGTGGGGCCTTTAAAGTGCAGAGTTCTGTAGGATGGCAAGAGCATGAGCATGACCCCGCATTAGAGATTTTCTATCTGTTTTCCTTATCTTTGCTCCACTAGCTGCCTCACATCAGAGGGGAATGTAGGGGCAAAAAGAGCTAGATAATATTTTGTGTTTAAAAAATCTTGGTTCTTCTTCAAGTGCTGGTTCGTATGTATATTCCATTGCAGGTTATGGATGCACTTTGTGCCTGAGACCGGAAGAGTCTTGCTAATAGGGTCCATTGGTCCATGCCTGTGCTCTGTCTGCTTGTGGTCTGACCTGAGGGTATGAGGGGTGGTGCAGAGCAGCCACCTCTCCAGTTCTTTTTTTTACTGCTGCATGGTCTCAGATGGAACACTCCAGTGTCCTCAATTCTCTTCTTCTGGCCTTATCTGTAAATAGTGCTTTGTTTTTTCTTATTAGATAATTTGAGTACGGTCAGTTTGGAACTGGGGAGTCAATTTCCCCTTTGGGAGCTCCTCCCACTCTCTTTCTAGTGTGGAGATCGAGTATGCCTGGAATGCTGGGACTCAAATGCTCTCTCCTTCCCGCAAGCCTTCCTGATCAGCAATGATCATCATTGTACTGCCAGGGAAAAGCACACATCTCTGTCAAGTGCAGTATCTGCTGCTCCTTTCCTAGACAGAGTCACCAGCGATGGGAGTTGAGGCTCAGAAAACAACTTACGGAACAGGTGATGAAACCTCAGTCTGACCCTGGCCAGGCAGGCCCCCACTGCACAGCAGTCAGAGGCATTGAGAAGCACACCTCCTAGTAACACCTTCTGACACAGGGGTGAGTAGGGATAGAGTTAAGGACTACTCAGGGAAAGCGCATTCTAAAATCTAGAGATAAGTCGAGATAAGTCTCCCACTAAGTCCTGTAAGTCCTCTAAGTCCTACTCTAAGATGAAGATTTTGTCCCCAAACCCTTCTGAGTTGGCTGAATTGTCACACTCTGATCACAGATCCCCAAATACCCACAATATAGATGCTCAGACATGGAAGGCTAAGACTACTTTGATTCCAATACTGGCTTCTACTACTTGACTATTGGTACTGAGACAGGAGAAACACTGGGAGTCTAGACCTCCACCACTGATAATGCGAGTAATGTAGAGACACAAAGAGCCATGTGCATCATGCTTGCATACAGAAGCTATGACTTCCTACACCAGCTCCATTGGTATGGGGAGACCGGAACTTTCATCCCTCATCAGGGGAGAGGTATACTACCACAGAGAATATCACTATCCTCTCCGATACACACACTTCCTTCATTTTGGAACTGGTTCTCACTAGAGAGATTTTGACACCATTGACATGGTATTACTATGAGGAGAGAGATTCAATTCCACCAGCAAGATATCCACGGTACTGAAGGTATCACCTTTAGAAATGGCCCCTACGTTTTCATCAAAAGCATTCTACATTGAGGACTGACATCACCCCCACTGAGGGAAGTTAGTCCAGATGTGAGATACAGAATTTCCTGGCTTTGGGCAGCATACCCCCAATCTCTAGGACCATTGGTATCCCATGCCTTGGGGCCCACTGAACAAATTCAGCTCCCTTCGCTCAGGCCATATTGGGTACCATGGGCCCTGTATACGCATTACCAAGAGGCAGTATGGTACTGTAGAGAATTATATAGTGCCTCTTCTCTGAGAGATCTGCCTGAGCATCTACTGGAGCCCATGGAAGAAGAGGAAGAATAGCTGGATCCAGTAGTACCACCGTCCCATCAGGTATAGCATCTTCCTCCCTGGATGATCACAAATAGTTGCAAAAGCTATTAAAAATGGTGGTTGAGGTGCTCCAGATCCCTGTGGAGGAAGTCCAGGAGCCACCCCACAAACTCCTGGACATTCTACAGAGTGCTGGACCTGGTAGGGTGCACTCCCAGTAAACATGGCTCTCCTAGAGCCATCTAACGCAGTGTGGCATATTCCAGCTATATGGACAGCTACACCTAAGAGGCAGAGAAGAGATGCTTTGGCCCAGCTAAGAGTGCAGAGTTTTTGTTTATTCATCCTGCCCCAAACTTCTTGGTGGTGCAAGCCACCATGGAAAGGAGAAGACAACAGCAAAGCAGATCTACCCCTTAAGTTAAGGAAGCATAACACCTGGACCATCTGGGGAGGAAGGTATTTTCATCCATCAACTTGCACTTCTGAGTAGCTAATTATCAAGCTTTACTGCCAAAGTATGATTTTTGTCAACTAGTCCAAGTTTTTGGAATTTAGAGGCAAGCTCCCGCAGGAAGGCAGCATAATTCCAGGTTCTTATTGAGGAAGGTAGGCTGGTGGTCAATCATCTCTGCAGGCAGCAGGAGATGCAGCTGATACAACATCAAGATCAATGGCAACTGCCATTGTGATGTGACAGGAGTCCTGGCTTCACTCCTCAGGGTTCCCCTGAGAGGTACAAGTAACTGTGGAGGACTTACCCTTTGAAGGGGATATTTTTTTGAGTCATTAGACTCATTAAAAAACTTAAGGGTGATTCTCCTTACCTTGGGTAAATACAATTGAGCTCCCAAGAGGAAATAACAGACCTAGGCTGCTAACCCAGCCTTTCTACCATCAGAGAGGGTACAAATGCCAGAAAAGAAAATGGTTCTTCCTCTTTTCATCCTCCATCATCAGGGAAGAAATACTTTTGATGGGATTTCTGAGAGTTGTGAATCAAGCCAAATGTCATGTTCTTCCAACCTCAAAATTCAATTTCATGGCCAGATGGCCCAGTTTCTCCATATACGGCAAAAAGTAACAATGGACAAATGGGTTCCCTTTGGTTACCCCATAGAATTTTTCTCCGTTTTTTCTCCAAAGTCCTCTTCCATTCAGGGACCACTCTCAGGAGGGATACTCGTACAGGAAGTACACTTTAATGAGGGACCACACAACAGATACCACCACAATACCAGAGAAAGGGATTTTATTCAAAATACTTCCTGTTCCCGAATTAGAAAAAAGAGACCCATCTTAAACCTTCATCATTTCAATATTTTTATGCCAAAACTAAGATTCAGAATGGTTACTCTGGCATTGAGAATCCCGCCTCTAAACAGAAAGGAATGGTTCACAGCTCTCTACATGAAGGATGCCTAATTCTACATCAGCCAAACTGGACAGTCCCTACGTAAAAGGATAAATGGACACAAGTCAGATATTAGGAATGGCAATATACAAAAACCTGTAGGAGAACACTTCAACCTCCCTGGCCACACAATAGCAGATTTAAAGGTAGCCATCCTACAGCAAAAAAACTTCAGGACCAGACTTCAAAGAGAAACTGCTGAGCTTCAGTTAATTTGCAAATTTGACACCATCAGCTCAGGATTAAACAAAGACTGTGAATGGCTAGCCAACTACAAAAGCAGTTTCTCCTCCCTTGGTGTTCACACCTCAACTGCTAGAAGAGGTCCTCATCCTCCCTGATTGAACTAACCTCGTTATCTCTAGACTGATTCTTGCCTGCATATTTATACCTGCCTCTGGAAATTTCCATTACATGCGTCTGACGAAGTGGGTATTCACCCACAAAAGCTTATGCTCCAATACATCTGTTAGTCTATAAGGTGTCACAGGACTCTTTGTTGCTTTTTACAGATTCAGACTAACACGGCTACCCCTCTAATATTTCTACATAGACCTTTTTCTCTCACAGGAGGCTCCTGAAGTTTGTGATCGGTAGAAGTCATAATCAGTAGAGGGTGCTTCCCTCTGGACTGGTAACACTTCCCAGAGTATTCACAAAGGTGCTCTCAGTAGTGGCAGCTCACTTCCATTGCCCTAGCTCAATAGTCTTTCCATATCTAAATGCTTGGCTTCTCATGGGGAGGTCTTCTTGAGAAATAATGACATCAACCTCACCCTTATTCACTCTTCTGATGTCACTAGGAATCTACATAAATTTAGATAAGTCCACTTTAGCTCCAACACGGGCCATAGTTTTCATTGGAGCAACTCTAGACTCACTCAGAGTCAGAGCCTGCCTGCCTCCCTATGGATGTTTCAATCAATGAACCATCTGATCAATCAGCTCAGAAAGAGTCCACAATCATTGGTTCAGAAATGCCTCCTCCTCCTGGATCACATGGTGTCTTGCACCTATGTGACCCCATTTGCAGGACTTAACTCTGCTGTCTACAAGCTGGGCTTCGGAAGGTTTACATGCTAAGCAAACACAGTATGAACAAGTTGAGTTCTGATCCCTGCCCGGGTATGAGATGCTCTAGCTTGGTGGCAGGACAAAGAACAGATGTGCCTGGGAGTTCCCTTCCCTTCACCCCACCACCTCCACTTTTGTGCATCTAGTGACTATGCAGTGTCTGAAGGGTTTACACAGAATCTTTCCTCCACTAGCTAAACATACTCCAGCTTGGGATCCTAACCTGGTCCTTTCAGCATTACCTAAGCCACCATTTGAATGAGTAGAGACATGCTCACTGTCTCATTTATCTGTGAAGGTCTCTGACCCTAAGAACCCCTCAGTGCCTACTGGTAAAGAGCTCACTGTCATATAACAGCAACTCATATGAGACCTGAAAAACTCACTACATATAACACACTGCTGTCATGGTCGTTATCTATAAAGAATGTCATGTCAGGTATCAAGTGAAAACTGATAATGTACCGATCATTAATATCATTGTGAAATGTGTGTATTGACATTATATGAGGGATTATGAACACTTACTGATACTATGCTTTAAAATATGTAACCAAACAAAGGGAGAAATAAGGTATTTTTTAGAAAGCTGGTTACCTCCTTATCTCCAATGGGAATTAACCAGGCATAGTCAAAGACAATGGTAATTATATTTGCATATTGAGTCAACAGGAAAAGTGAATGAACCAAGCTGCAAAAACACTGGAATGTGAACCCCACGGGTTCATCCTGACTCTGGAAACAAAGACAATAGATTTTGGGAAATACAAGGAGAAGAAAAAATCATTTTGTTATCCATTTCACTGAGGAACATTCCTGGCAGAGAGGAATGATTCAGAAAAAGCTGCTGATTTTTAGTTAAATCAGGCTTCAATCTCTGCAGAAAAGAACGTTGAAGGTGAGAGAACTGCTTTGGCCAAAGAATTGTAGCTTGTTAAGTTTAGTCACTAGAAAACATGTTTATCCTTTTGTTTTATTTTTGTAACCATTTTCTGTTTCTATTATCTTGGCTTAGTATCACTTAAATCTCTGTTCTTTATTAATAAACAAATTCTGGGTTTTACTATACATTCATCTCAGTGCAATATGTTAAAGTGTGCATCCTCAGCTGAGCTAATACTGATGAGTATTCTGTCTCTTTGGAGACAGTGGACTTGGTAATTTCTGAGATTGTTGAGTGACATGTACTGCATATGGCCGGACTATACTCTTCTAGGGAGTTCAGGAACTGAAATGCACCTATGGTTACCTGCAAGGTGAAATAGGGCTGGCAGGGTCCTGAGGAGTTTGTTGGGCTGGCTAAACAGACTGGAGTGTTGGAGCTGACACACAGTTTAGCATCAGCAAATCTCTCACATGGAGGCAGAGGGGTCGCAAGGTGACTTACATTTCTGGATGCCTAGAGAAAGTGTCACAAGTTGCCTTCCTAGTGGCTATCACTGTGGCTAGAAGTGGAGGCAAATTGGTGGCCCTGATGGCTGACCTACCTCATACTGTATTCCATAAGGATAAGGTTTCCTTAAAAATTCACCCTAAATTTCTCCCCACAGTAGTCTTTGTTTTCCATGTGAATCAGTCCATAGAATTACCTGTTTTTTTTCTGTACCACGAATGGGTAATAGAGACTCCATTCCTTGGAGCATGGGCATTCTATCTTCAGAACAAAACCCTTTCAGAGGTTGCCCAGCGTGGCCCTAAGATAAATCCTCTTTGACTATGCCAGTGTGACACCCAGGCTCTTTGCCCTTGTGCAATGCATGAAAGGGCAAGCGGTCTCATTGCAGACTGTCTAAGTTGATCTAGGGTAGTATCTTGCTCTGTCACCAGTTGTTGGAGACTCCCCTACCACAGAGAGTGAGGGTGTACTCCACCAGATCCAGTGATCCTTATATGTATTCTGCTGCCCATCTGCCTTCACCTCTGCTTTGGATCTTAGATATGATTCATGGTAGAGAAGGAACTGGAGAGGTGGTCAGTCCATACAACCTCTCCTACCTTTGGTCCAGAGCACATGGAGAGAGAGAGAGAGAGTGTAGGCATAGACCAATGGACACTATTAGAAAGAATTTTGCAGTCTCAGGTGCATCGCATACACAGTAGAATACACAAAGGGACCACACATCTTGAGGTCTGGTTATAAAAGGTAGGTAACCTCTCTTTCTAACTAGGCCTTTTCTTTTCAAACTACAGAGTAGTAATAGCTACAAGACATTACAAATTAAAATAAAGCAAGTGATGATTTAGCTCCATTGCTGCTGCCACATCAGCATCTAAGGGCTGATCCAGTGAGTGGGGATGCATTAGGGTAGGGATATTAGGTAACATAAAGGGGATTGGGTTCCTAGATCCAAAAGTGCAGATGGCCACATAATGAGGTCTAAAGACGAGAAATGGAAACTAGCAAAGAATGATAGAAAAATACCAATTGTTCAAATAGAAAGAAACAAATTGTGTTTCATTTTGAAATTATACTTTGAGCTCTTTTTGATCCTGGACTTTGTTTAGGAACACATTGCTACCATTTTTAGGATTGAAGTCATGTATTTTTAAGGCCAGAGGGGATCATTACCATTATCTAGTCTGGCCTCATGCCTAATGCAGACCATGGAATTTAATCAAGAGATTCCTGCATTGTGAGCCTAGCAACCTGTGGTTGAACTACAACAAATCTTCTAGAAAAATTTCCAGTTCTGATTCATGTGACTGGAGAATCCATTTCATCCTGAGGTAAATTGTTCCAACGGGTACTTACCCTCACTGTTGAAAATTTGCACACTATTTCCAGTTTGAATGTGTCTAGCTTCATCCTTCTGCCGCTGTAGCTTGTTATGCCTATGTCTTAGATTAAAGAATCCTCTGTTATCAGAAATCTTTTTATCATGTCGGTTCTTGTAGACAGCAGTCACGTTACCTCTTTACTTCTTTTTGAGATTGTTTAAACAGCAATGTAAGAGTTCCTAAACAGATCTAAAAATTGTAGTGTTTCATTATGCTTTACAACAGTTTTGTGTCTATGTGCAATGAAAGAAATATTTTAATAAAGACAGCTATGAATGTGTATTAATTTTTATACAGGATAAGGAAGCAAGCAATTTTACAAGTATATATTGGAGACAAATATGTATGTGTTGGAGACAAATATGGAGCTATGTATGTTACAACAGGTAGCCTCAGTCTAGTAAAGCACTTAAACATGTGCATAACTCTAAGGAAAAGCAATACAATGTTTGGCATAGTCCTTTCCTATTACTTTTCCTTAAGGCCCCAATCCTGCATCATGATCCATGTGGTCTTCCTTTCATTCTATGGGGTTCCACATAGGCAGATCACAATGCACGATCAGGGTCTTATGTACAAAAAAATAGTAAGACATTTTCTTTCCCCGTCTGCCTGTTCTTTGTATGTAGATTATCCAATCCTTGCTTGCCTCTCTTTACTGGAGGACCATGGTGAAGTCTTTGAGGGATCTGAATAGGAATGTTACACAAGACTATAACCTGAATGGCAACAAACCCCACAGTTTTAACTGAGAAATGAGAGGATATTGGCTCTCTCAGGTTGTAGACTTTTGTGTGTCATCATTACTATTAAGACCCTTCAATGTGCTAAGATTATCCATCAAAGGTAAAAAAGGGCAGCCTTAATAGATTAGATAGAAATTTAAAAAATCTTTAGGAAAAAAAACAAAATTGTATTATATATTAAATAACCTCTAAAGTACAGTAATGGGTATGACCGGGATCGGCAACGTTTGGCCCACAGCCCAACAGGGTAAGCCCCCTGGGGGGCTGGGCCGGTTTGTTTACCTGCCGTGTCTGCAGGTTTGGCCGATCGCAGCTCCCACTGGCTGCGGTTCGCCACTCCAGGCCAATGGTGGCTGCAGGAAGCGGCTGCCAGCACATCCCTCGGCCTGCGCTGCTTCCCGCAGCTCCCATTGGCCTGGAGCAGTGAACTGTGGCCAGTGGGAGCTGCGATCGGCCGAACCTGCGGAAGTGGCAGGTAAACAAACTGGCCCGGCCCACCAGGGGGCTTACCCTGGCGGGCTGCGTTCCAAACATTTCCGATCCCTGGGGTATGACATCAACAGTGCTACTTGGAATAAAGTACTACACAGTGTAAAGATGCCAGAAATGGAATCTATACAATGATTCAGGTGAAGATCTAGCAAAATCTGTAAATTTTAAGTCCTGCTGCAACAAAATTATGTTCATTACTTGTTCAATGTACTTACCAACCCCTCCCCGACCCCCCCCCCCCCGAAAAAAACCAACAAAACCCAACACTTCAGTGAGTTTCTTTGTATTTACCTGTACTGAAGGTTGAACAGCTTTTGGAACAATAACAAATATTTCACCCTGTAGAATATCACCTGCTGGAATTCTGGCAACATATCTAGGGCATAAAAGATTTCTTCTCTGAATTCCAGTGTACAGTGTAATTTGTGTGTTAAATGTACTTTGTTTTTCTAGTACTGCATGCTTCCAATTGAAATCCATTAGTGTGTCCTCCATGTGAACTTTTTCAAAATGTGTCAATAAGAATGCCTTTTGTTTGCTGTTTAAAAGTGGTAAGTTTGCAAAGGGGGTGAAAAGGTGGGAAAGTGTTCATGGCTCCAGGCTGAATTTTGAAACAGTCTTTCAAAATTAGGCTCAGTATCTATCTTTCTAAGTATTTAGACAGCTGTCAGTTCTGAAACTGCCAAACTTGTAATTTCTAGGGTTGCATATGACAATGCATACCTGAGCCTGGGAGCAAAAAGTGGAGCTGAGCTCATATTGCAGAATTTACAACCCCCATCACAGAATCTTAGGCTCTGTCTATACTGGGGATATTTATAGGGGTGTAAACACACCAGTGCAAACATAATTGTAGCTGTGCTGGACCAATTCCAGTTTGAAACCAGGGCTAGCTGTACTGGTGCAAGGCCCTGTTTTAAATGGGTGCATCATATCTACACCAGAGGTTTGCAGAGATACAGCTATATCCTCTTTCAGTCTAAGGGTCAGATTCTGCCAGTCTTATTCATCATGAATAGCACCATTGCGCAGCTAAAATCGTTGGGCCAGATAAAAGTCTGTGTGACCACTCACATGAGTAAGAACTAACCAACATAGAATCATAGGGTTAGAAGGGACCGCACGAGACATCTAGTCTAACGCCCTGCCAAGATGCAGGATTTGTTGTGGCTAAACCATCTAAGACAGATGGCTACCCAGCCTCCTTTTGAAACCCCCAAGTGAAGGAGCTTCCACAGCCTCCCTAGGCAGTTTGTTCCATTGGCCTACTGTTCTTACAGTTAAGAAGTTTTTTCCTGAGATTTAATCTAAATGTGCTATGCTGTAGTTTGAACCCCTTGCCTCTTGTCCTGCCCTCTGTGGCAAGAGAGAACAACTTTTCTCCATCTTTTGTATGGCAGCCTTTCAAGTATTTGAAGACTGCTATCATGTCCCCCCTTAATCTCCTCTTTTCCAAACTAAACATACCCAGTTCCTTCAGCCTTTGCTCACATGGCTTTCATATGCTTATATGGCTTGCATTCCATCCCTTTGATCATCTTTGTTGGTTGCCTTTGGAGCCTTTCCAGTGTGTCTACATCCTTTCTATACATTGGTGACTAAAATTGGACACAGTACTTGAGCTGAGGCCTAACCAGTGCCGAGTAGAGCGGTATTATCAACTCCCATGACTTGCATGCTGTGCCTCTGTTAATGCAACCTAAAATTGCAACAGCATCGCATTGCTGACATGTTGAGATTGTGATCCACCACAACTCCTAGATCCTTCTCAATAGTGCTGCTGCCAAGCCAGTTATTTCCCCATTCTGCATTTGTGCATTTGGTTTTTCTTCTTAAGTGCAGCACCTTACATTTGTTTTTATTGAATTTCTTTTTGTTGTCTATAGCCCAGTTCTCCAATTTACCTGGTCTCTATCCTCCGAAGTGTTGGCAACCCCCTTCCTCCCCCAGCCTTGTGTCATCTGCAAATTTTATCAGTATGCTGTCTATTCCTACATCCAGAACATTAATAGAGATATTAAACACTGGACCCAGAACAGAGTCTAGCCTATTGGGACTATTCACACAGTGAAATACTATTCACTGGGAATAAGGAGGGCAACAATCTGGCCCCAATTAGTTTCCACTTAAATAAATATAGAAACTGGTATAAGAAACATGTGCAGAGGAACAATGTACTGTTTTCCATCACATTCGCTCCTAGCAATGTCTGTTGGGATGAGTGCTTTCAACAATCCTAATCTTCTCTAGCATGCTGGAGTGACTAAGGGTGAAAAAATAGAATATAGCCAAGGGAAGCAGACAGTTTGCTTCTGTAAAATTATGGTTAGTAAACCTTTCGGGAGTTTGTGTCACTCATATCTGAAATGCTCTTAGTCATGAAAAAGAGAGGCATGCCATGTGGTGATGAAGGAGCCTTCTGGGTGTATGGAGGAGCTGTTGATAAAGCATCTTAGCCAAAGGAAGGGAAATAGTCACCAGCTCTGTGTGGAAACCTAGTAGTATTCATTACCTATTCCAATGTATATTTTTAAGATTTGGAAAGCATCCAAAGTAGAAGCTACAAACCTAAATTGCTAAATAAGAAACACATGGTACCCCTGTCTGTCATGGGGCAGCATGGTCTAGCGGAAAGGGTATTGGACAGAATCAGGACACCTGAGTTCTGTCTAGAGCTGGGTGAAATTTTTCAGTTGACAATTTTTTTGACAAAAAATGCAATTTCAGGTCAACTGAAGCATTTCATTAATTCATATAAATTGCAGTGAATTGTTTCAATCAAAATGAAAAAAAAAACAATTTGGAAATGCTGAAATGGCTCATTTTGACATTTCCTAAACAAAAGATCTAGATTTTTCAGGCAGGATTCATAAGTAGGCTCTGGGGCAGGATTTGATGTAGGGGGCATAGTCCACACATTTGTTTACATATGACTCTTGGCTCAGCAATTTAAATTATGCTGCCCCTTGCCCTTCTGTCTTTAGCTGGGATAATCTTTGGAGGTAGAGTGGAGATTAGGGAAACTGCAGTTTAGAATGTGGGTTCTGCTTTTATGGTTCTAATGTGTGCTTCTTTCATCTCCTTATTGATGTACATTATTTCGTCATCTTCTTACCCCTAATCCCATCAATTGGGGTTTGGTCCTGCAAGCATCGAGCGTCTTCATCTGTCTGAGGCGGCACTAATATCTACCTGCTTACCATCATCTTTGATGCAATCCATCTATTGCTGCTTTGGCTTTCCTTGGGGTCTCTTTCTTTCTTCCCTTTCCTGCCATACTATCTTCACCAGATCCCCTTCATTCATCCTCTGCATGTGTCCAAATTAGCAAAGTTTGTGCTTCATGGATTTTTGGCATCCATATCATGGACTTTGACTTCCATCTGAATACGTTCATTTTGAAATCTGTGTAACTCCTCCTGTGGCGCGAAGACCTCTCCTCTCAAACACCTGTAGGCGTTGATCCTGCCATCTCTTTATTTCCCATGCTTCTGCAACACACATCATTGCAGGGTGCACCATTGTTCTATGAGGTTTGGCTCTTAGTCTCAGTGGCATATGTTTGTCATATGCTACTCCCACACTTGTTCCAGCACTCTCCAATCTAGATTGTATCTCATGTTCAAGTTCGACATCTTCTGTGATCCAGCTGCCAAGGTACTACAACTGGTCAGTCTGGTTTAATCTCACTCCATTAATCTCTCTATGTCCAGTTTCTCTGGGGTACCTCTACTGACCCCCATGACCTCAGTTTTACTCATGCTCATTTTCATCCTGTCCCATCCTATCTGCTCATATATCAGTGGTTTAGTATTTCCTCTAGGTCTTCTTTTGAGAATTCCTTTATTGCTATTGGTGTACAATATTTCACCAGCCCATATTTCACACACATTACTGATTAATGGTTTTAGCTGACTGTTCGGCAGTGGAAACATTTTTATATACAGTAAGACACAACAAATGGATGTTTAACGCATATTTGCATTCAAATGTGTGTGCTCTGACTATTTTTTGCTCCGCAACAATTTGTTTTAAATAAAAATGATGGATTGCTGAGATTTTATTCAGATCATCACATTGCACCATTCTTCCTTTTTTGTTGCTGTTAGAAATGCCAGTCACAGGATCCAGATGCCAAGTAGCAATGGCAGCTGGCTGTATGGCAGATCCCTAAAACTGTGTGAATGCTCCTTGACTTACTTGGACTGTATCACATAGATGGATTGCAGATTATTTGTCTGAGCTGTCTTGCCTTCCAAAAGCCTCCAGTTCCTTTCTTTCCTTCTCCTGATCAAAAATATATGCGGTTTTATGTTGTTGAAACTGCAACCCTGGGTAAATCTCTCTTGAAATGTGTGAGCGTTGTAGGCAAAAAGGGTTGTTTAATTTTAACTGCATCATTCCGCATGCATAAATTCAGTTAATTCATTCAGTTAATAAATAACATTAAATATTCTCAATATAGTACTAGATTAAGGATGCAACCTTTCCTTTAATACCCCCAATCTATTCTCTTTTTGTTCTGTGTATATAGAAACTTGGTGATGATAGGGGTCCTGTTGACGATCAAAGCAGAAATATTAATTCAGACAGGATTCAGTTCTGTTTTAAAAATAAATTCTCAATGTTTTTAGGCTAAATTGAATGACTTTGTGTGGAACAAAGTACCACTTAATGTGAGCACTGGTGGTAGAATATGGCCCTAGGTTTTTAAAAGAGAACAAAGGTTACTATTCTGAGGCTATGTCTACACTACCACGGTAAGTTGACCTACGCTACACAACTCCAGCTACGTGAATAACGTAGCTGGAGTTGATGTACCTTAGGTCGAGTTACCGCAGGTCTACACCGCAGGGGGTCGACTGGAGAAAATCTCCTGTCAACTTACCTTACTCTTCTTGTCGGGGGTAGAGTACAAGGGTCGACTGGAGAGCAATCTGCAGTCGATTTGGCAGGTCTTTACTAGACCAGCAAAATCGACCGCTGGTGGATCAATCTCAGAGCGTCAATCCCGGCTGTAGTCCAGACCTGCCCTGAGAAACAGCCTTCCACCCACACAAAGGAACTGCAGCTAGCACTTCCAAGGCCTGGAGCTGTCCAACATCTTGTATAACCGGCCGTAGAATATGTAATGATGTTGTGGCCGTATCAGTTCCAGGATATTATAGAGACGGGGTGAGTGAGGTAATATCTTTTATTGTACCAATTTCTGTTGGTGAGAAGGACAAGCTTTCAAGCTACACAGAGCTCTTCAAGTCTGGGAACGGTATAGAGAGTGTCACAGTTAAATACAAAGTTGAACAGATAGTTTAGCATAAGTAGTTAGCACATATTCTAAGGGACCATTCAAGGTGAAGTGGCCCATTAACACGCCTGCAGTCACAGGGCAAAAATTGGGGGTAGTGGGTTGCAGATTGTTGTAATAAAGCATAATTCCAGTGTCTTTTTTAAGACCATGATTTTTAGTGTCTAGCAAAGTTAAGAATTTAAGCTCCCAATCTCATCTTTTGAAAGCATTGTGCAGGTTTCCTTTGAGGATGAGGACTGAGTGATCGCTTTGTGGAAAGTGTTCACCCCCAGGCAATAGGGTGTTTTTGTCTTTTTATCATTTTTCATGTGTGTGTTCATTTGAGCATGTAGTGATTGTCTGGATGTAGTCCACACATTTGTTTATATATGACTCCTGGCTCAGCAATTTAAATTATGCCCCCCAACCCCTCTGCACAAATTACTGTTCTTAGGATCCTGCGAGGGAAAAGGATTCCAGAGCTCAGACTTCAGCCCAAGCCCAAACGTCTACACTGCAATTAACAGCCCCTTAGCCTGAACCCGAGTCAGCTGGCACAGGCCAGCTGTGGGTTTTTAACTGCAGTGTAGACATACCCTGTGTAGCTTGAAAGCTTGTCTCTCTCACCAACAGAAGTTGGTCCAATTAAACATTATTACCTCACCCACCTTGTCTCTCTCGGATGTAGAAGAGTCAGAACCAGAAATGTACATCACAGTGACAAAAGATACTGGCGCCAGTGATGAAATTAGCCTTTTATCACAAACATAATACTCCTTCCCTCCTTTGACAGCATCAAGAAAAGGGGATTGCTCCAAATTTGACAAAGGAGCTATCCAAAAGGCCTAACCGTGCCCACGCTCTGCTTAACTCGCTGCTTATTTTCCTAAGGCTTTGGAGAACTGCTGCTAAAATGAGCTAAGTGCTATATATTTTTCATCCCTTTCCCATCACATCTTCCCAGAAACACTGCTTATGCTTTGCAGAGCTACTGGTGAATATTACTGTTATGCAGAAATGACTTACAGTAGTGATTTCAAATGCACAGTATGCAACCAAAGGCAACTCCACAGTCATTTGTTTTAAAGCTGCTGCATTATCCTTATATCTTTTTTTACAGTGACTGCACTATATCTGTTTTTTATAGCTCCGGCATTGTCTAGTTGAGTGGCACAGTAAATAACATTTCACTTGTGCGACTTTCTCCATCTGCTTTTGCATGACCATCAGTTCATGTTGTCTCTTCCTATTCTGACAAGAGCTGTGCAAATAACCAACATTTCAGTAGGAGAACCGAAGAAAAAAAATAGTTTCAGGTTGACATGAAATGAACATTTTTCAAATTCTTCAGCAAACCAAAAAGTAAAAATGTTGGATTTAATTAGAGGTTTTTTACCTTTTTAAAAAATTGAAGTAAAATTCAAATAAAAAAGTCACAATATTTCATCTTGAAAATGTTAAAATGAAACATTTTGTCTTTTGTGGGATTTTTTTTTTCTTGACAGTTTGGCCACTTCAGCATGAATTCACTAATTGTTTCACTCAATGCAAATCTGCATTTTTTATTTTTTTTTGGTGGGGAAAAAAAGTCTTTTGAAAAAAATTTGCCAGCTCTAATTCTGAACTTTCAGCTTCTAAAGACATTTGGTATTCCAAATGATCTCCAAAAAGGCATCACAGATGGTATGTCGCTGCACTTTAAGCCACAAAAGCTTCTCTCCCTAGCTCAAATGTACATTTGCTCTGTCCTGCTAAAGGAATTGCAGTCTCGTTATCAGTGTTGCCTTTCTTTTGATGAAACCATGAACTGCAGACTGATTGCTCACTTGCTGTGTCACTTTCCTATAGGAAACAAGTTTCTATTTGGCAACATCCTGTATTTTCCTCTCATTGTTAGTTGTTAATAGATCCCCTCTTTTGCTCTTGTCCCCATAGTAGCTATTCACCACTGTTACAATTCTGACTTAGGGAAGTACCTTGTGGGATTGTTCAACTCCTTTGACCTCAATTTTTTGCTGTCTGTGAAACTCCTGTTACATCTCTGTCATGCTTCCAATTGATAGGATTCCTGACATTTAGGCTCACGCTATTGTTTGACAAAATGTGCTGGCAAAATTTCTTGTCTGCCCTCCCCCCAGTCTATTGCAAACCTGGCTGCTGAAAATTAGCTGTTGTTGGCAACAAATCAGCGTCAGAGAGCAAATATCCATTTTTGGCTAGATAATGTTTCTTCAAGCTCTGTCCCATTTCATTCAATGGATGTGTCTTCATTCCTGAGGCTTCTGTGTTTCTGTTCTGGTATTTTATTCTTGTTTCTGTTTGTATCTGGGTTTTTTTTCCTGCTCTATTTCTGCTTGATCCAAACATTATATTACATAACATCCCAGGGGGCCTGAACCAACAACCATTGATGTCAATGAAAGGAATGTGCAAAGTATTTGATTTTGGGGACCCGTGCTGACCTCCTTGGGTTAAATATGCAGATTATGCTGGCTAATTTCATTGCTAAGCCTTTCCATCATATACAGATATCTGTCTCTTTAATCTGTTCCTTAAGTCTTGTATTTTTGTCTTAATTACAGCCACTCCAAATCACAGCTGCCAAGTATATCTTCTCTCAGTTTTCCAATCACATCTGCCTAGACTTCAAGCTGAGTCTGCACTGGCCCCCTTCTTTTACATGTTCAGTTCAGTCTTCTCTGCCTGTAACCTATCCTGTGCTGTATGCTCTACACAAGTCTTTTGGCTTCTTGTCATTTTGTCTACACCTAAGCCTATGCCTTCCTCCACATCATCCCCAGTGCTTGCAACAGTCTTACCATTCATATTTGCTCAAGCTCCTTATATTTTCTTCTTCAGATCATTTCTAAAGACTATGGGCTTGTTTTTCTTGCTCCCATTGAAGTCAGTAGAGGTTTTGTTATTGACTTCAGTGGAAACATAACCCTATTGGCTATAACTAATGCTCGCAATACTGTGCCTGTTTGTGCTTTTCAGATTGTTAACACTTCGGGGTAGGAACTCTTTCTCACCTGAGCTACTTCATGAACTTCAATGTGACAGTGCCAACGAATCAGGACCACTTGCATGAGTAAAAGTTTGTAGGAGCAGACTCCTTGTTTTGGTTTTCTTTAGTATTGTTAAGAGCCATCCTCAGTGCTGCAGAAATGCTAATAATCACCTGAGCAGCCTAGGTGGGGTTAGGGTGACCAGATGTCCTGATTTTATAGGGACAGTCCCGATATTTGGGGCTTTGTCTTATATAGGCGCCTATTACGCCCCACCCCCGTCCCAATTTTTCACACTTGCTGTCTGGTCACCCTAGGTGGGGTCAGTCAAGGTTTGGGCTTCAACTTTCCTTTTCCTTGGCACCAACAAGCCTTCTTTCTCTCCTCTTGTATCAGTGGCTGATCACGGGGCCCACATTCTCCATCATGTGTCACAAGGCAAGGTTTTTCCCCAGCTTGTTAAGGACTCGCTACCACACCCTCCCACAGCCTCTTTTAAGAAGCTTTATTTTTCAAACACAACCAGACAGATCCTCGGCTCCCCTTTTATGTCTCAGACTCTCACTGCCTCCCCTGGCAGTGGCAGCCACTGCTATTGCAGCCAGTTCTAACTCACTGGGTCTCTGTCAGCCCCTGTATAACCTCAGGTGCAGTCCCACCCCCCTTAATTGGCCCAGCTGGGAGCACCTGTTCTGACACAGAGCATAGGGGAGCTGGACTTGCATCAGTTACAGAGGCCAGCCACCTGTGATGCTCTTCTTGAAGGGTGAGGTAACTTTTGTCATGAAGGGACAGAGAGCCCAGGGATGTTCTGACCTTTCTGGAGATGGTCAGTAGCCAATATAAATTGTGAGTTTGAGTCCCCAGTCCTCGCTTGCTCTTCAGTTGCTTATGATGTAACACTGAGCGTATGGCTGCATATATTTGTTGACTAATAACTAGAAATAAAGGGTCAATACTAGCTACATTACTATTAGACAGAGGGGGGTTGGGGATTTCTTCCAGTGCTCCCCACTCCCATTCTTCATCCATTGTAATATATTTTAAACAAATTACCAAAATAATTGAAACCAGCATGATTATATTGCATTATTTTAACAAAATATGCAGAATTTTGCAGAATATTAAAATATTGTGCACAGAATTTTTAATTTTTGGTGTAGAATTCCCCCGGGAATACAAAACCAAAAAGCCACAGGAGTCTGCAGCTCAAGACTGCATGTTGTTGGACAGGGAAAAGAGAAAAATAAATGAATTAAATAAGTAAAATAACAGTCTCCCCATGCAGGACGGAGCCAGACAATTCACATGGCAGAAACCAGATTATTTATTCAATGCCCATTTTGATTGCCTGCTGGAGTTCAGCACTCTTGTGAGTGATATTACCTGGTGTGACAAACCCAGACCAGTGGGGTACAGGAGTCTGGTAGAGGGCAAATATACTGGTCACTGGATGAGTAGTTTTCTGTTCCCTGAGTGACCAGAGCAGGGGCTGCACTAGAGTAATTAGGAACCTGCTAGAACCAGTTAAGGCAGGCAGGCTAATTAGGACACCTGGAGCCAATTAAGAAGAAGCTTCTAGAATCAATTAAGGCAGGCTAATCAGGGCACCTGGGTTTTAAAAGGAGCTGACTTCAGTTTGTGGTGCGAGTGTGAGGAGCTGGGAGCAAGAGGTGCAAGGAGCTGAGAGTGAGAGGGTGTGCTGCTAGAGGACTGAGGAGCACAAGCGTTATCAGACACCAGGAGGAAGGTCCTGTGGTGAGAATAAGAAAGGTGTTTGGAGGAGGCCATGGGGAAGTAGCCCAGGGAGTTGTAGCTGTCATGCAGCTGTTACAGGAGGCACTATAGACAGCAGCAGTCCAAAGGGCCCTGGGCTGGAACCCGGAGTAGAGGGCGGGCCCGGGTTCCCCCCAAATCTCCCAATTGACCTGGACTGTGGGTTCTTCCAGAGGGGAAGGTCTCTGGGCTGTTCCCCAACCCACATGGTGAATCTCTGAGGCAAGAAAATCTGCCAATAAGCGCAGGACCCACCAAGATAGAGGAAGAACTTTGTCACACTGGTGTCAAGAGTGGGATCTTGGGGTGCACAGCGTGGTGGAAGAAGGAGGGTGATTTAAAAAAAAAAAGGAAGAGGGTTTATTTTTTTTCACCACAATGGATGACGTAGTGCGGGCACTGATACAAGCTACGGCGGCCCAGCAGGAGGCCACCCGTTTCCAGGCAGCCGCCCAACAGGAGGCAGTGCGGCTGCAGCAAGGGACTAATTGCCTCCTGATGGACCAGGCTGCTCAAGACCGAGCTATGCTGTGGGAACTGGTAAACAAGGTAAAGTCCCTTACAGAGCTGAATTGCGGTCATGATGGGATGCGGCTCATACGGGCCAGCCATTGGCTGCAGAAAATGACACGGGAGGATGATGTAGAGGCATACCTTCTGGCCTTTGAGAGGATAGCCCAACGGGAGGCCTGGCCTCGAGATCAGTGGTCTGGCATTCTTGTCCCATTCCTGTGTGGGGAGGCCCAGAAGGTCTACCATGATCTGCCTGAAGAGGCTGCGGCAGACTACCCCCAGCTGAAAGCAGAGATCTTGGCCAGATCTGGGGTAACGACAGCAGTGTGGGCCCAGCAGTATCACGGTTGGAGGTACCAGGAAGACAAAACCACGCGGTCCCAATTGTGTGACCTCATCCATCTCACACGAAAGTGGTTGCAAACAGAGTACCGAAGTCCGGAAGAGATACTAGCGGTTCTGGTCATTGACCGATACATGAGGGGACTACCACCAGACTTTTGTGCCTGGGTAAGCCGGAACAAACCCTCTACCTATCACGAGGTTGTCACCCTGGTAGAGAGGGGCGAAGAACAGCGAGGGAGCTGACCCGACCAGTTAAGGAAGAGGCACCCCGGGTTAAACTAGCAGCACCAAGCCCTAAAGTTCGGGTGACTGGGCCACCAGGAGGGCCCAGGAGGAAAAAGAGAGAGGCTGAAGGCCCATCAGAGGCCACAAAGAGTCGGAGCACTGAGGGAGAAGAGGATAGTGATGTTAGACTGCCCAAACCAAGAAACCGGGGAACGCCTAGGGCTCCATACAGATGTTATGCCTACAGGGAGTGGGGACACATAGCTGCACAGTGTCCCAATGCTGAGGAGCCTATGCAGTGTAACCTGGGGAACTGGGCAGATCCATGCTCCCTAATCCACCTTGTGGGAGTCTCACTAACCCCACATATGTATACCAGACCAGTGAAACTAAATGGGTAGGGACTACGGCACTGGTTGATTCGGGGAGTCTTATCACGCTTATCTCAGGGAAGCTCGTGAAGCGTAGTCAGCTGCTGCAGGCTAAACGTATGGGAATAACATGTGTCCATGGGACAGTTAGTTACTACCCCACCATCCCAGTAAAAATCGAGATCCAAGGGAACACTACTGAGGTAGCAGCAGGTGTAGTCCCTAAACTCCCATACCCGGTGCTCATAGGGAGGTACTTCCCAGGGTTTGGAAACTTACTCCCAGTAGGGGGATTGGAGAAAGATGGGGACCCTAAAATTGGTGAGGCATCCACAGCAGACTGTCAACCCCCAATCTTTTCTGAAATATCCCCAGATTTGTTCTCCACTCCCAGACAGGGTAGAAAGACAAAAAGGGAAAGAAGGGCAGCTAAGGCCTTGGGAACCCAAATACTGACCCAAAGCTAGAGGGTCGCTCTTGTAGGTAGGCGGACCCGCGCAGCTGAAAAGGAGGTCACGCAGGAGGGAGAAGCACCTGAATCTGACCCCTACCCTAATGCTTCTGAACCAGTAGAGGCAACAGAGACTGGGCCCCTAGATCTTGGGCAGATTAGCCCCGGGAGAGGAAATTTTGGACGGGACCAGGTAGAAGACCCAAGGTATGACAACATTAGGAAGGCGATGACTGAAATAGATGGGGTCCCCGTGGAAGGGAAAACCCAGGGACCAGGACCCTACTTCATAATGAAGAAGGATCTCTTATACCGGGTTGCATCAGTACAGGGGCAGAAGGTACAGCAGATCCTAGTACCTCAAAAACACCAGAACGCTGTATTAAGTCTTGCTCATAGTCATCTTTTTGGGGGTCATTTGGGGGTAGAGAAGACCCTGGCACGAGTCCTACAACGGTTCTTCTGGCCCGGAGTACATGAAGAAGTGCGGAGATACTGTGCCTCCTGCCCGGAGTGTCAGCTGCACAGTCCCCGTCCCCACTTGAGGGCACCTTTAGTACTCCTTCCCATCATAGAGGTCCCCTTCGAGTGAATAGTCATGAACCTAGTTGGACCCCTGGAGAAGACAGCTCAGGGCCACCAATATATACTTGTTGTTTTGGACTATGCTACTCGCTACCCAGAAGCTGTCCCCCTACGGAACATGGCCTCTAAAATTATAGCCAAAGAGCTGGTGGGGATCTTTGCCCGAATGGGGCTACCGAAGGAGATATTAACTGACCAAGGAACCCCATTTATGTCGAAGCTAATGAAGGACCTCTGTATGCTGCTCCATATACATACCCTGAGAACTTCGGTCTACCATCCGCAGACTGATGGGTTGGTGAAAGGTTTAACCAAACCCTCAGGCTATGATAAGGAAGGTGGTAAGTCGGGACTGGAAGGATTGGGACACCCTACTACCCTACCTTATGTTTGCTATCCGGGAGGTACCACAGGCCTCAACTGTGTTTTCCCCCTTCGAGTTATTATACGGGCGTCACCCCCGAGGCATACTAGATATAGCCAAAGAGATCTGGGAAGAGGAACCCAATGAGGGGAGAATATAATAGAGCATGTAATGCAGATGCGAGACCGGATAGCCCATGTTACCCCTATTGTACGGGAACATTTGGAGAAGGCACAGGAGGCCCAGCGGAACCATTACAATCGCCAGGCAAAAGTGCGACAGTTCCAACCAGGGGATCAGGTTATGGTGTTGGTACCCACGGCAGAAAGCAAGCTTCTGGCCCAATGGCAGGGGCCGTATGAGGTGGTTGAACCCGTGGGGGAAGTAACCTACAAGGTGCGGCAGCCAGGACGCAGAAAACAAGAACAGATTTATCATGTTAACCTTCTGAAACCCTGGCATGCACAACGGTCCAAAAAGACCTAACCCAGGAAAACAAGCCTTCCAAACAGGTGAGTGTCTCCCGATTTAACACCAGACCAGAAGAATGAGGTGTCTGAGATGATCTTCCGGAACCAAGATGCATTCTCGACAAAACCGGGTCGAACAACCGAGACATATCACCACATCGTCACGAACCCTGGGGCCAGAGTAACAATGAGGCCCTATCGGGTGCCAGCGGCAAAAAGGGAGGAAATAAAAGCAGAAGTAAAAAAAATGCTGGAGTTGGAGATCATCGAAGAATCCCACAGTCAGTGGTCCAGCCCAATCGTGCTGGTGCCCAAACCTGATGGCACCACAAGATTTTGCAACGACTTCCGGCGACTAAACGAAGTATCCCAGTTCGACGCATACCTCGCATAGATGAGCTAGTGGACCGTCTGGGTAATGCCCGGTACTTGACTACCCTAGACTTGACAAAGGGGTACTGGCAGATTCCCCTTGCAGAAGTTGCAAAGGAAAAGACTGCGTTCTCTACACCAGATGGTCTTTTTCAATATACTGTCCTCCCTTTTGGACTACATGGGGCCCCAGCTACCTTTCAGCGCCTCATGGACAAGCTATTATGCCCGCATAACAGTTATGCTGCTGCCTATTTGGACGATGTGGTCATTCATACCCCAGACTGGGAAACCCACCTGGAGAAGGTGGAGGCAGTCCTCGATACCTTCAGGTGAGCTGGCCTTACAACAAACCCTGCCAAGTGCGCTGTAGGGTTTACCGAGGCCAAATATCTTGGCTACATTGAGGGAAAAGGTCTGGTAAAACCCCAAGTGAACAAGTTAGAGGCCATCCAAAATTGGCCCTGACCAAGTCACAAGAAACAAGTCCGGGCGTTCCTAGGTGTGGTGGGGTATTACTGACGATTTATCCCCCACTTTGCCACAAGGGCAAGCCCCCTGACAGACCTAGTGAAAGCCCGTGGACCTTGATCTGGTGAGATGGTCTGACGCAGCAGAGGAAGCATTCACAGACCTACGGACTGCCCTCTTCCGTAACCCCGTCCTGATAGCCCCTGATTTCACCAAGGAGTTTATCCTGCAGACGGATGCATCGGAAGTAGGGTTGGGGGCCGTTCTATCACAGATGGTCGGGGAGGAGGAACACCCAATTCTATACCTCAGTTGGAAACTCCTTCCAAGGGAACAAAAATATGCAGTGGTGGAGAGAGAATGCCTCGCTGTAAAATGGGCCATGGAAACATTGCGCTACTACCTGCTCGGGCGCAGATTTGTCCTCGTGACCGACCATGCCCCTCTTCAAGGGATGCAGTGGAACAAGGAGAAGAATACAAGGGTGACCAGATGGTTCTTATCCCTCCAACCTTTCCAGTTCCGTGTGCAACACAGAGCAGGGAGCCGTCATGGCAACGCTGATGGCTTGTCACGTGTGCACTGTCTGGCACTGTCAACCCCTTGGCGTTGAGCAGGTGGGAGGGATATGTGACAGACCCAGACCAGTGGGGTACAGGAGTCTGGTAGAGGGCAAATATACTGGTCACTGGATGAGTAGTTTTCTGTTCCCTGAGTGACCAGAGCAAGGGCTGCACTAGAGTAATCAGGAACCTGCTAGAACCAGTTAAGGCAGGCAGGCTAATTAGGACACCTGGAGCCAATTAAGAAGAAGCTTCTAGAATCAATTAAGGCAGGCTAATCAGGGCACCTGGGTTTTAAAAGGAGCTGACTTCAGTTTGTGGTGCGAGTGTGAGGAGCTGGGAGCAAGAGGTGCAAGGAGCTGAGAGTGAGAGGGCGTGCTGCTGGAGGACTGAGGAGCACAAGCGTTATCAGACACCAGGAGGAAGGTCCTGTGGTGAGAATAAGGAAGGTGTTTGGAGGAGGTCATGGGGAAGTAGCCCAGGGAGTTGTAGCTGTCATGCAGCTGTTACAGGAGGCACTATAGACAGCAGCAGTCCACAGGGCCCTGGGCTGGAACCCGGAGTAGGGGGCGGGCCCGGGTTCCCCCCCAAACCTCCCAATTGACCTGGACTGTGGGTTCTTCCAGAGGGGAAGGTCTCTGGGCTGTTCCCCAACCCACATGGTGAATCTCTGAGGCAAGAAAGTCCGCCAATAAGCGCAGGACCCACCAAGATAGAGGAGGAACTTTGTCACACTGGACAAGTATAGGCTACTATATCATCATTCTCCATTAGAGTAAAGCAACAAAGCAAGGAAAAGCCCTGAGCTAATTTGAATAAAATATAGAGAATTGCTTGTATCGTGAGCAGTATTCTATGACAGAGTCTTAGTGCTGCGGAAAAATGCTAATTTAATCTCTTCAGTAATGTTGGTAAGCTTTCTAATGTCATTCAGAACCATTTTCTATTAGCTTTTTCTCTCATTTGAATGCATTTTGCACAGGATTTCTTCCCCCCCACTCCCCTATTAATCAGAGTGGTGTCGTAACCATTGAGAGAATATGAATGACTGCTGGTGGCATTGTGGCAACCAAGTGATGATGTCTGATAGTCTTGTAAAGAAACAAATTGGATTTTCCATTTGAAATGCTGGCATGATTCTGCATGAAGCCACAATGGCATACAACTTCCCCCACTCTGCTCCCCTCACCACCCTCTTATTCCCCCTTAATTTTGCACTAGACAGGATTTATTTATAAGGCCCATAGACACAGAGAAAGAGGGGCCTTTGGACTATCTAGCAATATTTACCACTTATTCTATAGCTAGCTATAAAAAGCATGTAATGAATGAATGTGTATGTAAAGTATGTATGTAGAACCATGGACCAATGTTCTCTACTGGATGGGAACAGAACTACTCAACTAATCAGCGGCACCAGGGTCTCCTCCCACAACTGTTAACCACAGGAGATGATCTGGGCCTTGGATTTTACACCACTCCAAAGAAGGTATAAAATGATAGCAGATCAAAATGGTAGTATTTTTACATCCACATTGCAGTCGCTTTGCATGAGTGTAAATCACTGCAGAAGCTGAAGGCAATAAAGAATCAGGCCCATTATGTTATGGCAAGGGTTTAATACAGAAAAATAATACCGCTTTCTAATTCTGTCCCATTACCTCATTCATATCTGAATGTTGAATAATCTAAAACGGGGGTGTTTCTCTACTGCAAAGTGATTGCCTCCATTTCTATATATCTACAAGTATACTCTCATCTCAATGTAGGTGCAATTAAAACTTGCTACTGTGTATCGAAATCATTATAGTTGAAAGAATGAAAGTGCACAGAGGTCACCATTGAAAAGTCATCATTGGACAACACTGACAACAAAATAGTATCGGGGCTGCTGCAGTTATTTTCTGTTCTAAGGGCTTGTCTTCACTACTGGGGTAAATTGACCTATTTTTAATTGACATGAATAATGTAGCTGGAGTTGATGTAGCTTAGGTTGACTTGCCGTGGTGTCTTCACTGCGCTGCATTGATGGGAGACACTGCCCGGTTGACTTCCCTTTCTTTTCCCGGAGAGCTGGAGTATTGGGGTTAACTAGGGAGCACTCTACCGTCGATTTAGCAGGTCTTCACTAGAGCTGCAAAATCGACCCCTGCTGCATCAGTTGCAGCAGCATCAATCTCCTCATAGTGAAGACAAGCCCTAAGTATGGAGAAACATTGTGGCCCCTGAGATGCCACTAGATGTGATGAGCCCAATGCTGTCTTTGTAATGGCGGGCACTTAATATTGTACTAGTCATAGGAGAAAGTAATACGTGAAGGAACAGATCCACAATGGAAGTCAGTGGAGCATTGACAACGTATGCCAGCTGAGGATCTGTGCTGAAATCTTGTATTAATGCTGATGTTTTTGTTTCCTGTCTAACAGCCAGATTGTGCCTGGATCTTATGTGGGTTCATAATATCTTGTATGTCTAACAATATGAGGAACCAGTACGACATAGCTGGCTTCCAAATAAACAGGTTTACTAACTATATATACAACTATGCAAGGCCTAGCTATATGAAGACACAGTTGCTCAATTAGGATCTGGTGGCTTCTACAATCGAAGACAGAGAGGCTCACTAGAGGACTCTCATGCTATTTAAAGGGATACTGCCCAGTTCTTATATTCTGCAATGGGGAAGGCAAAAGGTGTCGCCTTCTCATTTGCATAACCAGCATAAGGGTCAGGCACTATTGCTGTCCCATTTTCCCCAGGGTTTGCACTGCCCGAAAGGGGATGGTGAGGTAACTGGATCAATCCTCTCCTGTACCAGATTGCGGAGGAGGACTGTCCCAGTAGGGAGGGGGGGCGATAAGTTACACACCATGGAGAGATGTTGTAGCTGGTGTGCTCCCTCATGAACACGGGGGCAGAATTGTTCCCCAAACTCCCCCAGCGGCATTGAGGCTCCACGCTATTTCTGAAGGGGGGGCTCTGTCTAAATGGCACAACTGAGTTCTAATTTTCCATATTTATATATTAAAATATATGTATTCATCTTAATGAACTATGCAAGTCTGTAAGTAAAGAGAATTGAATAGACTCAAATAAAATTGCTTTGTTTAAATATGCGGTTGCTTTTGTTCACATATAATATGGCTCACCTTTGGCAAAAACTTAATATCCTGTGGTGATTGCTCAGATATGCTGTCGTAGCCTAGAGCCTAGAAACCTGTTGATGCTGTTCCAGCTTCTCTAGTTAGTACCATATGAGAAAGTGAACTATACATTATTATGCTTCAAACCCAAAAGGACTGCTGCAACTCCAGCAATTCCAAGGTGGGAGAGTCACTGTCCATTTGATTTATGTAGGTGTAATTCACTGTCCTTTTTAATATGTATATTTAGCAAAAGTGGATCAATCGATTTCAGAACAATGAACTTCAGTACTTCCAAACAGGCAGGTAGGTTGATTATTTTGGCCCGCAGTTGAATCAACTGTTTATATTTAAGATAGCCCTGTAGGAGTTTTAGTTTAATTAACTTAGATTAGTTAATATTTGTAAAGGGCTTTGAAGATTAACTGCTAGATCTCCTTACTGTAGGTTAAGCAAAGACATCCTTTTGTCTCGCGAGTAGCTTTTATTGTGAAAGGTGTTTCTATGACTTTCTGGCATTGTCAGCAGTTCTGTTTTCTGACTTGGCAATGGCACGTCTGTGGCTGCGATTTTCAAAGGAGCCTAAGGGAGTTGGGCACCAGATTCCATTGACTTCTGTGTCTTTCATAAAAGCTGATGCCCCAAATCATGTCAAATTGGGTTGAATCTGAATCCTGTCACATAGAATGAAAACTGACTGAAAAGCCACAAATAAAACAATTAAGTCAGGGGAATTTGTGTAGTGGGGTGCATTACGGGTTGGTGATATGGTTCATCTGATTTAACATCTTAATGATGGGGCATGAATGCATGTTGACTAAGGCTGAGAGCCTATAACTGACTCCATGTGGGTTCAAGTGTCCATGACAGACCCTTGGATCCCCACTGAGACCCCTTGACTTCAACTGGGTAAATGTGTGTGGGCCAGTCTGCAGAACTCGGGAAGTTTAGGCTTGAAATTAGACGAAGGTTTCTAACCATCAGAGGGGTGAAGTTTTGGAATAGCCTTCCGAGGGAAACAGTGGGGGCGAAAGACCTCTCTGGCTTTAAGATCAAGCTTGATAAGTTTATGGAGGGGATGGTTTGATGGGATACAGTGATTTTAGTCAATAGGTCGATAACAATGGTCAATGATGGGATATTAAAAGTTACTACAGAGTACTATTCCAGAAGGTCTGGCTAGAGAATCTTGCCTGCAATGCTCGGGGATCAGCTGATTGCCATATTTGGGGTCGGGAAGGAATTTTCCTCCAGGGTAGATTGGCAGAGGCCCTGGAGGTTTTTCGCCTTCCTCCGCAGCATGGGGCAGGGGTCGCTTGCTGGAGGATTCTGAGCGACTAGAAGTCTTTAAATAATGATTTGGGAGTTCTACAGCTAAGTCAAGGGAGAGAATCCTTCCAGGAGTGGGTGGGTCAGGTTTTGTGGCCCGCATCATGCGGGAGGTCAGACTAGATGATCATAATGGTCCCTTCTGACCTTAGAGTCTATGAGTCTATAATATCACCCTTTAGGGAAGTATCCCTATTCAGAAAAGCACTCAAGCATACGTTTAAAGTTAAACACATAATTAATTATCTTCCTGAAGCAGGGCCTCAATTAGGAAGTGTTATGAACAGCAGTGAGAGCAGAGAAAAAATATAGAGACATAGAAAAATTATAAATAAGGGTGGAAAATAGCAAAATGTTATGCCAAATGCAGGCTAATACATCTGGGGAAAGACAATCTGAAACGCTTGATCTTCAATGGGAAGGAAAAATCTGGAAAGGAGTAATACGAGATGAGATTTTAGTGCAATACGAGATAACAAATGAGAGATGAGTTGTAATGTGATATTGTAGTTATAAACAACCCAAATGTTACTTTAGGCTGCCCACACTCTGGCATCAAGTCAAGGATCAGGGAGGAGACTCCTTCCCTGGCATAGGTCTGGCAAATCACAACCGGAATATTAACTCCTATAGAAGTTTTCAAACTCCTATAGAAGTTTCCTTCAATTCTCTCAGTAATGGTTCCTCTCAGTGAAAGAGCAACTCATTTTTTCAATTAAAATATTTTCTTTTTCAAGGCATTCTTTGCACAAACACACAATCTTGTTAAATTATGCTGCTTGTTCCGTCAGTGTCATCTGAGAGCCATTTAAAATATGAAAATACAGACTGTTCAGTGTAAAGTTTATCAATGAATGTACCAAACTGATAATACTTATCTATATTTTTACACACAGGATCTTTTTAATTTTGATAAACAAATACTCCTAAAACACAATGCATCTAACTCTGAAGTATATACACAATAATGGTAATGCATGAGAAATAAATAACACCTGTGGTTCTGAACTGGTGTGTAATCAGAGAGCAGTAACAATAACAAACATGGTAAAATGAAATCTGAGAGTCTAAGAATGCACCTTTTTCAGAAAATAATACAAACTATAGAATTGATTGATATACTTTCCTTAGCAAAGGTCTATGTGTCTGATACCATCTAAGAATAAAGGGAAAATTTTGCTTAATAATTTCTGTTAATTAATTTAAACAACTGACAAATTTATGGATATGTATGCTAATTAGAGCAAGCCACTGATTGTACTAGCTACACCTAACAGACAGGATTTAAATCTGTTTAACAGTAGGTTCTCCATCCTGTCTAACCAGGTTCTTTGGTAACCTTGAAGAGACAATTTTTTCTTTTGATACAGTTTTTGAAAGCTGTGGATATGATTTGTATGTACTTTGGCAATCAGTCAGTTTTATTGCTTGGCTGTCTTCCCAGTTGCTGGTTGCTTGTACAACTTAATTTTGTATGGAACAAGCAAATAAATGTTCTAGTTATATATAAGGAAGCTGCTGTTTTGATTGTCATGTTTTGAATTCTTAACAACAGCTTAAAGTATTACAGTTATCAGCATATTGTGGCAAGTCTTATGAATTAATTTCAATAATGAATGCCAGGAAAATGCTACTAAAACCCTACAGTACAGCTCTGACATATTTTCATAGCTGTGGTTGATTTAACAATATTTCTTTTAGCTTCCATGTAATGATGATTACTGTTCGTGAAACTAGGGAATATAGTGCACAATTTAGTTCCTGCTTAATTTTATAATCTTTCAGAATTCCTTTAAAGAGAGACAAAATCTTACCATATTTTGAATCCTACAGTAGTCCTCACAGCACTTCCTTAGTTTTAGACTTTCAGAGACAAATACTTGCTCCTGCCACCTCTGCAGAAGCAAAAGGATCCTGTTGCAGCAGAACCAGTATATTTCTGCTGTGCAAAAAGTGGGACAGGATTTAGAAAGCCCATGCACACAGTCTGTGCATTCTCAGTGCACCACAGAGCCCAGCATTGATTGCAGGGGCTACTTGAGTGTAGCTCAGCAAAGGGAATTTGGATGCACACTTTGTATGCATGCAAACACATGCACCTACACCAGTGGGGAGAAAAAGCATCAATAAATTATGTCTACTGCTATACTAATAACAAGAGCAGATCCAGGTATATTATACCAATTTTATATCTAGGTTGCTACATCCAGTCTTTTCAGTAATGTACACCTCTACCTCAATATAACGCTGTCCTTGGGAGCCAAAAAATCTTACCATGTTATAGGTGAAACCGCATTATATCGAACTTGCTTTGATCCGCCAGAGTGCACAGCCCCGCCCCCCCCAACCCCCTTGAGCACTGCTTTACAGCATTATATTAGGGTTACCATACGTCCGGATTTTCCCAGACATGTCTGGCTTTTTGGTCCTCAAATCCCCGTCCGGGGGGAATTGCCAAAAAGCCGAACATGTCCGGGAAAATACTAGTCCCCTGCTTACCTTAGAGCAGCTCCGGCAGGCTGCGAGCTGCAGGCAGATTCCCCTGCGGCGGCGGCGGCTGCTGCTCCCCCCAGACACCTCAGCTCTGTGTAGCTGAAGAGCCGAGCTGCCCGAGCGCTACTGGCTTCACGGTTTGCCGGGCAGCCCCCAGACCTCCAGACCCTGCGCCCCCGGCCGGGTGCTTCCCCAGCGCAGCCGGAGCCCGGGAGGGGAAGCGCCTGGCCGGGGGCACAAGGTCTGGAGGTCTGGGGGCTGCCCGGCAAACTGTGAAGCCGGTAACGCTCGGGCAGCTGTTTCGCATGGCTGGGAGGGAGGAGGGGGAATGCGGGGCGCTCAGGGGAGGGGGCGGAGTTGGGGTGGAGTTGGGATGGGGGCGGGGAAGGGGCGGGGCCAGGGCCCCATGGAGTGTCCTCTTTTTTTAATTTTTAAATATGGTAACCCTAGTTATATCCAAATTCGGGTCGCGTTATATTGGGGTAGAGGTGTATATTGCAGCTTTCCCATGCTGCTCCCACTGTGGCTAAGGCAGATTTCTGTTTCCCATTTCTTTGATTCTTTGCTTTCACTTGGATTCCCCTTTCTCATAAGGGAAAGAGAGAGGCAAGGACCTTTCTTTTATCTGTTTGATTTGCTCAGAAAACCCCTCATCTGATAAGAACTGGGGAGGAAGGACATTATAAATGACTTGAAGGGGCGCTATAGAGGGGACTCAGGGGAAGCCCTTCCTTCCACAATGATTATGATTGCAGGCCATTTGATATGATGAAGGCCATCTGCAAACCTAGAGAACTAGACGGATAGGCACTGTGATGCTGGCAGACCAGGTACAGCTCTTGCCAAGGCCCGTAGCTCTCACTGAACACTGACAAATGCATAGGTGGAAACCAGTCTGGTTCACCTGTGTATTAGTATTGTTAAAATAAGTATTAGGTTTACAGAGATGTGTTTAGCGTTTGGACTTTATGAAATGGCTGTGAGTTGCTGCCTGCATTAATCTCACTTATAATATCTGTATCCTGTGTCATAAGGTAATATTTAACTCTGTAGCTATAAAAGTGTTTGACATGAAACTGGAAACCACCATGACCAAGAGAGAAGCGTTACCAAGCGTGAAATACTAGTTTACCCCAGGAGGTGTCATCTCCTGCCCAACAAAAGAGAGCCTATAGGCACCAGACCAAGAATCGGCAACCTTTGGCACGCGGCTCCTCAGGGTAAGCCCCCTGGCGGGCCGGGCCAGTTTGTTTACCTGCCGTGTCCGCAGGTTCGGCTCGTTGGGGTGCGGTGGGGTGAGTACTCCGGCTGGAGGTGCGGGCTCTGGGGTGAGGCCAGGGATGAGGAGTCTTGGGTGCAGGCTGCCCCAGGGTTACAGTGGGGAGAGAGGACTCCCC
The DNA here is from genome assembly GCF_011386835.1 of Chrysemys picta bellii. Taxonomy (NCBI): domain Eukaryota; kingdom Metazoa; phylum Chordata; order Testudines; family Emydidae; genus Chrysemys; species Chrysemys picta. The sequence goes on from NC_088791.1 coordinate 230,391,375, forward strand.
CCAGCTCTCTGTCCCCACAGCAGCACCTGGGCTGGGAGGGAGAGGCATCTCTCCCTGATGTGGAAGCTCTGAGGCTGGGGCCACGGGATAGGAGCCTCTCCCCTGGCCACGGCAGGTCCAGGGCTGGGCTGGGCTGGGTTGGGGCCGGGGTGGGGGGCGCGCACCTCTCACCCTGGCTGTGGCAGGTCCAGGCCTAGGCTGGGGGAGAGGGCGCCTGTCACCCCAGCCGCAGCAGGTCCAGGCTGGGACTGGGTTGAGGCAGCAGGTCCAGGGCTGCGCTGGGTTGGGACTGGGGGGAGGGTCACCATTTACCCAGGCTGCAGCAGGACTGGGCTAGGGCTGGGTTGGGGCCGTGGGAGGGGCGCCTCTACCCCGGCCGTGGCAGGGCCAGGCTTAGGGTTACCATATTTTGTGCCTCCTAATGGAGGACACTCCCGGGGGGCCCCGCCCACAGCCCCGCCCCGCCCCCGCCCCAACTCCGCCCCCTCCCAAAGTCTCCGCCCCCTCCCCTGCTTCCCGCGAACATTTAATTCACGGGAAGCCTGAAGCAGGTAAGGGGGGAGGGTGTGGGGGGGAGGAGGCGCGGCCCCGGCCGACCACCCCCGGCTCCGCGGGCCCGGCTCCCCGACCCCGGCCCGGCTCCTGGCCCCGCGGGCCCGGCTCCCCGACCCCGGCCTGGCTCCCAGCCCCGCGGGCCCGGCCCGGCTCCCAGCCCCGCGGGCCCGGCCCGGTTCCCCGGCCCCGCGGGACCGGCCCGGCCCCGCGGGACCAGGCCCGGCACTGCGACCCTGGCCCGGCCTAGCCCCCGGCACGGCACCGCGCGCCCGGCCCGGCTCCCGGCCTGGCACCATGCCCCGGCCCCGCGACCCCGGCCCCGCACAAAGAGGCCCCGGCCGAGCCTCCCGATTTTCCCGGACATGCCCGGCTTTTGGGGATTTCCCCCCGGACGGGGATTTGAGCCCCCAAAAGCCGGACATGTCCGGGAAAATCCGGACGTATGGTAACCCTAGCCAGGCTGGGGCCAGCAGAGAGAGGCATCTTTTCCCGCCACAGCCCTGAGCGCCTGCATGGCACTTAATAGGTTGCTGCGCGGTGGCACAGCTTAGAGGGAATTTAACACACAGCCAATTTAGGGTTTGTGCCCTGGTTTGTAACAATCTGCCCTGTGGTTGGCACCCATGTTTGCAAGGCACTCCAGACAGCCTGACAATCACTTCCTAAAAAGTGTGGGATATTTTAAAAATAATCCAGCCAGTCAGCCACATTTTAAAGCTGTTCCTGGAACAATCACCATTTGTAGATTCTGTGGTAGAAGTAGAATTGCAAGCATAGCACATGTTCTCTGCCATGAACAATATCGGTTCTATTGGAGCCTTCTATTACTGTGTGATCCTGGTTTCTATTAAGCCACAAGAGTCTTCCAACTCATTTAAAACACAGCTAATGTATTGATTTTATTTGTATAATAATACATTTAATAAAGTCAGTAGAATCTTCATAATAAAACCAATGGAACAGAGATGTTTTCAGAAATGGAAACATTTAGGGATTTTCAGAAGTTCTTAGCATTGGCTGAACTCTGATCCTATTCAAGTTAATGGCAAAACGCCTGTTTACTTGAATGGGAACAGTTAGGCCAAGGCTGAGCATTTTTGAAAATTTCATCAATGTGTTAAAGCGATTAGGGAAATAGGGAAGGAATAATCCAACACTAAACAGTTATGCATTGACCTTTCTCAGGCTATGTCTACACTGGCAATTGAACAACAAAACTTTTGTCTTTCAGAGGTATTAACCCCTCCCCGAAAGACAACACAAATGCCACTCGTGGGGGGTGGAAGTTTTTTGTTGGCAGGAGAGCCGACAAACAGCGGCTACACTGCACGACTTTTAGCGGCACGGCTGTAGCGACACAGCATGTGTAGACATATGTGTAGACATAGCCTAACTAAAAATGACATAATTAATCCACAGTTTTTCAGCAGGCCATAACGATGAAGGAAAACATTTAGTTAGCTACTTTGTTATTCAGACTTTTGATAATAAACTTCTAGTGTAATGCACTCAGGCCATTACACACAACACTTACAGCTAATGTATAATTATCTCTAATTTACAAATAACTCATGCTTCTTTCCTCTATGCATTTCATTAAAATGCTTTCAAACATAATGGAATTTCATTAAGGAAAAAACAAATGCACAGCAACCTATTTATGAGTTTAAACATGTCACATATTCTTCATTAAAGTCAATGAGACTTTTATCAGAGTAAAGACACACCCAGGAGATTCACATTCCAATACCATATCCTGAAAAAAAAGTCAAAATTGGGCCCGTTAGCTGTAAGAAAATGTTGCTTCTGAAAAAAGCAGCCCAGATAACCAGCAGAATACGGTGGAGGTTGATGATGTGGCTACTCCTTTTCACACTGTATCTGAAAGACCCAGTGGAAAGAACATGCAGCAAGATATGCAGATTTATAGTTGACATGGAACTGCAGGGTAGACCAGTGCCAAAGGTGAGGCAATCTGAATGTAAAGGTAACTGGAAAAAAATGAGGGTGTGGGCTGGCAAATAGCTTGTGCAAATTTATGTTCCAATCATGTAAAGACTAGTCAGAACTATACATGGTGCATAAAGTAAAACGTGTAAGTCTCTTCAGGATGCCAAGTGTGGGAAAAGTCTGTTATAGATACAGGGTTGAAAAATGGACAAGAGGATTTTGCCTTTAATGATCAGATATGCAACCTATGACATGATAGTGGAGAGAAACTTACAATCACCAGCTGTCTCTCTGACCATCACAGAGAGCCAATAGAATGGTGGGATGTGGAAATGAGAAGAATGAAACACAAATCAGAAGACATCATAATGGATCGGTGTAGAGTTAGTGATGTGACAAACTCAACCAGAGGACGGTGTGTGATTGTGGCAAGGCAGGAAGTACAGGGAAGATTTTATTCAAAGTATAGGATATGTTTGTAGAGGGCTGAGAACACTGTCTGCACTCAACTAATAATAGGTAATAAAGATAATTACACATATTTAGTATTAAGACACCAAGGATAATAGCAAATCTCTGTATTTATAGCTGAAGATCGCTTTGGAAAACTAGGCTTGCATTCAATTTGAAGAGAAGCTTTTTCCTGGCTGCTACACAATCCCAGGATATTGTCTAGGAGTTGCCTTCTGTTGTCCCAGCCAAACCAGGACAGTTATATGAATGCAGTGGGCCCAGGGCTGGCGTAACCCATTAGGCGACCTAGGTGGTCACCTAGCGTGCTACAATTTGGGGGGCGGCAACCGTGGCAGTATTTCGGCAGCGGGACCTTCCACCGCCTCAGTGGGGGGGGGGGGGGGGGGGCGGCATTTCGGGGCGGGACCTTCCGCCGCTTAGGGTGGCAGAAAAGCTGGCTGCGCTCCTGAGTGGGCCATTTGTAAATGTAGTGTATTCTCTGGTACACTTTGCTTTCATTGGTTAGAATACAGGTGACAAATAAAAGATTGTAGCTTTTATAGTCTCGGTGTTGTGAGTTTTTAAGTATGTAAATATTAAACTCTATCTTCATAAACATTCACAGAGAGATTAGCTTGGTTCTGCAAGGTAGCCCAAAATCAGAGTAGTAGTAGTATTTCATTTGTATTGCAATAGTGCCTAGCAGCCTCAATCAAGGACCAGGACCCCATTGTACCGGGCAGGTACAAACAGAACAAAAAGGCAGTCATTCGTGAGTTCTAATGGTGTTTCATGGCATTGGAGGCATTTTTCAGAAAACTTATTTGGAACTTTGCTGTGTATTCTAGTTGCCCTCTACTCATCGTGCTGCTTCATTTCTGTTACCTCTGCTGCTGGTGTGTTTTTTACTGTGACTATATTACAACTGGGATTGTTTAGTCTCCAGAAGAGAAGAATGAGGGGGGATTTGATAGCAGCCTTCAACTACCTGAAGTGGGTTCCAAAGAAGATGGAGCTTGGCTGTTCTCAGTGGTGGCAGATGACAGAACAAGGACCAATGGTCTCAAGTTGCAGTGGGGGAGGTCTAGGTTGGATATTAGGAAACACTATTTCACTAGGAGGTTGTGAAGCACTGGAATGCGTTACCTAGGGAGGTGGTGGAGTCTCCTTCCTTGGAGGTTTTTAAGGCCCGGCTTGACAAAGTCCTGGCTGGGATGATTTAGTTGGGAATTGGTCCTGCTTTGAGCTGGGGGTTGGACTAGATGACCTCCTGAGGTTCCTTCCAACCCTGATATTCTATGATTCAGTGTGCTAGAATGTCTCCATGATTTATAGCGGTGACTCCCCTCTATGCCTCATGCATGAGGAACAGGGCAGCTTTGACAGTGAACTTTTTCAAGGCTGTCATAGTTGATTTTTCTGTTCTCTATGTTGATATGATGAGACTTTAAAGAATTGTAATGGTAGATTTTCCAGTTTGGTTCAGACAGTACTTTGGGATTAAGTTTTTTATCAAATAGACTACAGTCCCATCCAGTGCAATAAATGCAGCAAAGATATGGTTTGCTAATAAGAAACTCCAGAATGTTAGTCCTGGAGATGATTTTTCCCCTCTTGGCTGACATGAGATCCACAAAAAGTCTTCTTAGGAACTTTAATTTAAAATAGCTAATTGCATAGGTGGTGTTTGTGCATAGTTCTGTACACTAAATTATATATGCTAGAATTTCCAGTTTCTTTGCACTGCTTTCCATGCATACATAAACTTTGAGTAACATTTTATTATTATTATTTATTATTATTGTTGTTAATAATAATAATAATCATTTTTAGTATAGTACTGCCTAAAGACCAACCAAGACTAGGGACCCATTATGCTAGGCACTGTACAAACAGAGTAGTAGATGGTTCCTGCCTCCAACAAATTTAAATAGAAAAGAAGCAATCTGTCACTACCTCAAAGTATGTCATCCATAAATGTATTCACCTGATTTCTAATACCGACATAGTAGTGTGACTCCTATAAGAGCACTTTAGTCATTTATTGCAGATTTTTTCCAGTACAATTTTTATTATAGGTGTAGCATATAGCTACAGCTATATCTACAGTTGCACAACCTACTTCCATTCTAAGGGGCTATTTTCATTTGCTTATAATATTTTTACATTCTTTAATCTTTCTGGCAGAAATTTAGCAAGTTTGGAAGTCGGCAGAGCTCAGAAAGCTTCAATTCATATGTATGTAAGGAAGTAAAGTAAAGGAGACCTGCCTTTTTCCATAGGACATAGAAATGTGTTCCTGGAATAAAGCTAGAGCACTTCCTGGGAGAATTCTGCACCAAAAATTTAAAAATTCAAAATTCTGTGCACAATATTTTAAAATTCTGCATATTTTATTTGTCAAAATAACACAATATAATCATGCCAGTTTCAATTATTTTGGTAATTTTATTTCAGAATACCTGTCAGCAGGTATGTCTGTAACAATACAGACAATAAAAAAGATTCAGGATATGTTTTTTTTTTTTTGACAAATAGATTCCTTACTTGGCAAATCAATACAGAACTTTGAGAATTAATTCATTTAAACTACAATATAGAAACGTATTTCCTGCACCCCTCAGAAGCAGTGCAAAGGCTTGGGGGAGTCAGGAGTAAGGGAGGATCTGAGGAAGAAGGAAATAATTGCTGGGAAGAAGCCTAGGAGGAACCTGGATGATTGTTGGGTTTGGGTGGTAGAAATATGGAACAGGTTTTTTGGCAGGGGGAAGGGATTGTTAGGCAGTTGGGAGCCTCGCACATGCAGATCTTGGCTGATCCCTAACCTCTTTCAGGCACATCTGCCCCTATCCCAATGTGTCTTGGCACCCCCCACTCAGCCACCCCCTTCCCCATGTGTCCCTGCACCCCCTTCCCTTGTGTATATGCATTATGGCTCAATATTTTATTAAATAATGTGTATTATTTTTTCTGTAGACTTCCTGCCTCATTCAGGTCAGGGTTGTGTGATACTGTGGTTCTCAAACTGAAGTCTATGGATCACTCACTCTTGGTCCATGAGGCGCTGGATGATTCATTAATTCATAGATTCTAAGGCCAGATGGGATCATCTTGTCTGACCTCCTGACTAACATAGGCCATAGAAATTTCCTAAATAATTCCGGGGGCATATATTTTAGCAAAACATCCAGTCTTGATTTAAAATAGTTAGTGATGGAGAATACATCATGACCCATGGTAAATTATTCCAATGATTAATTACTCTCACCATTACAAATCTATGCCTTATTGCCAGTCTGAATTTGTTTAGCTTCAACTTCCAGCCCTTCAATCATCTTATAGCTTTTTCTGCAACACTGGAGACAATTATTAAATATTTGTGTCCCATGTAGGTAAGTATAGACTGTAATCAAGTCACCCCTTAACTTTCTATTTGGGTTTATCACTAAAGCATGTTTTCTAATGCTGTTTAATTGCTGTTTAATCATTCTTGTGGCTTTTTCCTGAACCCTCTCCAATATATCTATGTCCTTCTTGAACTATAGGCAATAGAACTAGACATAGTATTCAAGTAGCGGTCATACTGGTGCCAAATACAGAGGTAAAATAACCTACCCCTAATTTAAGAGTCTCCTGTTTATGCATCCCTGGATCACATTAGCTTTTTTGGCCACAGCATCACACTGGGAGCTCATGTTCCTTCTGGCCTTAAAATCTTAGACTCTCTGAAGGCAGCGTGGGCAATTTTAACCTAATTATTTTGTGACTTCTGAGTACACTATTTTACTTTGCCGTTTTTAATGTTCTTTTCATGTAGTATTTTTTGTATGGAATTATAACCGTTATTTGAACTATTCTACTGTACTTAGCACAGTGAGCCAGGAACGACTTTTACACTGCTTTTAACCTATATTTTTTGTTAGGCACCAGCCTGTTTAACTTATTAGTTGGTAGTCTTCAGCCAGTTTAAAAATGCATTTGATCAGAATTTGAAAGTGTCTATTACTGTATTGTCTGGCTGCTCAAAACACTTAACATTCTTCTCACCAAAGCTAGTGTATCATCATTTAATTCTTTGCTCTGTTTTGAATCTGATATTCCTACCGTTTTTTATCATTATAGGCTAAGTATTTGTCTTTGTCAGCTCATCTCTTCTTGTGCATGTTAGTATACTATACTGATGCTGAGAAATGCAGAGTTGTGTACAGATAACTCAAAGACGAAACATTTGTTGTCATTTAGCCACTTCACTTATCTTTCAAATAACAGCTTATCCTCTTGCTTGATAGGAATTCCATTAAACCATAACTGCACAGTAAGAGTCTAAGGAGGGTCTGTATATTTAGAAAAGCACTTTTCTTCTGCTCCTTTTCTAATCATGTCATATTTTTACCATATGAGAAATGTTGCAAGATAGTCTCTTTTGACTCACCTGGCAACTGAAGTGAGGGTTGTTAATGATCTCATGATTTTGCTAATCTGATCTGTTGCAGTGCTTTATATTACATGCTTTCCTTCCCAATGCTCTGGGATAGGTGACAGTGGTTTAGAACAGTGGCTCTCAACCTTTCCAGACTTCTGTACTCTTTTCAGGAGTCTGATTTGTCTTGCACACCTCAAGTTTCACCTCACTTAAAAACTACTTACTTGCAAAATCGGACATAAAAATACAGAACGTCACAGCACACTGTTACTGAAAAATTGCTCACTTTCTCATTTTTACCATATAATTATAAAATAAATCAATTACTATATATATATATATATATATATACATATATATAATATAATATTGTACTTACATTTCAGTGTATAGTATATAGAGCAGTATAAATAAGTCGTTGTCTATATGGTCTAGAACAAGAGACAAAATGCTTTTCTGCTTGAGCTTCCTTGAGTTTTAATTCTAGGCTAAAGTTTTATTTCACCACCACCTCCCCTTCTCCCCGCAGCCTCTCAAGTGTGTTAAAGCTAATGAGCTCCTATGATGTGATTATGATTTTGCAAAGCTTGGCAGCTTTTGAGATGCTTGTGCATGAAAGATTATGCAAATTGATAACATTCATCATTTATTGGTGATAAAGTTATTCCTAAGAATCTTTAGAGTCTGAATCTATCACTTGATTAAAAATAAGTTTCTTCATCTAAAATTGCTACAATATGCAGAACATTCAAATGATTCTTGGGAGAAACACGATATGCCTTAACATGTGAAATTGGAGACCTTCCTAAGTCTTTCTTTATTTCAGTGGGAAGTTTTGTGTTATCCTCCATGATAACATCATAGTTTCCCTTTCCTTTTAGTAATTGAAATTGGAGTATTGTGCATGCAGTGGCATTGTCCCTAATTCCATGTATTAGCTTATTTGTTCCAGAAACTCAGAAGTGAGCAGTGTTTTCCTTGCAGTTTGCACCTCCTGCCACTATGAGGAAGTGTTCTGAATTGTTGCCATGCATTGTACTTTCATTTTGATCAGCTTCAGTTTTTTTCAGATATAACTTAGCGTTCTCTTGAAAACTCACAAACCACTTACTGGCTGACATGGGCAATTGTTACTTTAAAAAGGGTAATCAAATTGTCAGCCATGTCTAGTCTTAGTTTTCAAAGTCTGGTAACTATGTTTGGCCTCTTACTGTTACACACGTAACTTCATATTAAGTGGGAAGTAGGGAGAACATTCTTTATTTAACCTCTTGCCTCCCTAAATCCTCTTCTAAGGAACCTAGAATTGCAAATAGGGAACAAATTATGAGCATTTGTTATCTCATAGGTCGACAGTTCTGCTAACAAGAGAGTAAGAAGGATCCACTCATCCATCCAAAAGCAAAATCTGGCCACAGTGATTCAGTTTATAATGAAAGGGCATGACAAAAGATTAGTTGTTATTATTAAACCCAAGGATATCATCACTGCAGAGTTACCTCAGGCCCTTACTTGGATGTTACTCCTAACCTGCCTACTCATCCACACACAAAATCCTGTGTCCTGAGTTTGATGATGCTTTAAACCTGGGCCAGCTGGCCCAGTGGAGCTGTTGGCAAAAGCTGGTAACCCCATGCACTTTGTAATGACAATGCAGGCTAACTCACTCGAATGTTGATAGTCCTCAAATTCCTTCTCACAATTTCACTCAGGTGCCCAGAAGGACAGACAAGTACTTCCATAATTCACTGGGAAAGAATCATAGAGCAATTGATCATGAGCACGAAGGATCATGGAATATGCTCCCAGAAATCCTAGCAACACACACAGGGGAGGGCAGCACCAGTAAAGACACAGTAACTCGAGTATGGCTTTTCGGTGTGTCTGCTCGCTCTCAAGTTAGGCTAATTTGGGTGCTCAGGCCCAGGTGCCAGCCAGTGAAGGTACATCCCCAAGAGACCATATTGTAACCTGCAATTTGTTTAACATATAGCTTCAGGCTGCCCCATGAAGGATGTTGGTTTGCGTTTTCCTTATTTTCCTTATTCTTTATTCAAGGACATTGGTTTGCTCTTTCTTTATTCAAGGGCTCACTTTAATTTTTAAAGCAAGTCCCTTTTCCTTCTTTGCTGACATTCTTATTTGAATGCTCACTTTTTCAGAAGCCCTCTGCAGGCATGCTTACATTTGAATAACATAAAAATATAGGAGTGTGATGGAGTAAGCTGCATTTTCCAAAAGGAAGTGAATCTTGTAGAAAAGGAAGGGCGCGGATTAAAGAACAATGGTCAGAAAAAGTTAATTCAGAGCTGAAGAGTGTAATCCTTTGGAACGAATAAGCCAAATATTTTAAAGTTTTGTTTTCTGATGAGAGATGTATAGTTCCTGAAAAGCATTGCCAAACTCTAATGAGTTCTTTACTGCCAGCAAAATGAACTGGTGCCGAAAACTGATGTGGCACACAAACAAAATAATATTCCACATTGTCCAAATGTCTAAAACTTTCCTCCATAATTTGGGCTTCACATTTTTGTTTGTTTACCAGAAGCGAGGGCCAGGAACAAGGAGGTTTGCTGTGAGGGGAAAGGAATGCAGTTGTTTCCAAAATGGGGAAACAAAGTATCTGTGAAAACAACAAGGAGTCCTTGTGGCACCGAACAAATTTATTTGGGCATAAGCTTTCGTGGGCTAAAACTCACTTCATCAGATGCATGTGGGTTTTAGCCCATAAAAGCTTATGCCAAATAAATTTGTTAGTCTCTAAGGGGCCACAAAGACTCCTCTTGTTTTTGCTGATACAGACTAACACAGCTACCACTCTGACAAATATCTACGATCACTTACCATCTCCTTCATTATACTCAGAACAGCTTAACAGGGAATGGTTATTACTAAGCTTGCAGTCATTCCAGTTCACCTCTGTCACTGAGTAGGTTACTTTGAAATGGATGTAAAGTCTGGGCACTGTTTAAGTCAACCTTAAAATGTACAGGGTGACGGTATTTTATGAAGCACAATACTGTGTCTGTTCAGTTACAATTACAATTTGCTCAGTGTAAAGTGCTGAAACTGTTAGGATATATGTTATTACACCAATATTTAACCAGTTGTTTAGAGGTCAGTACATCCGACTCATAGCTGTAAGCTATTCATATTAAAAGAAAACATACCAAAATTGTTGAAATCGAAGGACCTGTCCTGTTACGTATTTAAACCTTAAGATTAAAAGCCTGGCCATTTAAGTCAATGGGAGTTTTGCCTTTGACTGCAGTAAAGACAGGATTTCACCCTCAGTCTGCAGTTTAATGGACTAAAATACAGTATATTACGAGGTGAAGGATTAATTGGGCTAGGCCCCTGTTAACTCTAGAGGCTTGACTCAAAGGTGAGAGACAGTAGGTCCACCAAAGGGATGGCCAAGTCAAATAGTAAAATGTGTGATATTGATGATGGTGCTAGCTGAATATCACCAGACTAAAATCAGTATGTTCATTCTCAGGGGGGCAACAGTAGATCCTAGACTGATTGTTGATCCAGTAGTGCGATCTCATTGGCCAAGAAGAGCAGACCAGTTTCTTCATTGGTGTCATGAACTACTGTGCACCCTCTCTGTTGCCACCAGAGGTGAAAGTAAAATGCAGGTCTTACCGATACGGGGCTGCTCTGCCCCTCCCGCCCTCTCCCCCCCCCTCCCGGAAAGGGGCAGGGCTGGGGTCAGTGTCCCCCAGCCAGTCCATCTGCAATCCCTGGCCCACGCTGCCTGGGGCTCCAGCAGCGATTTAAAGGGCCCGGGGCTCCGGCCAGCACTGTTGTGGTAGCAGCAGAGGCGGCTGGAGCCCTGGGCCCTTTTAAATTGTGGCCCCGGGGCAGCTACTTCTTCCCCCCCCACACACTGTTGGTGGCCGGTGGGGGGGCAAAAGGATCAGTGCTTTAACGTTGCTGCCCCCTTTTGCGCCCCCCCATTGGCGGCCCTGTTGGTAGGGACCTGGCAGGGCCGCCGATTGGGGGCGCAAAAGGGACAGCGATATTAAAGCACTGCTGCGGCAGTGCTTTAAGCAGAGTTCTTAAAGTGTTGCCTCACCAGTGCTTTAAAGTCAGTGGTACGGGCAGGTACTGGCAGCTACCTTTTACCGGTACACTGTACCGGCCTGTACCCCCTTACTTTCACCTCTGGTTGCCACACAAGATACTCACTGGCAAAGGGGAGTGCAACCCTCACCAGTTACTCCCCACCCCAAGATACTAAGCACTGGAGAGAGAAGGAGAGTAGCCCAATTTTCCTGCCATTCTGCCTCAATGCCTGTACATTAGGAAGGATAAAAACCTCCCGAAGAGTGGATGTCTCTCTGAAAGATGTGATAGAGCTGAACTAGAAGTCAAAGCTTCAATACGGGAATTATTGGTTAAAGTTCTGTGCTGTGTAATGCAGCAGGTCAGACTAGATCGGGGTGGGCAAACATTTTCGCCTGAGGGCCACAGTGGGTTTCCAAAATTGTATGGAGGGCAGGTTAAACAGGCAGGAGTGGCCCAGTCAACACCCCCATCCGACCCTCCCGCTTCTCGCCCCCTGACACCCCCTCTCTCCTGGCACTCCTGCCCCATCCTGTCCCCTGATGGCCCCCCTGGGATTCCTGCCCCATCCACCACCCCCCCGTCCCCTGACTGCCCCTGGACTCCCCACCCCTGACTGCCCCCTGCTGCCCCATCCAACCCCTCCTCTCATTCCTGACTGCCCCCCCGGGACCTCTGCCCCATCCAACCACCCCTTCTTCCTGACCACCCCTGGAATCCCTGCCCCTGACTTCCCCCCGCCCTGCCATCCACCCCCCCTCTTTCCTGACTGCCCCCCCTGGACCCCTGCCCCCATTCAACCTCCCTGTTCCCCACCCTCTGACTGCCCTGCCCCCTGACCACCACCCCTAACTCCCCTGCCCCCTTACCATGCTGCCTGGAGCATCGGTGGCTGGCAGCACTACAGCCGCACCACCCAGAGCACCAGGACAGGCAGCCGCGCCACCGTGCAGCACAGAATACCAGGTCAGGCCACGGCTCTGCAGCTGCGCTGCCCCAGGAGCTCACAGCGCCGTTGCCTAGAGCATTGAATATTTGAATATTAAACTCCTTTGCATACTTTTACCCAGCAGTATATAAGAGCAATCAAAGAAGATTATGAAATTATAGAGAAAATAAATAATTATTTGTATTAGTCTTCCCCACAGAAGATTATGGTGAAATCCTTACCTCATGGTATTTTATTGTTAGTAGTGAAGGTCTGCTGTTGTTGGAGATTGAATTGTCAACAAATGGGCGTTTGGAATAAGTAGAGAAATTAGATTGCAATAAATCACAAAGAGTAGATGGCAGTCATCCAAGCATTCTGGAAGACCCAAGCAATGAAGCTGCTGAGCTGCTAACAAAAATATGTAATTCATCATTAACCTGGAAGCTTTCCAGTGTCTTCTACCTGTCTTATAAAAATGTGCTAATGTTGATCCTGGGAAGTATTATAATCCAGTGAGATTTACTGTAATACCAGAAATAGTAGCTGAGAAAATCATATGGATTATCACTTTACAATCCAGTGCAAGGAAGGCGCAGAGAGGAGGGATAGCTCAGTGGTTTGAGCATTGGCCTGCTAAACCCAGGGTTATGAGTTCAATCCTTGAGGTGGCCATTTGGGGTAAAAATCTGTCTAGGGATTGGTCCTGCTTTGAGCAGGGGGTTGGACTAGATAACCTGCTGCGGTCCCTTCCAACCCTGATATTCTATGATATGCAAAGCAGGGATTGAATTGTCATGGAGCCACAATTCAGTCACTGCTTCTCCGCGTTGTTCCATGGGATAGGAAGCTGGGCATAGTTTAACTTTCCTCTCCACATCAGGTCAGCTGTGCTTCCTTGCTCAGCTGTGTGAGAGGGGAAGTAGTAGCCCATCAGCAGCTGTCCTCCCCACCACATCCCGCACAAGATTTGGTGATGCTGTAGACCCCACAAGGAAGTAAGGAGCCTTCTTAGGCCCTCTCAGTCAACTCCATGGGTACACAGCAGGGCTCACTATAGAGTCCTAAACCTAGAATGATGAAGCATCTACAGTAGGTAAGAACAAATAGCCTGGTTCTGTAATTTATTAATGGAGCCCTGTACATTCTGCAGCACACTGAACCCAAATTCTGCAGGAGAGCCTTGATCTTGCAGTTCTGCTGGTACAGAGCTCTGCAGCAACTGAAATACCCCAAAAAACATTCACATAAAAGAGTTTTTTCCTGAATGAAGTTAATAATGCTATAGATTATGTAAACTATACTATCTGAATGTTTTCCAATGCATTTTAAGATGCTGTGGAATTCTCATCTTATCAAAGAATGCAAGTCTGACACACAGAAGAAATCAGAGGACCTTGATGAAGCATGTTGTGCCACCAATTATATTCGTTTGCACCCACTTTTCATGGTTATTGGGAGACAATGATGTGCTCCAGCTCCTTCCAAGTCTTAGGGCTAGTCTACACTGGCCACGTTAATGTGGCTTGTGTAGTCGCGGCACAGCACTCTAAAAAAACCACCTCCATGAGGGGCGCTGTCTACACTGGTGCTTTACAGCGCTGAAACTTGCTGCACTCAGGGGGGTGGTTTTTTTCACACCCCTGAGCGAGAAAGTTGCAGGGCTGTAAAGTGCCAGTGTAGACAAGCCCTTAGTAACCTCTCTCTAGTGGGAGGTCGTACAACATAAATCATCTGAGGCCCTATCATTCGTGATTAGGGGACTGCATAGATCCTTTCCTTTCCCCTATCAAGACCTGGCACCTACTCATCTGTTTCTCTTTCATACCACACCAGATGGAGGACTGATGGTGGTCAATGTATTTGTGAGTGAACTCAGAGGGACAAAATAGTGAGTTAGGAATGTTTGCAAGTGATCCAACATTATTGAGGGTAGGAAAGAGAGAGAGTTGGGATGCAGAAGAAAACTTCAGGTAATTGGGCAACAGAAGAAAATTAAGCATAGAAAAGTGCAAGGCACTGTGGAGGGAGAATTTAATTTACTGTCATATTATCATGGTTTCTGAATTAGTTGTGACTTCTCAGGATAAAGTTTTAGGCATCATTGTACAACATGAGATCATCTGGTTAATGTATCCTGGCAGTCAGAAAAGGTAAAGATGATGTTTTTGGTATTGGGTTTTTTTCGTATGTGTGACTGAGCTGTATTTGCAATAAATACACTTTGGTTATTACGGTAGCACCTATAGACCCCGAGTGAGACTTGGGTTCCATTGTGTTGGCACTGTACAAACACATCGAGCAGGCAACATGGGGTAGACAGGTGAAGTGACTTGCACAAACCCATATAATGAGTCAGTGTCAGAACCAGGAATGCAACTCAGATCTGCTGACTCCTCGATCAGTGCCCTTCCCACTGGACTATGCTGCCTCTCAGCTTATACTTCAGTACAAATAAATAGTTATAATTACAGTATATTAATTTTATGTTCTTTTCAATTTTTTCTTATTAATATTACATCTAAAGTTTTAGAAGAACAAAGCTTTTTATTGCTTCTTTCCTCTATGGTTACTTTACTTGTTCCCCTTTTCTTCTTCTCTTCCCATCCCTGGCTCTGTTTTTCTGTTACTTTTTACCAGGTCATTCTAGTGCAGTGCCCATTTCTAGTGAGAGGCTTCAAAGGAATTCTTTCTCAGAACAGTACCCCCTAATGTCAGCCATGAATTCAAGCAGTGTAAGTCAGGTCAGTGGAGCAGGAATTCATATGCTGTTTTCTTCTGCCTCTAGTTATTTAATTTTGAGGTTATTTTCTTTCTGCTTAGAGGCAAGTGTTCTACTGAGCATTATGGAGTTTCTGAGTAATTCTTCCTTTCAGGACCGTGCATCGTCTGTATTGCCTAGTATCAGCTCATGACGACAACAGCTTCCATTAGAAATTTACAGACACTTTCCCTTTGTCCAGACTTCAGCTGATCTCATGATTACAAAAATAGCTGTAGTCAGGTTTACTCAGAAAGGTACAATTTAATTTGGGGAAGTTTTAGGCAAGAATGGGCATTTCCCACTTACTAAAATCTATATCTGTATCTATGTCCATAGAATATATTATTTGTGAAAGGTGCCAGATCAACACTACTGGAAGCTAAAGTCCTTCATCCATTCAAGCAAACAGGTTCATTAATGACAGGAGCCATTCAGGCTCCCACACACTGTCTTGCCACTTTACTTTCAGCTAGCTCTGGAGGAAGACCCACCTATATAGATGACAGAGCAGGGTTTTTTCCCATTTCTATTTAGTCCTTGACCTCTTTGCTGAGGCTGCTGCCAATCAAGCATGCCAGTGGGTTCTGTGATAGAGGTGATTCTGAAAAGTTTACGCTATCTCACAGAACCTTTTAAGAAGTAGGCTCACACCACCAACTCATGTCACGTACAGTTAACAGCCATCAGATAATAATCTTTTTTGGTCACTTCTGTGTTGGGAAAAATTCAAACCAATGACCTAGAAATTTCAAAATCTTTTTATCTTTCCTGTGAGCCAGCCAACCCTCACAAAATGTTTTGTTGCAAAGACTAAACTGAATAGTTTCTGAAATAGATTACCCTTCCACATTTTTTCCCTTTCTTTTTGATTACTACTTAGCAACTTTCCAAGAGTCATGTTCTGCCATCAGTGAGGCTACTCAATATTTCACAGTTGATCTTTTAGTTGTTGTTGAGTGATAGAAGTCTGGCAGGATGGGAAGCCACACATGTTGTAATGCCCTGCAGGTCTAGAACCCAGACTTGCGCAGCTGCCAGGCAGCTGACATCTTTGTACTATCACCTAGCAGCAGCTGTAATCAGCTTGCGCACCACCGCCCATGACCCACTATTGACACAGACCATGGGAGGTCCCACCTCAAGGGGTCTATAGGCAGCAGTCCTATGACTCCTGATTGGCTCCCTGCTCTATATAAACATAAGGGGTGTTCCAGGAGGTGTCCAGGTAGTAGTGTGGATTTCCTGTAGCTGCCACAGCCATTCCTTGCTCAACTCCTGAACTCTTGACTTCAACCTTGGCTTGATTTGGACTTTGACTCTTGGTGTCGACTCTGGCCTGGAACCTGACTATGAAATCCTCTGCTACTCCCTGTCTCAGGTTTGCCCCTACTCTGACCTTTGGTCCTGACTGTATGTGTTGGGATCCTGACACTTGCCCACATTCAGAGCAAACAAAATGGTCTCTCTGGGATTACAACAAAGTGGAACTTGGGGATAGAGCTGGTCAAAAATTTTCCATCTAAATGTTTTTTTAATTTTTTGATGGAAATGTTCAATTAAATGGAAATTTTCCCACAAAATGCAGTTTTTGTTGAAAACTTTTGAAATTTTATCAAAAAAGCGGGGATTTTTTAGGCTTGGGGGGGTCAGTGAAAACCTCAAAAAATGGTGAAAATTAGTCACTTTCAGTGAATTTTTGCAGGAAAAAAAATTGTTTTTATACCAGTGCTGCTCAGGGCAATGGTCTTCACCATCAGGGCAACCATTCACCAGACCCACATGTACATCTTAGTGGGACATGTAGATACTGTCAGAATAGCCATACTGGGTACGACCAATGGTCCGTGTAGCCCAGTATCCTGTCTTCCAATGGTGGCCAGTGCCAGTGTTTCAGAGGGAATCGATAGAACAGAGCAATTATTGAGTGATCCATCCCCTGTCATCCAGTCCAAGCTTCTGGCAGTCAGAGGTTTAGGGACACGGAGAGCATGGAGTTGTGTCCCTGACCATCTTGGCTAATAGCCATTGGTGGACCTATCCTCCATGAATTAATCTCATTTCATGAATCAGCAGAGGGTACCAATAAGTCCAGATCAAATATCAAAGCTAGCGTGGGTTGAAATTTTTCAAACAAAACATTTTTTTTTGTCAACAAATTTTTTAATTACATTTTTTGGAAGGACTGTTGATATAGTTTAAACTTTTTTGTGAAAAATGTCATGTCCTTTAAGAAGAAAATTAAAATATTCTTTGTTATTTTCATTCCTAAGCAATCATCATTTAAAGCAGGCTACGTCTTGTACTTCTTATGGAATGTGGAGCTTGCCAAGCCAATTTGCAGCAGCCTCATCAGCAAAATACAGAGCCCTCAGACCACCATGAAATCTGGTCAGGGGGCAGTCACCACCCCAGTGGAAGCGGTGTGTAGTGTACTTGTGGTTACACGCTGCAGTGAAAAGCAGGCCACGTTCACACTGCAGTATGTAGTTACACGCCAAACACTCTGGCAGCTGGGAGGCAGTGGGGAAAGATTTCAGCAGCTCCCTCCGCCAGAGCCTTCCACTGTGGTGAAGAAAGGCTCTGGCAGGGAAGAGGTAGCGGGGAATCCCCCTGCCAAAGTGTTTCCCTGCTGCCAGAGTCTTTTCCTGATGCGGGGAAAGGCTCTGGCATCAGAGAGCTGCCAAAGCCTTTTGCTACTGCCCCTGCCAGAGCCTTTTCCCACTGTTGGAGTCTCTTCCTGAGGCAGGGAGAGACTCCAGCAACGGGACACTACGCTGCTAAAAATAGCATGTAGACAGGGAGGCATGGCTTAGGAGAGTAGTATAGCGCCATGTAGGGTATGTACTTGTGGCTTTACTCTACTCATTTAACCCATGCTAGGGATGCTAGCTGCATATGTACTCTACATGCCATTGAAAGAAGCATGCAGTGTAGATGTACCTTTAGTGTTGTCATAATTGGGCCTACAAATTTACCCTAATTGTAAGCTCAATTGTAAAAAGTACATGAAAGTTCATAAGATGTTATAACAACTTGCAATTACAGATGATGAAAAGTA
Organism: Chrysemys picta bellii; assembly: GCF_011386835.1. NCBI lineage: Eukaryota > Metazoa > Chordata > Testudines > Emydidae > Chrysemys > Chrysemys picta. The sequence continues at coordinate 230,409,577 of NC_088791.1, forward strand.
GGTCAAGTTGCTTTCAGTAATGAATGTTTTAAACAGGTGCAAGAGAATCAGAGAGGCTAAATTAGTCTGAACAAAAGGCTATGATTCAAGGACTATGTTGAAATCATTCTTGGTAAAAATAGAAGATGTGGAATCAGAAACCAATGAACCAAAATTGGTGTGCTGGATATTAGGCCAAATTGGTGGACAAAATAATGGGGGGATGGACTATTCCATGAATCATTCCCTTTGTGGGCTCTTAAAGAAAGAGACTTTGGGAGGATAAGAAAAGAAGAACAGCAGAGGCTACTGGAGCAAGCTTCATCATCATGACTTGCACCCCCACTGTTTCCTTATAATCCTAAGAGATGTCTTGGCTAACCCGGGTCAGAGAGAGGGATTCAGATGACATTGCCATCCCTATCAGCTCCAGATCAATCCCAAACACCACCTGAGATGAAATGGGATTGGAGTTGAACAACAGCTCCAGCTCATGTAAACTCATTACTTCTCTTTTATCCAAAAGGACAATTATTACCATTTAAGACACTTGTCAAACAGAAAGGGAACAAGGGATGTTATTAAAATGAAAGCTGTACTTAATACTTTACTTTACCTGGTTTTTCTTCTTTTCTGTATCTTGAATAAAGGGTTAAAAGGATTTTTAGAATGTTTGTGCCATGGTACCAAAGAGGCTGAGATCTCTGTATACCAAACCTTAGTTACCACTTTTTAATGTTGGACAGTGATTGGGTTATGCTAAAACCTTTTGCCCATTTATTCTGTCTAAATCAGTGTCTCCCAACCTTTACAGACTACTGTACCCCTTTCAAGAGTCTCATTTGTCTTGTGTACCCCCAAGTTTCCTCACTTAAAAATGTACAAAATCAGACCTAAAAATACAAGTGTCACAGCACACTATTACTGAAAAATTGCTTACTTTCTCATTTTTACTGTATGATTATAAAATAAATCAATTGGAATATAAATATTGTACTTACATTTCAGTGTATATTTTTATGTAGCCCGTTGTAAAACTAGGCAAATATCTAGATGAGTTGATATACCTCCCTGAAAGGCCTCTGAGTACCCCTGGTTGAGAACCACTGATCTAAATTTAATGCAACGGTATTTCCAAAGAAAAATTATAATATTCTTGGCTGACCGCTTGGGGCAGTGGCTCATCAAACTGGCCTGTACTTGGAAGGGATCACATTCTTCCCACTGCTCCAGATGGCAAATTCTGTCACTGTGTTTATTCCAAAGTAAGAACAACGAAGGCAAGAGGGATGATTAAACATTTTTGTCTACCCACTGGTTGCTGTCTTAGGCTCTCCATTCCCCCCTTGGCTGGCCAAAGATACATCTTTATACCCTGATACAAACTAGCATTGCCTTTGACATAGTTACTGCTCCCCTGACATGGCTACTTATTACCTTGTACATGTTGGTTTGATTAAAACATTTTTATTTTGTTATTCTGACCTTATCTTTTAGGAGGGGTTAGTATGTCTCTCTTATCCTTGGGGAATGTTATCGGAATGTTCTGGTACCACTTGATATCGGGATGTGTTTGCGCAAGTACTTTGTGCTTACACATTCCTAAAAAGTGCTATTTCTGCCATATCAGCCCTGTTCTTGCCAGATTGTGTGAACAGGTTCTGCCTCATACCAGGCCTCTGCTACGAGGTCTTATGTCTTAGGCTCTCTTTCTATTTCATTTGCTAGCTGCAGTAGCTTCATAAATAAGCAGCTATCTTTCCCACTGCCGACTGACTGTGATGTTCATGCACAGAAATGTGGAATGGCCACATGTATATGCCATGTATGCAGTAAACATGGCATAACCTAATGAAAGAGAGAGGAAGGATGGTCCTATGATTAGGGCACTAGCCCAGGGCTTGGGAGACTGTGATGCAATTATCTGTGCTCCAGCACAGGCTTCCCGTGTAACGTTGGGCAAGTTGCATGCTCTCTCTGTGTTTTAGTTCCCCATTTGTAAAACAGGGATGATAGTACTGCCCTACCTCCTCACTCACTCACTCATGCCCGTCACCCCAATCGGGGTATGGGCCGCCAACCACAGATCTCCAGAGTCCTCTATCCTGGGCCATTTGCTCTAGCTGGTTCCAGGTATAGCCCATTTTTATGCTATCAGCCTGAAGGTCGCGTCACCAGGTGTTTCTTGGACGGCCTCTTTTCCACTTGCCTTGGGGGTTCCACCGCAATGCCTGTCTAGTGATGTTGGTTGGCTGCTTGCGTAAGGTGTGTCCTATCCAGCCCCACCTTCTCCTTCTAATTTCTTCCTCTGCTGGAAGTTGACGGGTCCTCTCCAAGAGGTAGATGTTGCTGATGGTGTCTGGCCAGCGGATCTGGAGAATCCTTCTAAGGCAACTATTTATGAAGGTCTGGATCTTCCTGGTCATTGTTTTAGTTGTTCCAGGTTTCAGCTCCATACAATAAGACTGATTTCACATTGGAGTTGAACAGTCTAATCTTTGTTGCCAAAGACAGCTCTCTGGAGCTCCAGATGTTCTTGAGCTGTAAGAAAGCTGCTCTTGCCTTACCGATCCTTGCTTTGATGTCTGCGTCTGTGCCACCCTGTTGGTCGATGTTGCTGCCTAGGTAGGTGAAGAACTGCACTTCTTCCAGAGGGCTTCCATTCAGTGTGACTGGGTCATTACTGATGGAATTAATCTTGAGGATCTTGGTCTTGTCCTTGTGGATGTTGAGGCCAACCTGTGATGACGTGGCTGCCACTACGTTAGTCTTCTCTTGCATCTGCTGTTTGCTATGCGAAAGGAGTGCAAGGTCGTCAGCAAAGTCCAGGTCATCAATCTGGGTCCACAACGTCCACTGGATTCCATTCCTGCGCTTATAAGTGGATGTCTTCATAATCCAATCAATGAAAAGGAGAAAGAAATGGTGACAACAAACATCCTTGTCTGACTCCGGTTCGCACCTGGAAGCTGTTTGTAAGCTGCCCTCCATGGATCACTCTACAATGTATGCCGTCATATAAGTTCTTAATCAAATTAACCACCTTTGCTGGGATGCCATAGTGCCGAAGGAGCTTCCAGAGAGTCTCTCGATCCACGCTATCGAATGCTTTCTCATAGTCAACAAAGTTGATGTACAACGAGGAGTTCCATTCCATAGACTGCTCGACTATGATGCAGAGCATTGCTATCTGGTCCGTGCATGATCTATTTTGCTGGAAACCTGCCTGCTCATCTCATAGCTGTGGATTGACAGCTCCTACCTCCTAGGGGTGTGTTTTCAGGTTAAATACATAAAGATGCACTCATGGGGGGCCAAGAGAGCTAGCCAGGTAGTCTTTTTCCTACTTGGACTGGCTAAGAACATTATTTTGTCATTGTCTTAGAGAAATAAATGCTCCCTTGGGCAGGGAGAAGGGGAAGGAAATTGAAGACCTCCTTCCTCCCCCATCACAAAAAGTTAGATTTCAGATCTTCTAGGTTACAGTAATTAAGTTGGATATTTGCGTATCAGTTCCACAGTACTTCTGCTTACTAGACTGGAATGAAGGGTATTCTGAGTATAGCAACATGTATGTATATCTGTGGCTTAGTTAATGGGGAGGAAACTAGGTTAAAATGTTTTATGGTTGCAACACTGTTCTGTCTTTTTATGTACAATAACCTCTTAAGGAAGAGGGAGAGAGAGTAGATAGCCCCTTTTCTGCTTTAAACTAAGGTACAAATGCGTGGAGAAGCTTGATTTTTTTTCCGTGTGATTCAGTTATATAAGAAACATAACACACATCCAGAAAGACCAGACCTCTTTCTGGTTTTTACACCCTCTGTATGGAATTATTCTTTTTTAACCTTGTGAACTTTTTAATGCAGTATCTAAAATCTGCTGTTAAACAACCTAGAAGTCCCCGCATTCCTACCCCAAATGATATATTCTCGTTTCTAATGTGTTATAGTTGTGAGGCTATTCCCAATATTTCCAGCCAGGAAAAAATATATATTGTTGATGAAGTAATCACTTAGCATATTTTTTCTTGAATAAGAAACACTTTCCTAAGACACATTTGTTCAGGTATGGCAGTGTTTTGCACTGACATGTCTTTCTACTCTCAAAAGGTAATTTAAAGGGAAAATAGTCTCTTTGTGTGTCTTGTCAGTGTCAAATCGGGCACAGAAATATTGAACATACTGTACATCCCTTAAGATATCCTTGCCTAGAGTGAAAAAATATTGACTTTTAATCGTTCATTTAAAAATGATTTGACCTCCACAAGAGAATTTTTGATCTTTGAAGTATTAAGTATAACCATAACCAACCTACTTCTATTAGCTCAGAGATCACAGAACTCCAAGGTGTTTTGCTGGTGATACAGAGCTGTATTACAATAATACCTATACACAAAGAAGATTGCTCTTATCCTGTGGTGTTGAAAGGTTAAACAGTTACACCTTTCTGGATTTCTCCAATATTGTAAGCTCTTTCCAGGAGATTTAGACACAACGTTGACTACAGGTCTTATTAAGAGTGAATTATTGTAGCTCTCCAAGCTTATTTGCTGTATTTGTCTCTGTAGAGAAACCTCTTTTCAGCATACTAGAAAAGATTTGTTTGGGTGCTCCTTTGAAAAGAATATATTCATGTTTTCAGTTCCATTACCAGCCAGTTTGTCTTAACTTGTATTAGTCTAAACAAGCAGACCTGCTACATTTAAGGATATAATTTTGTGTGGTTTTAAAAAGTCAAGAACATGGGGCAATGAATTACACCTACAAGAGGATCTATCTAATTCACACTTCAGTAAAGCCTCCTTCTTTGTAGTAACATCCAAGCAAAAGAATAGAAGCATCATCAATGGCAACAATGGAATTTATATGGCCAAGCCTTGAGAAATGTGTGAGCACTGTGACGTCACTAGCATTGACCCCATTCCTGCATCTGGCAATCCATAAAGCTCACTAATCTGCATGGGAGCTCCCTCATCTAAAGGAAGTTCTGATGTGCTAATATAGTGAATACTACAGCTAAGCTTGTAATTAAGTTGTCCATTGTAAACTCCCATTTGCACACATCCATAATTTTCTGAAAAATTCACCTTTTTAGCTAACGTCCCCTCTTCAGTCTCTGTCCAAAAGTGAATGCTTCTGGGAAGTTTGGGCCCTTTCTTTTTGAGTTAGGTGGGGTGCCCCATCTCAAAAAAGATATATTGTAATTAGAAAAGGTTCAGAAAAGGGAATCAAAAATGATTAGGAGTATGGAACAGGTTCCATATCAGGAGAGATTAATAAGACTGGGATTTTTCAGCTTGGAAAAGAGATTATTAAGGGGGGATATGAGAGGTCTGTAAAATCATGACAGAGAAATTAAATAAGGAAGTGTTATTTACTCCTTTTCATAACACAAGAACTAGGGGTCACCAAATGAAATTAATAGGCAGCAGGTTTAAAACAAATAAAAGGAAGTATTTTTTTCACACAAGGCATCGTCAACCTGTGGAACTCTTTGCCAGAGGATATTGTGAAGGCCAAGACTATAACAAGGTTCAAAAAAGAACTAAAGTTCCTTCAGGATAGGTCCATCAATGGCTATTAGCCAGGATGAGCAGGGATGTTTGTCAGAAGCTGGGAATGGGTGACAGGGGATGGATCATTTGATGATTACCTGTTCTGTTCATTCCCTCTGGGGCACCTGGTAATGGCCACTGTCGGAAGACAGGATGCTGGGCTAGGTGGACCTTTGGACTGACCCAGTATGGCCATTCTTATGTTTTTTATGAAGGACATCACTTTATTTTTTTAAAAAATCCTAACACTTTTTGCGGGAGGAAGGGACTATGGAGCAGGGATACAAAAAAGATGGCTGAAGTTGAAATCTGGTATGTAAATTGCCTTAATTGGGGACTAGAGGCTTTGCTAGCTTTGCAGAAAAAGTGGATTTGATTTAGTAAGTGCATGCATACTTGCGAACGGCACATTGTGCATACAGAAAACACAAATTCTGTAAGTCTTAGGGGTGAACACTTTGTGAGAAGAGCTGGGTGCGTAATTTGGAGTATGTGCACTTTTCATAAAAGGTTCTGAAGTCCTAATTGTTACTTTTTAAACCGGGCCCTCTTGCTCTCTGCCCACCTCTCTTGTTCCTGCACATATCTCTGTTTTTTAGATATCTTGATCAATAGAATATGTATATGATTCAAAGGGTAAGTCTATACTTGAGCTGTAGGTGTAATTTCCAGCCTATGTAGACATACTTGCACTAACTCTGATCGAGCTAGCATGCTAAAAGTAGAAGTGCCAGTGGCAAGACCAGCTAGCCGCTCTGAGTATGTGCCTATGATTTCAGACAGGATCATGCTAGGGCAGCTAGCCCACCTGTTTCTTGTGGCACTGCAGCTAAACTATTTGTAGCATTCTAGCTCAATCAGAGCTAGTGCAGGTATGTCTGCCTCCGCTGCAAATTACATCTATAGGGCCAGTGTCGACATATCTAAAATGTCTTAGCTTTTGGCCTTTACACCCAGAATGCACTGCAAATTGCAACTCTAGAGTTGGGAAATTTAAAAGAGATGATAGAGGTTGTGGTTTGCAAAGTTTGAGCTAGAACCTCACCTTATATCATTGGGCTGAGCACCATTGACTCACTGAACTTCAGCAATTTACACCGTTTTAGGATTTGGCCCTGTGTCTGGGTATGCTTGACTGTTATTTGGTCAATCTGGTTTTGTGTCAGTCCTAGCTAACTGTGAAGTATATTTTCATTTTGTCCTGCTTCTGCCCTGCTGATTTTTACCATCTTTAATAATATATACTTGTGCTGGGATGCTGATTTTTCCATTCAACCTCTCAAGGGGTAAAGATAAGCTTTAGTTTCCCCACAGGTTTTTAAAACTTTTAGCACATTGTTGGAGAAACCTATAATCACTTTAAATGTTTGATGGGAAGGAACAAAAGAGAATTTCTCATACCTTATTTATCTTCAATTTACAAGAACCTGTTCTTTTAAGGTACTGTACTTAGTTTGAATTTTATGCAGCCATGAGAACAAACTAACAAGAATCAGCAGGGATCACTATTTCTTTTCTTTTGTATTGTATTTGATGGCAAATACCTATGCATTGCTTGGAAAAAGTTTTGCATATAAGTGAAATTCACTCCTCTATTAGGGGGAAGAGGCACTACAAGGACAATGCACCACTTATGCCCCACATTAAGCCCTATTTTGCAGGCATAAGTGGAATGTAAGTGATGCATAGAGTAGGTCTTGTGCTGGCCCTCTGCACAGGGGGACGGAATGTCAACCGTGGAGGGGGAAAAAAGCAATTTGCAGCTTGTTAATTATAGGAATGAAAAGTGTCCATATTCACTGTTTCAAAAACCTATTCACCTGTGTCAAGTAGGAAAACTTCCTCAGCTAATAGGGGCAAGGAGATTCCAAGCAGTTTCTTTCTTTCAACAACAGATTCCCTTTTGACAGAGGAATCCTCAGCTGTTTCATTAGAGCACCTGTAAGTTCCCTTTGTACCATCCCAGTGATGCAAATGGGACTTTTCATGCCAGATCCTTGGTCCAGGTTGTTTCTAACCCTTTTGGTTGTGGAGAAAATTTTCCAAATGTGAACTGATGCATAGCTATCTTCCTGAGTCTTCTAACAGGCAACTCCGGTGCCCCTGCTCCTGCACCTACTTTTGCCAAACCACATCTGCAGTGACACTGTTAAGTCTCTGGTCATTTTCACTCTGGTGCCATTCAGAATCCTGTGGACAGCTGAAAATTTGACAAAGCCTTGTCAATTTCACCCTAAAGCTACAGAAAGGTCAGAAGCAGATCCTAAAGACACCCAGGAAAGAGGGGGACCCCCCAAAACCAGTCTGGGGAAGGGGAAGAGCTACAGAAAATCTCCTCCTAGTAAGCAAGAGTCTGTCAGGATAGCAGAGACCTCCCGCACCTTTCACTGCAGCAGGGACCTGAATATAAGGAAAGCAGTGGACATACCCACCAACCTGGAGGCTCTGGAATGTGGGGAGGGGACAGAGAGCTCCGGCTTTCCAGCAGCCATAGGAGTGAGCTTCAGATGTAACAATCATCTAATACTCATAGGCTGTTATAACTAATCAGGGAAAAACTCCCTCCCTAGAGGAACCCTTCTCCATTGCAGGCAGCTGAGGCAAGGCTTCTTACCCAGCTTTCTCACCTGGGACTGCCCCTGGACCTTGCAGGTATCATCCTTCCTCTCATTTTTTGTATCTGCCTCTAGCGAGTAGGTTTAGGCCTCTGGTTAGATGGTGGCTGCTCAGTTTTTCAAGCCCTGTCCATATTGCACCTCAAACATATGCAAATATCATACAGCAAGGCAGTGTATTTACATGTGTTTATGAAACACATGCATACTGTACCTGTAATATATACATTTTGGGGGAGGGGAGCTTGTTTCAAATAACACACAATTTGTGGTATAAATAGTTTGAGGCAATCATGCTTGAGTAGTTCTCAGCCTTTATCTGAACTACTTTTTGCACCACCATTCTGTGATATGTGCTCTGGAAAGGTGACTGAACTGTGAATCAGTCTGGAAAGTCTGTTATAATGATGTACTATTTTGGCAGTAAGTGGAGCAGTTGCTAGTGATGGAAGTTGAAAGCAGAGCTCTTATTCTACATTTTGCTTATTTGAGGACCAAGTCTTGCAGTAGAACTGGCTGAATTTGACACACAAGAGGGTCAGTGGACTATGACATTTAATTCTGCTACACTCCTTTTTTATATATATAAATATACTCACCAAGAAGGTTAAGTTATAGGAGGTGAAAATGGGTAAGTCAAGCTGCACTTTTTTAAAAAAAAAAATTCCTTTCAGTTTTAGCCTTTTTATTTTTGTTAAAGTAACTCCTGAAACGTAAATCCTGAGATTTTCCCCCCTTCTCTCTTAGTACAATAAGTGAAAGCTACGTAGTTAAGAAGTGGCACTATAAACTGCTTTTTCAATTATTTCTTTTGAACAGACAATGTTCAAACAGTTCTGGAAAAAAGCATGTGCAAATAATTATCCACCAAGAATTTCTAAATACAGTATTCCTTAAACACCCCCCACAAAAGTCATATTGCAATGAATAGGCTGGAGGATGCCACTATTACTGATCTTAACCAAGGACTTACCGTATACTGTCTTGGAAAGTTCACAATTTCTACTTATGCACTTTGGCACCCATGTTATGACATCACAAGGGTGCACTTTGAGATTTGGTGAGTTTGGATTTTCTTCTCTTTTTTTGAACATTACAGAAACCTGTTTAAACAGAGAGTTGATCTGTACAAGGATCAACTTTGGTTAGCTATATTGTTAATGATCTGTAAAAGGGGGGAGAGCAAAGAGTTTCCTTAGGACCATTTAGCTTGAGGTGGGGGAAGTTCAAAGCTCCTTACCTCCCATATAACATCCAATTGTACTGGATAGAAGTTTGAAGGTGGGTGTGCCACAGATACAGGTGAGATTGTGCTTGCCAGGTTTGTGATGACCGTTCTGTCTCCAGCTATGTACATTTTGCAGTTTGTTGTTAGTCATTCTGTTAGATTTTTATGTACAGAAGATTTAAAGCAGACATTGTTATGATGTTGAGGTACAGCCAGTACCTGCTTAAGCAAAATGCGACAATAGAATAAATATATGTTAAAAAAATTGTCACATTGGGCAAAGCAGCAATATCAATAATATCAAACATGCATGTTTGGGTGTGAATAAGCACAGAATGAATTCTGGTTATCTTTTTGCTCCATTACACTCCCTTTGTGTGTAATTAGCTAATAACTGTCTGAGTATTGAATTAGGTGTCCCCAGATTACAGCAAAGTAACAGTCAAATCTTTTTTTTTTTTCATTCTGTGTGAATATTTTAGCTAGCATCTGACAAAGATGTAATTGCTTTGCTTTTAGTGACGGTATTACCTAGATCAGAGTGTCAGACATACCCACACAGAGGAAAGAAATACAGGCACCTGTGTCATTCTAGAAGTGAATGTCTGTGTGTGAAAGAATAGTAGAAGGAACTGCTGAACGGAATAGTGTTAGAAATGATTATGATGATTCAGCAGCGTTAGCTGCTAGTGTTCCTCTTCCTAAATTCCAAATCCTACAGTTCTTGCTCTGTTTTTGTTTGAGAATTTGAAAGCCACATGCAAAGCCAAGGACTGATTAGTTTTAAAGACCTATTATGCTAATAAACTTAGAACATAAACAAAATTACACTTGTTAACAATTCTGGGGACATGAATGATTTGAGGCCTAATGGACTGATAAGCTGAAAATGCTAAAAATAATTTTTGCCTAATATTGGTATCAGCTTTAATTTGGAGAAGTATCAACTTTGATTGTATTCCATCAAAGCTAAAGTTTGCTTTCTTTGCCCAGACCTGCTATATATGAAAAACTTCATGAGCTGTTGTTTCTCATTATATTGGTCAAGTAACAAAGCTATTGCAAAGTTAAGGCTTAACTACACAGTGGGGTGAGCACACTGACATGCACAAGACTCATGACTGCAGGTTAAGGGCTTTTCTACACGGACCAATAAATGCGCATCACATTAGTGCACTTTAGAAAATAAAACTCCTTTAGTGCGCATTACCCCACTGTGTAGAGAAGCCCTTAATCTGCAGGTATTTGTCTCGTCTCTATTGCTAAATGTTGGGTTTGGTTAAAGGGTAGTTAAAAAAAATATATGGGGGTGGTAAATGTGACTATACTTAAAACTGTTATAATCTAGCAGTATCATTTAGATTCTTAATATGCAATTCTTTAATCTAGTACTCAGGCTAAAAGAACAAACCATAGGAGAAAGGAGATCTGGTTTCTATTCTCTGCTCTGCTACTGATGCACTGCAAGACCGTGGGCAAGTCACTTAGGGCCATATTCAGACATTCTCATGTGGAGTAGCACCTTAATCTCCAAAAAGTTCCATTTATTTCAGTAGAACTACTATCAGAGTAAGGTACTACTACACGTGAGTAAGAGTGTCAGCTTCTGGCCCTTAATCTCTCTGCCTTATGAGCAAACTAAGATTAGTGTTCCCTACTTCGTGAGGGTTAGTGTATTCATTTTTGTGACCTGTGTTGAGATCTTTTGATGGAAGGAATTTTAAAATGACGAAGTTACAAAATATCATTATACATTTGCCAAGAAGTGAGCCTGAAGCAAGAAAACAATAGTAGTAGTATTGTGGTAATGCCCAGAGGCCCCATTCATGGATCAGAGCCCCATTGTGTTAAATACTTTGTCATTGTCATTATGAATGACTATGAATGGCCGTGAATAGTCATTGGGCCAGGGGAAAAGAGTGAGAATGGCTCTATAGCTTGGTGGTTAGTTCACTTTCCGAGAATGTGGAAGACCCAAAATCAAGTTCCTGCTCCAATGACTATTTAATTTTTTATAAAAAGTGAAACAGCTTCAGTAGGAGAGACTGAGGAAAAACCTATGCCAGAATACTCCAAAGCCCAGTGGTTAGCACATTCACCTTTCTCCTCATTAGTTAAGAGGGGGAAATTGAACACCCACATCCCAGGTGGGTACCCTACCCACTGGGCTAAAGGCTACAAGGATGATGATCAGGGCCGGTGCTACCATTAAGGCAAAATAGGCGGTTACCTAGGGCGCCAAGATTTGGGGGTGCCAAAAAGCGGTGCCTTTTTTTTTTTTTTTTTTTTTTACAGCATTCCTATGTCCCCTCCCCGAGTGCGCGGTCGCCGCTCCACTTCTCCCGCCTCCCAGGCTTGCAGCACCAATCAGCTGTTTGGTGCCGCAAACCTGGGAGGGGAGGAGAATTAGAGCGGGGGCGGCGTGCTAGGGGAGGAGACGGAGCAGAGGTGAGCTGGGATGAGGAGCTGCCGCACGGCTCCCTGGGGTGGGGAACTGCCGCGGGGGGGGGGGGGGGGTGCCTCAGGGCAGGGTGGGGGAGATGCCGTAAGGCTGGGGGGGGGGGGGGCACAAGCTGGAAGTTTCGCCTAGGGCACGAAACTTCCTTGCACCGGCCCTGATGATGATGATGATCTTTCTTCCCCACCACCCTCAAGCTATTTTGTGAATCTAGTTCCCCTTTGCTTCTGTTAAAATTTTGAATTGGGTCAAAATGAAATGTTTTGTTTCAACATTTCAGAACCGTTGCGATTTCTCAGTCTGGTCAAAACGTTCAATGAACTCAATAGTTTTTGGTGTATAGTTTATTCACCAAAAGAATGTTGCTCAGCTCTAGTCACGAGTGCTTTGTGTCCATTGTTATATTGTATTAAAAGGAACTCCTCCTTTCATGGTGCATGCATATCTCCCATGGAAGAGGCGACCATTCTTTTCCTAATTCTCTTCTATTGGGGGGTTAGAGCCGATTGGAGAAATAAAAAGCTACGGTAGATGCAGTATTTTTTGATATTTCTGTTTGCACACATAAAGGAAAGATTGAGATGGTAGTCAATACTGTTCAGAGTTATAACCGTGCATTATTAGTTACTAAGCAACAGGACACAACAGGTAGTAACTACCTGGGAGATTACAGCATTGCTCATGTGGCTTTATACAGCAAGAAGGCCAAAGAAGGAATGGCTGTATCCACTTTCAGTGTGCAGTAATCCCCTAGAAATATGTTGTCTGTTGTCTCATTGCCACTTGCAAATGCAGTATACAAATAAAATCAAGGAAAGCACCCAGATCTAACCATATATAGAGTGTTATTGACAGTAGTCTGACATAATTGACAACCAGTTGGAAACTTCATTTGTGTCTGAAGTTCTAAAGCTGTTTGAGATATACCTATCTCATAGAACTGGAAGGGACCTTGAAAGGTCATCGACTCCAGCCCCCTGCCTTCACTAGCAGGACCAAGTACTGATTTTTGCCCCAGATCCCTAAGTGGCCCCCTCAAGGACTGAACTCAACCTTGGGTTTAGTAGGCCAATGCTCAAACCACTGAGCTATCCCTCCCCCCAGTTTCAAACTGGAAAACTATTCTGCTGTAATGAATTTGAATAAGTGTTATTACTGTTTTTTATGTGGATTGCTGGAGTTCCTAGAGGCCCCAATCAGGGGTTAGGGCTTAGCTGTAATGCACTCTGTACACACAATCATACCCCAAAGAACTCACAGTCTATCTTATGACCATATAAAACAGGTGGATTAGATGAATAAGTGGGAAAGGGAACAATGAGGTAACAGTTGTAGTAGGAAGAGAGCCTGAAACATAAGCCCTCATATCAGAGTCCTGGTATGAGGCAGGACCTGCTCACAAAATCTGGCAAGAACAGGGCTGATATTGCAGAAATACACATTCCTAAGAAGTGCTAAGCACAGAGTGCTTACGCAAACACATCCCCATATCAAGTGGTACCAGAACATCACAATATCAAGGATGGTACAAAAACATTCCCCCTGGATAACAGAAACATACTGATCCCTCCTAAAAGATAAGGTCAGGATAACAGTAAGTAATAAAAATGTTTTAATTAAACCAACATGTGCCAGGTAATAGCTAGCCACGTCAAGGGGCAGTAACTAATTATGTCAAAGGGTAACTTGTTTGCATCAGGGTATAAAGATGTATCTCAGGGGGAATGTCTCTGTCCTGCCAAGGGGGGAATGGAAAGTCCCGCCATTCACTGAGCTGCATCCATTGTCACAGGCTTACATGTCTTAGTATCCTCGTAGCGTCTACAATGTGCTATTACCGTGTTTTGTCAACAATAAATCTGGCCTGGCGCCTTTGCACCTTAGTGGAACTTGTGGTCATTGGGCAGTTTGTTTGAGGTCTGCTGTGCTGTGCTGTGCTGTCTGCGCAGAGCTGGAACAGCACACAGAGAGAACACACACACACACACACAACTGAACATCTAACCAAACTGGTGACCCACATGTACAAGGTAATAACTAAACACACGCATGCAGCCGAACATCTAACCACAACAGTAAAGCTGAGTATGTTACAGTACAATAAATAGTAATCTCAAATCACCAAGTGGCTAGCTTAATAGTCCTGTGTCATTGGCACAAATTGTCGTTTTATGTGTAAGAAACCAAAAGAGAGAAGAAACAGCATATGCTAGTCTAGAGAGTGTAGTTGAACCCCCCCCCCCCCCCCCGTGTTTGTCAGTCTACATTTTTAAAAATGGCATGCAGTTTTCATAGCTCTTCTAAAGGGAGCCTGCAAAAAAGGGAGGTTGCACTTTTTTCTTTTGCCTCCTTTTGATGTATAAAAAACATCTGAAAGTTTTGCTTTAAAAATAAAATGAATAAATAAATAAAAGTTTGATGGGTGAGCGGCAAGGGGGGAGCAGAGTTATTAGTTTTTCACATAAGACATCCAGGTCTCGTCTGCACTGTAATATTCTAGACAAGAGAACTAGTGACATCAAAAAAGTCAAGAGAGTGGGAGTTAAAGATTCAACTCTCTTTCAATTAAGGTATGATATTTCACAATAAATATGCTCTGAACAATTCAACAGATACCCTAGCAAAACAAGGGAAGACCATACTTGACATTCCTAATATTTGGAAGGTGAAAAACCAAGAACTTGAAAAACAAAAGCTGAAAGAAGGGGAAAAACCTAAACAAATACTTTGCCTCGGTTTTGAATGAGTCTAATGAAGAACTTAGAGGTAGAGGTAGTGTGGCTATGGGTAATAAGGATATGGAGGTAGAAATTATCACAGGCAAGGTAGAAGTTAAGCTCAAACAGTTTAAAGGGACTATATCACGGGTCCTGGATAATCTCCATCCAATAATATTAAAGGAACTGGCACATGAAATTGCAAGTCCAATAGCAAGGAATCTGTAACCTTGGGGGTCGTACCTTTTGACAAGAGAATAGCTGATATAGTTCCTAATTTTAAGAAAAGGAAAAAAGGTGATCCAGGAAACTACAGGCCTGTTAGTTTGATTTCAGTTGTATGCAAAGTCTTGGAACAAATTTTGAAAGAGAAAGTAGTTCAGTACATAGAGGTGAATAGTGAGTCGGATAAAATACAACATGGCTTTACAAAAGGTAGATCTTGCCAGACCAACCTGAACTCCTTCTTTGAGAAGATAACTTATTTTTTTAGACAAAGGAAACACAGTAGATCTAATCTACCTAGATTTCAGTAAGACATTTGATACAGTTTCACATGGGAAATTATTAGTTAAATTGGAGAAGATGGGGATTAATATGGGAATTGAAAGGTAGATAAGGAACTGGTTAAAGGGGAGACCATAATGAGTCATACTGAAAGGTGAACTGTGAGGCTGTTACTAGTGGAGTTCCTCAGGGATCGGTCTTGGGGCTAACCTCGTTTAACATTTTTATTACTGACCTTGGCACAAAAAGTGGGAGTATGCTAAAAGTTTTTGCAGATGACACAAAGGTGGGAGGTATTGCCAATACGGAGTAGGATCAGAATATCATAACAAGAAGATCTGGATGACCTTGTAAACTGGAGTAATACAAATGGGATGAAATTTAATAGTGTAAAGTGCAAGATCAGGCATTTGGGGACTAACAACAAGATTTTTTGCTATAAGCTGGGGATTTATCAGTTGGAAGTGACCGGGGTAGGAGAAAGACCTGTGTATATTTGGTTGATCATAGAATGACTATGAACAGTCAATATAATGTGGCCGAGAAAAAGGCTAATGCTGTCCCAGGATGCATGAGGTGAGGTATTTCCATTAGAGACAGGGAAGTGTTAGTACTATTTTACAAGGCACTGGTGAGACTGCATCTGGAATAGTGTGTGCATTGCTGGTCTCCCATGTTTAAGAAAGATGAATTAAAACTGGAACAGGTGCAGAGAAGGGCTACTAGGATGACCAAGGAATGGAAAACCTACTTTATGAGAAGAGACTCAAAAAGCTTGGCTTGTTTAGCCTAACCAAAAGAAGGCTGAAGGGAGATACAATTGCTTTGTATAAATACATCAGAGGATAAATATCAGGGAGGGAGAGGAGTTATTTAAGTTAGATTCCAATGTTAACACAAGAACAAATGGATATAAACTGGTCATCAACAAGTTTAGGTTCGAAATTAGGCGAAGGTTTCTCACCATCAAAGGAGTGAAGTTCTGGAACAGTCTTCAAAGGGGAGCAGAGGAGGCAGAAAACCTAACTGACTTCAAGACTGAGCTTGATTAGTTTATGGAGGGGATGGTATGATGGGACTGCCTACAATGGCATGTAGCCCATTGGTGACTGCCAGTAGCAAAAATCACCAATGATCAGTGATGGGACACTAGATGGGGAGGGCTATGAGTTACTACAGAGAATTCTTTTCCAGGCATCTGCCTGGTGGGTCTTGCCCACATGCTCAGGGCCTAACTGATCACAATATTTGGGGTCAGGAAGGAGTTTCCCCCCAGCTCAGATTGGCAGAGATCCTGGTTTTTTTTTTTTTTTTTTCTTCCTCTGCAGCACAGGGCATGGGTCACTTGCAGGTTTAAACTAGGGTAAATGATGGATTCTCTGTAACTTGAAGTCTTTAAACCATGATTTGAGGACTTCAATAACTCAGCCAAAGTTTATGAGTCTATTACATGAGCGTGTGGGTGAGCTTCTGTGCACTGCAATGTGCAGGAAATCAGACTACATGATCACGATGGTCCCTTCTGACCTTAAAGTCTCTGAATCTGAGTAAAAGAGAACATTTTTGGCCCTCCTTATACATTAAAAAGAATTTTTAGAAGGGCACAGGCCAATTTTTTTTTTTAATTCCCTTTCTTTGTAGGTCACACTCAAGCATAATGGGTGGGATTGTGATGTATAAATTTGTATTTTGTTTTATTTCACTGTAAACTGACTTCACTGGGTGTTTTTTCTATGTTTCTTTCCAGTGGAGTTTTTACACTGTGATTTGGCTTCAATGAAGTCCATACGGCAATTTGTGCAACAGTTTAGAGCAAAGAATTGTCCACTCCACGTCTTGGTGAATAATGGTGAGTTCACTTTCACCTTCTCACATGCTTACTGTAAGACTTTGACATATTGGGTTCTTTACAGTGCTTCACATTTCAGATACTTTATTTGAACCAAACAACAAGATAGCAATTGACTCAGTCACTGCTTGCAGCCTTGTCAGCACTTCAGTACATTTTAAGAGATATCTCAGTTTGCCAGCTATTTTGATTGTATTGCAAGTGTCATGATACTTTTTTTTTTTTTTAATTAAAGCCCAAGCTTCTGGAGTCACGGAATTAGAAGAGAATTCCAGCATTCATTTTTTAAAAAGTTTCTAGCCCTCATGGTTGTGGAGAAAAACTGGAAAATGTGACCCTAAAAGTTCAAAAATCCAAAGGCAGATAAAAAACCCAACTTGTGTTTGTTTTTTGTTTGTTTTAATCTCAAGATTTTTGGGGACTGACTCTTGATGTTTTTGAACATTAGAATTAGCCGTTCTAACTATCTAATGTTTTTATAACCATGGTATCTTCAGGATCCAGCCCAGAAAGATTATTTCTTCTGGCATTTTTATTTTAAAAGCCCCCTCTGTACTAAGCACTCTGCTATAAAGGGAACTTTTCATATAAGCTTTTAACTGGAAGCAAATCATCAACAAACCCACGCCACCTCCCCACTCACTTGGGGCTGTTGTCTAAGCCCTTCAGTGCTCACACACTGTTTTTCCTTTCCCCCCACTTATTTGCCTGAACCGTCTCTCAATGAAGACACAAGGGAGAAAACTGAGAAATCCAAAAGGACCCACACTGTTCCCTCTTCCCCCTGCTGAGAGCAAAACAAACTAATAATTTCACCTGCATTACATTAGATGATTTGCTACATGCACTGATGTACTATAGTTGTACAAACTGTAGCTCACGCAATATTAAAATGAAAAATTAGAGTTTTATTCTATGGAGTTAATGTAAATGTGTGCCAAATCTTAACTCCTTAACTCTTCTCTTCTGCAAGTGTCCATAAAGACAACCCTCTCCCCCTGCTGGTCATCTACAAGAACAAAATTTTGACGGCAATGGATGGGATTCTTAAAGTGGAATGGATCTTGGTGTTCTTTTAAGAGAAAAAATAAAACTTCTGGATTTCATAGAGTTGTATGCCAGAAGGGGCCATTAGATCTATTAGATCTATTCAGACCTCTTGATTGAAAGGCTAGCTTCCACCCTTGCTGCAGCCTGTGCAGTAAAAATGAACACCCATACTGTAACTGTCCATTCTTGCTCATCAGAGCAGATAAAAAGCATTATAGGCCCAATTTTTCAAATGTAGATGCCTAAAGTTAATCATCTAAGTAATTATTTAGGCATCTGAATAAAAATGGCCTGATTTTCAGGGGTGTCCAGCTCCCAGTGACATCAGCGGGATTTGTGGATGCTCAGAAATTCTGAATATGAGGCCACTTTTACTCAGATGCTTAAATAATGCACCTAAGTTTGAACATTTGGTCCATAAGCTATGTAATTATTCAACTGATCTGTGGCATATTAATAATAATATCTAGCTCTTCAATAGTGTTTTTCATCAGTAGATCACAAAGCTCGTTACCAAGGAGGTCAGGATCATTAGCTCCTTTTTGTAGGTGGGGAAACTGAGTCACAAGGAGGAAAAGTGACTTGCCCAATGTCACCCAACTAACAGCAGCGAAGCTGGGATTAGAATCCAGATCTTCACAGTCATAGTCCAAAGCACAACCACTAGGCCATATTGATATCTGAGACAAGGTTGACAAAGGAACAATGATGGTAGGGAGAGAAGTAAGAAATACATGCTTGATCTTGTAAATACTACTGAGCATATTGCTCATAACTTTATATAGTTCCATTACTGCCTTGATTTGTCCCATTGAGTTATAGGACAACCAAAAGTACAAAACACTACACTTGGTAATATAATTGTGTTTAAAGGATTAGACCCTAAAAGAGTGGCTTTGGGAAGATGATAGCAAGCATCTGATTTTCAATGCTGTTACATTTTTGCTGTATCACTACATGGGAAACAAGGAGCCTGACTATTACATCAAAGTCCATCATCTTAAAAATGTTATTCTTTGATGGACTTAACGGGATGCGACACCAAAGCCTCTAAGTCCAAAATATAAACTTTAAAGAGGCTTGACATACAGTGTCCTGAACTAGTTTACATTTTCATGACCCCCAAGAAAGGCATTTTATTTAATTCATGCTCAGTTACTGTTGCCCAGATAAATTAGCTCTTTAAGAAAATCCTTTCAGAAGCTGTAATGAAATGGATGGCTTAACTTTGCCTTTTACTAAGGCTATAACAGAATCACAGGAATAATCATCTCCAGAGCCGCTGTAAAGGCTCCCTTCTAATAATTAGGTTAGCCTCTGACAATCACATGGTGAATCACCAAGCTTCCGCTTCTGGGGGCTTGTTTCCTATTCTCTTCAGCATCTGTTTTAGCATCTGTAAATAATCTGGCATTTGGCTGACATTAAAAGGGAAAGTCGGTAGGTTCCAACACAGTGAGCATCTGATCCTTTGACACCAAGAGAGAGGCTCCCAGTGACCTTGGATTAGTGCTGAATGCATAATTATGCCCATAGAGCCATTGAAGCTAATTGATTTTTATTTTCTTTTTTAATTTTGCATTCCAGTGTCTTCACTGAAAATCCATTCAGTGTGATTTATATTGTGTTTAGGGAACATGATTCATTCCTAGATTTTAAGGCAATAAGGGACCAATATGTTCCTAGTCTCTGACCTCTCTCCACCCTCAGACGTTGTTGTTCTTCCACCTCCCATATTCAATCACAAAAATACCAGTCACTGGAACAATGGCATTGCCGGCTGTAATTCTGCTTTGGACTGGTTCTGATTGAATTACAAAGATGTGTGTTTATATGTTTTTTGTTAAAATATTTGATTGTCAAAACACGAACATTTTACATGAATATTAGGCAGTTTGGGGAAAATTAATTTTCTCTAAGGAAACTTTGTTAATGTGCAGAACTAAAATAACCCATTTGTGAAATTGTAGAGTTCTCTATATTGTCAAATATTTTTAGTTTAGCATTGAGAGCCTGATCCTGAAAGCTTTCCCTGCGCAAACCGATGCATATATGGGCTGTGGTGCACTTTTAAGTATCCAATGCAATGCCCATTGGAGATAATGAAAAGACTCCAACTGAGCTTTGCATGAGGGCCATAGGAGGGGCTCAGAGGGCTTTGTATCAGGCCCTAAATGACTTTAATGGGAGTTCTGCACGCAGAGCACTTACCGAGCTAAGTATTATATGATCAAGGACTGTAAAATGGGGAATGAGTAATACTCGGAAATATTGTTATATTTAATGCAAAATAAATTACTTCAGAGTATTACTTAGTTTATTTATTCCATTCTCACAAGGTCTTTAAGTTATTTTAGTTGCTTGAAATGAAATATTTAACTTTTAAAATATAGTTATAGTTTCATTTATTATACATTATTTATATTTACATGATGTAATTGTATGATTATGCAATACATTTATACTGGGTTTGTGTGTGTCTCTATCTGTACACACATAATTAATAAATTATTTACTTTAAATAAAAGTTATTGGGCCAGAGAGACAGTGAGAATGACTCTATAGCTGAGTGGTAAAGACACTCCCCTGAGAGATGGGAGAGTCGGATTCAAGTCCCTGAATATTTACATATTTTATACAGAGTGATCCACCACAGAAGTCACTGGTTAGGGGACTCATCTGAGAGGGAGAAGACCTTGGTTCAAGTCCCTGCTTCACATCAGGCAGAGGGGGGAATTGAACCTGGATCTCTCACTTCCTGGGAGAGTCCTTTAACTACTGAGCTTTTGGGGGGGGGGCAGCTCCTCTTTCTTTCTTTCTTTCTTTCTTTCTTTCTTTCTTTCTTTTTGTTTTAAACAAGAAAGGGCTGACCTGGCTTGGCTTGGCTGTCTAACTCCAGGAGAGCAGAGAGCGGTACCACCCTAAGGCCTTTGAGGGGTTGGGGCTTAGACCATGCCTCTTTCCTTGGCATTTCCTCTTGGCTACTTTAGGTGGATCTTTGTTCAACATGCTGGCTTCTGTGAACCAGGGACAGAGCCACTGGTGGGCCCTGGCCCACCCAAGTAGCACCTGATTAGCAAATCTGAAAAAAAATGTCAAAGTTGAGCCAGGCCACTGAGGGGTACAGTCTTTTAATGCAGTTGCTGCTGCCTCAAACTGCTCTGCTCAGCTCCGCTTCCCCATCAACATAGGCTCCAACTCTGCATCCCACCCCCTTAGCTCCAGTTATTGCCTCCCTGTTGGCTGATTGTTTCAGGGGAGGAGGAGGTGAGGCAGAGGGTGGGGGAGCTTGGCTGCCGGTGGGTGCAGAGCACCCGCTAATTTTTCCCCGTGGGTGCTCCTGCCCTGGAGCACACAAGGAGTCGGCGCATATGGTGCTAGGTGCTGTACAAATACATAGAAACAAACAACACCTGCCTCTAAGAGCTTACAATCTAAATATACAAGATAGACAGTATGGGAGAAAGGAAGTATTGTTATCCCCATTTTACAGATTTTGCCTAAGTGATTTACCCCAGATTATACAAGAAGTCTGTGGTTGAACCAAGAATTGAAGTCAGATCTTCTGAATCTTAGTCCAATGCCTTAATCACAAGACCATCCTTCATCTCCTATGCCCTATATTACCACCTACAGTTCCTCAGAGCCAACTAGCCCCACTTGCCCTTCACACAGTGGTTAATTAGCTGATTTCTTACAGGCATCACGGCAGAGCTGGGTCTAGGGGAGAACTTTGAAGGAGGAGAAGATAGTGACTTTCTGGATTAGCTCAAAGGGTTTTCCATGCATTATTGGCAGTACTGAAGGAGGCATAAGGATATTTGTATGCAACACTAATTTGTTGTATAAATGTGAGATATTCACGGAGAGCCAGATTTTCAGACAAACTCAGCATCTAACAGCTACCATTTAATCTCCCACATAAGTGGTTGGATTTTCAGCAAGCTTAGCTCTTAATGTAGACATCTAAATTAAGTGCCCAGATTTTCAATAGTAATCTGTATCCAGCAACTTCATCTTTCAGTGGTATTGTTGTCAGCTGAAATGATATATACAAACTTCACCTGATAAACATATCAGAACTCTTCTAAAAGGTCTATATGTTCATTATAAAAACAAGTCAGTAACAGTAGCAACTTGCTCATTCAGGATAGTTCTGGCAGTCAGAGAATCCACATCGCATACATTGAAATCCTGACTTTTGTTTAGCACGGTCTTGTTTTTTCCTAATTAGTTTAAAAGATTTTTCTCATCCCATGATGTCAAACACTCTATGAAACTGTAAATATCTCAGTCTCCACAGGTGGCGAGTTGACCACCTTTGGTTTCATGTCTCAGCTGCAAATTAATGATGCCAGCTTGATCAATAGAACATAGATACAAAGCTCAGCTGCAGATGTGCTGTATTGCTTAATCTTAATCTACTAAAGTCTATGGGACTTTTGCAATTCACTTCAGTGGGAGCAGGATTGGGTTCATAATTTATTTTTTACCAAACCCTTTCATTTTGTTCTACATTAAATTATTTTTAATGCAAATCACAAAATAAGAAATTTCACTTTCTAGCATCATTTCTTATTGAAGTAGGATGGTGTGGCTGCCTAATCTGTTTTCTGATTGAGGTTTTGAATGCATGTCTTGAATAATAATACACTGGAGGGAATGAATTTTCAGGAATAAAATGTTTTTCTGCAGCCAGACCCAACCAAGAATGCTCTATTTTGTTTTAATGAGAAAAAAATCCTTTATAAAACAATGTTGGGTTTTATGTATTGTCACAATACATATAAATCAACACACTATTGTGCCCCATGGCAGAATTCAGGTGTGTCAAAAATCAAATCAGCCCTTAAGGAGAATATTATATTTATAGGCTTTTCATTTTTGTCAAAAACCTGATGAGTTTCAATTATTGTTTGTTGCATTTGGGCTCTCTGCCTCTTCCCTGCCTCTGCACCTGATAAACCTAAGCCTTGTCTACACTAGAAAGTTGTACCACTTTAACTATACAGGCACAGTTAATCTTCTCTACTGTGGATGCAGTTACTATAGGCAGGACTGCTCGCACCACCTATTATTAAGGTTGCCTGACACGTCTCATTATAAGACCCTGTTTTCAGTTGTTTATAACATTGCCTTACTTCAACTGTTTGGGCTGAAATTTTCCATATTGTATGTTTACCTCAGGCTGGATTTTTATTTATTTTATTTTTTTGGAAAATTTCAGCCAAAATTGTTCAACTATTTCTGACAATGAGGTGAGGGGAAAATAGTTATTTTGCCCAGGGTAAAAACATCTAGCAACCTTTAAAAAAACAACAACAAAACACAAAAAACCTGCAGTGTCCCCATGCTTTGGAGCAGGGACTTGAAACTTGGCAGGGGGTGTCTTTTGTGTCAGAGATGTGTCTTTTGCCATCTTTGTGAAAATCCACCCCAGTTTGGGTAAATTATAAGCCTTTGAAAAATGGCAATTCACACATGCTCAGTAGAGACAGCTTAGATTTTAGAATCATAGAATATCAGGGTTGGAAGGGACCTCAGGAGGTCATCTAGTCCAACCCCCTGCTCAAAGCAGGACCAATCCCCAACTAAATCATCCCAGCCAGGGCTTTGTCAAGCCGGGCCTTAAAAACTTCCAAGGAAGGAGATTCCACCACCTCCCTAGGTAACGCATTCCAGTACTTCACCATCCTCCTAGTGAAATAGTGTTTCCTAATATCCAACCTAGACCTCCCCCACTGCAACTTGAGACCATTGCTCCTTGTTCTGTCATCTGCCACCACTGAGAACAGCTGAGCTCCATCCTCTTTGAAACCCCCCTTCAGATAGTTGAAAGTAGCTATCAAATCCCCCCTCATTCTTCTCTTCTGGAGACTAAATAATCCCAGTTTCCTCAGCCTCTCCTCATAAGTGGGGGGGGGGGGATAGCTCAGTGGTTTGAGCATTGGCCTGCTAAACCCAGGGTTGTGAGTTTAATCCTTGAGGGGGCCACTTGGGGATCTGGGGCAAAATCAGTACTTGGTCCTGCTAGTGAAGGCAGGGGGCTGGACTCAATGACCTTTCAAGGTCCCTTCCAGTTCTAGGAGATGGGATATCTCCATATATTATTATATTATATTATTAAGTCATGTGCTCCAGACCCCTAATCATTTTTGTTGCCCTCCGCTGGACTCTTTCCAATTTTTCCACATCCTTCTTGTAGTGTGGGGCCCAAAACTGGATACAGTACTCCAGATGAGGCCTCACCAATGTTGAATAAAGGGGAACGATCACGTTCCTCGATCTGCTGGCAATGCCCCTACTTATACAGCCCAAAATGCTGTTAGCCTTCTTGGCAACAAGAGCACACTGTTGACTCATATCCAGCTTCTCGTCCACTGTGACCCCTAGGTCCTTTTCTGCAGAACTGCTACCTAGCCATTTGGTCCCTAGTCTGTAGCAGTGCATAGGATTCTTCCGTCCTAAGTGCAGGACTCTGCACTTGTCCTTGTTGAACCTCATCCGGTTTTTTTTTGGCCCAATCCTCTAATTTGTCTAGACATGGAGCCATTGCTCACTATCCGTTGAGCCCGACGATCCAACCAGCTTTCTGTCCACGTTACAGTCCATTCATCCAGCCCATACTTCTTTAACTTGGCGGCAAGAATACTGTGGGAGACAGTATCAAAAGCTTTGCTAAAGTCAAGGAATAACACATCCACTGCTTTCCCCTCATCCACAGAGCCAGTTATCTCATCATAGAAGGCAATTAGGTTAGTCAGGCATGACTTGCACTTGGTGAATCCATGCTGACTGTTCCTGATCACTTTCCTCTCCTCTAAGTGTTTCATAATTGATTCCTTGAGGACCTGCTCCATGATTTTTCCAGGGACTGAGGTGAGGCTGACTGACCTGTAGTTCCCTGGATCCTCCTCCTTCCCTTTTTTAAAGATGGGCACTACATTAGCCTTTTTCCAGTCATCCGGGACCTCCCACGATCACCATGAGTTTTCAAAGATGATGGCCAATGGCTCTGCAATCACATCCGTCAACTCCTTTAGCACCCTCGGATGCAGCGCATCCGGCCCCATGGATTTGTGCTCATTCAGTTTTTCTAAATAGTCCCAAACCACTTCTTTCTCCACGGAGGGCTGGTCACCTCCTCCCCATATTGTGCTGCCCAATCCAGCAGTCTGGGAGCTGACCTTGTTTGTGAAGACAGAGGCAAAAAAAGCATTGAGTACATTACCTTTTTCCACATCCTCGGTCACTAGGTTGCCTCCCTCATTCAGTAAGGGACCCACACTTTCCTTGACTTTCTTCTTGTTGCTAACATACCTGAAGAAACCCTTCTTGTTACTCTTAACATCTCTTGCTAGCTGCAACTCCAAGTGCTATTTGGCCTTCCTGATTTCACTCTTGCATGCCTGAGCGATATTTTTATACTCCTCCCTGGTCATTTGTCCAATCTTCCACTTTTTGTAAGCTTCTTTTTTGTGTTTAAGGTCAGCAAGGATTTCAGTGTTAAGCCAAGCTGGTCGCCTGCCATATTTACTATTCTTTCTAGACATCGGGATGGTTTGTTCCTGCAACCGTAATAAGGATTCTTTAAAATACAGCCAGCTATCCTGGACCCCTTTGCCCTTCATGTTATTCTCCCAGGGGATCCTGCCCATCTGTTCCCTGAGGGAGTCAAAGTCTGCTTTTCTGAAGTCCATGGTCCATATTCTGCTGCTCTCCTTTCTTCCTTGTGTCAGCTAAACTCCCTGAAGATTCCGTCTGCACTGTGTTTGCTCCATCTCAGGGCTAAGCAAGACTTTCCTGCAGTTGCCACTCTGGTCTACTGCGGGCTGTGCCAGGTCCAGGTCTGGGCACTTGAACTGAGAGCAGGGAGCCTGTCTCTCCTGTGCTTTCAGTGACCCCCATGCAGGGAAAGCAGGATGGAAGAGGAAGCTGCCTCATTCAAATACAGAGGGAACAAGAGCTAGACCCCTTGAGGGAAAAGGGAGGAAAGAGATTGGGACAAGGAGTCTGGGTGGGCAGAAACTGGAGTGGGAGTGAGAGAAAATGGGAGTTGAGATGGGAGGAGTTTAGGACTGGCTGGGCAAAGGAGACTGGAACTGAGAACCAGTGCAGCAGCAGGGAGGAGAGACAGCCCTGAGGAGCTGGAGTAGTGGGGTCGGAGGCTGAGCAAAGAAACAGGGACAAGGAGCTGCTTGTACAACGAGATTGGATGAGGAGCCCAGGAACAGAGATTGGGACTGGGAGCTGGTGGGGATGGGGAACATGAGCGGGAGAGGGGAGGGTGATTGGAGGTAAGAGTGGGGGAAATGATACAGATCAGATCAGGAGCCAGGGAACTGGGTCTGTCTGGGCAAGGAAACTGGGAGGTATGGTGGGGGGTGACACTGGATCTGTCTAAGTGAAGAGAATGAGATGGGGATGAGGAACAGGGGAGAAGAAACAGAACTGGGACAGAGACAGGTTGAAGGGGAAGGGTTCAAGCTTGAGGTGAATGGGCAGAAGAGGCAGTGCCCACTAGAGAACACTCCTCCTCCAGGCATTGGAATGGAACCAGAGATACCCGAGACTCACCATTCCTCTGCTGTCAGCAAATATGTCTGAAACCCAATGGCAAAGTGGCCCATCACTCTCTGATCCTGGCCCACATAGAGGATTTCAACCTTTGTCATGTATCTGACGAAGTGGGCATTCACCCATGAAAGCTTATGCTCCAATACATCTGTTAGTCTTAAAGGTGCCACAGGACTCTCAGTTGCAACCTACTACTGTTTTCAGTTAAACTGTTAGCTCAAGTGGCAGAGGTCTATATGGTGGATCTATATATGTTCCAACCTTGCCGATGACCCTGTGGGTGTCAATATGATGCCACACAATGGAATTTCTGTATTTTTAGTTTGCTTTTTTAAAATCTAGGAAATTACATGCAAAAAATTGTTAGGAAATGACAGAATTAAGGTTACCTGTGCAACCCCCTGTGTAGAAAAAATAGTATGTGATCATTTAATTAAAGACTGTATCATAATGTATAGGCACAAGTGGGCCAAATTATGATTCCACAGGTAACTTTCATTCTCGCATTTCCTGACTATGGAGTGACTTGACTTTGAAACCTTAATAATGTTCTTTTAACATAGATTTTGTGTGTAGAATATCAGTATAAAGATGCCAGTATAATTAAAGCAGTACAACCCCATAGTGTGGATGCAGTTATCCTGGCATAAAGGTGCTTATGCTGGTATTCCCGTACAGAAGGGGAACAAGCTATACCAGTATAAGATACCTGTTTACCAGTATAATTGTGTGCACAATAGGGATTGCACTGGTATAACTATTTTGTAACTATATAAATTGTACTAGCGTAGTGGGCATGACGATGTTGGTAAAAAAATCACATCCCTAACAGAAATAGTTACACTGGTATAAAAACTATGTGTAGACAATGCCTTTGTCCTCTCATGTGGAACAGCCTTCTGTTCATTGTTCCCCCTCGAATTTCTTTTTTAGAACATACTCTTCCTTTGTAAACCAGAGGATAGCACATCTGGGAATAATATAAAGCCTGTGAAAAATACTTTGAGAGAGAGTTTCAGCTTCTCTGCAAAGTGAATTGCATGTAAATATGTATAACTGAGCCATCTCGATGCCTAGCATTGCCTTGTGCTGCCATAGATGGAGACTTAGGTGCAGTAGCAATGCCCTCAGAGCTGGGTGACATTTTTTGTCAGAAATTTTTTGATGACAAATGCAAATTCAGCAACACTGAAACATTTCATGAATTCATGTCGGGTTTTGTTTCAGTCAGGGAGAAAAAAAGTTCTGAAAAAATCAAAATGTTTCATTTTGACATTTTCTAAATTTAAACATTTCAGTTTCTCAGTTTGAAACAATTTTTTGTTTCATAATTTCCTGTTTATTTTTATAGCCAAAACAATCAAATGTTTAAAAAGGTTAAAATCAAAATCAAACATTTTAACTTTATTCAGTCCTAGATTAAATATTTTACTTTTCAATTTGCAAATAAAAATAATTGTTTTGACTTCAACCAGAAATTATCCCCACCCATCAGCAAACTGAAAAACCTGTTATTTGCACAGCTCTCCTTGGGACTCCTGTTCCCTGAGCCAGTTGAAAACAGGCAGGCAAGGGAGACATGTTGATTACTCCAAGCGGGAGAGAGTTTAAATCTTTTGTGTTTTTGTGCCATGCTTGATTTATTTAAAGTAAAAATTGAGAAATATAAATATCTTTAAAACAAAACAAATTGAAGCAACTCTTTGTAAATAACAGTCTTTCTTTAATAAATCCTTTGTTTTAAAGCTTTTAAAATACATTTACTTACACTATTTCATTTCTCATGAAAGCAAAGTAGCAATGCTTATAATCAACTCTAGAACAGCCAGCCACTGTGTAAGTTCCTACATACAGTTCTGTGAAGGTTCCTTGGTCCTGACCTGTAACACTTACTATGCCAGTCCTGAACCTCTTGTTATGCCATGTGCACGATGGACTAGTATGAGATAAGCCAGCCTTTTAATAAAACGCTTTTTTCATTGGCTTCCTCCCCCCGGCCAAGGGAGAGGTTTCTTTAGAAAAAAGACAAGGCGCTTCACAATGCCATTTCTCATTGAGCAACTGTATATCTCAAAACTTAGCAAAAACTCCCCGTTATTCACCATTCATAGAAGATAATCATTATAAATGCCTTCTTATTAAGTGTAGCTAATTAAAACATTTATGTATACAACAATACTTCTAAATGCAACTCACTAGACTATAACTATCTTTACAAGAATGGTCTTTCAGGACAGTTAATGAAGTACAATATTTTTGCTTGTGCTAATTTATTATTATTAATTATGTATTTTGCAGAATCTCATGGCAGCATGGCATTTTATGCGGTTCTCAGTATGCATGCTGTCCGTCCTCTGCTTGGATACTTCAGTAATAATGGTTATTCAATCACAAAGCAAAAGCCCCATTAGCAGCTTAGTTATTAATTCATTTTCGAATGTCATATTTCTATTGGTGATGTCTGTTTAAACAAAGATTTCTGGAGTCAATCCAGCTGAATCAGAGAAAATAACATATAAGACAGTTGAATCAAAACAGAGATTGTGAATGCTAGTGGTCTGTATGTTGCCATTTCTTCTTTGAATCCACTTTCAAAGCCACTCTAAAAACACTGGGGAGAATTACTAGTCCCAAGGCAATTTGTAATGAAACGAGTCTGAAAGATATTGTTATATGGTTTCCGTATCAGAAGAATACTAATATCCCTCTCAGCTCCAGGTAGTTTGCAATGAGGATATAAGAAGGAAATGCTGCATGTTCTTGGCATCAAATAGTCTCTGAGCTATTGGAAAAATAGAAATAGCTTTTGTTCTTTACTTCACCCCTTCAGGGCCCATGAGTAAAGCTGATGATGTGTCTGAACAAAAGAAAATCAATAGTGTACCACTTAATACCTACTGAATGTTAGTTAGTTAATAATTTAAAAAAAGAGAGCTTGTTACACTTGTGAGGTTTACCCTGTTGTCAGAAAACCAACCCGGTTCAGTTGTTCACTGTACATATGCTCTGTCTTCCTGTAGCTATGGACATTAAAACTGCTCTTCCTCGAATTGCAGGAAAGGTTTTTCACTAACCTTGATGTGAATCTCTTCAAAGCCTTTCGGAGAATGGGGAAAAATATTTGTTGAATACTGAAAAATCTCAGTTTGTCAAATTTGTTGTTAGATTAATATTAGTTAACAAATTCTTTAAAAAAAAAAAAAGAGAGGAGGAGGCGGAGGAAGACATTCTAGCAGAAATGACTTTGCCTGCTCAAGGACTGAACAAGAATTTCTGCAAAGAGGAAACTTTTAAGCAGTGACCAAAATAAAATAGTTTGATGAATTTATACTTTAGAATTCCCCCCCCCCCCCCCGTGAGTGGGTGTGAGCTCTCTCCCTCCTCATCAGGATCATAGGCATAGGCTCAGATTTGGTGCTGTGCCTCCTGGAGGTGCAGCCCAAAAGGTGGACCCCAGTGTGGGGGTGGAATGCAAAGGCATCTCTAAGCCCTCTTTGCACTCACCAAATTCAATGCATCTCCAGAGCTCAAAACGTCTCCTGGTGCAGCCCTGGAGCTGTTCTACTAGAGCTGGTTGAAATTTTTCATCCTAAACATTTTTTGGCAAAAAATGCAAATTCAGCAACACTGAAACATTTCGCGAATGCCTGTTGGTTTCGCTGAATTGTGTGTGTAGAAAAAAGAAAACCTCTAACAAAGTTAGATGTTTCATTTTGACACTTTCTAATGAAAGCATTTCCATTTTTCAGTTTTAACCAGTTTTCATTTCGAAATTTCCTCATATTTATTTTAAAAAATTCAAAAATGTTCAATGCTCGGAATCTAAATGAAAAGTTTCATTTTTCATCAAATGAAATGTTTTATTCAAGCAAAAATATTTTTGACTTTTTGATTTGCTGAAAATTTCACAAAATGTAGTGTTTTGGGTTGACACAAAACACATGTTTTTTTCCTGAGTTTTCAGAGTTGCTGGTGAACTGAAAAATCCATTATTTGCACAGCTCTAGCTCTAAGTTATGACAGCCTCCCCGGGCCTGCCTATGGCTTGTGACGGAAGCCAGAATGTCTATAGAAGCAAGCGTCACAGCTCTGTCTTCTTCTACCTTAACACACACCCCTATGTCTGGGCTGGCATGGGGACAGCATACAGCTGCCTACAGCAGCCTACTGGTTAGGGTTGCCAACTTTCTACTCGCACAAAACTGAATACCCTTGTCCCGCCCCCTGCCCTGCCCCATCTCTGAGGCCATGCCCCTGTCACGCCCCTTCTCTGAGGCCACGTTCCCCACTCACTCCATCCCCCCTCCCTCTATTGCTTGCTCACCCCAACCTCACTCACTTGCTCATTTTCACCAGACTGGCTCAGGGAGTTGGGGTGCAGGAGGTGGTGAGGGCTCCAGCTGAGGGTGCGGGCTCCGGGATGGGGCCAGAAATGAGGGGTTCAGAGTGCAGGAAGGGGCTTCGGGCTGAGGCAAGGGGTTAGGGTGTGGGTATGGGCCTGGGGTATGGGCTCTGGTATGGGGCCAAGGATGAGGTATTTGGGGTGCAGGAGGGGGCTCCGGGCTGGGGATGAGGGGTTCGGTGGGTAGGAAAGGGATCAGGGCTTGGGCAGGGAGCTGGGGTGTGGGGATGTATGAATGTGCCGGCTTGGGCGTGCAGACTGTAGGGTGGGGCTGGGGATGAGGGCTTTAGGGTGTGAGAGGGTGTCTGGGCTCGGATTGAGGGGTTTGGAGGGCTGGAGTGGGACCAGAACTAGGGCAGGCGGGAGGGGGCATGGGGTGCAGGCTCCGGGAGGGAGTTTGGGTGCAGAAGGGGGTTCCAAGCTAGGGCGGGGGTTGGGGTATGGGAGGGGGTCAGGGGTGCAGGCTCTGGCCAGCACTTACCTCAAGCAGCTCCCGGAAGCAGCAGCATGTCCCCCGTCCAGCTCCTACACAGAGGCACGGCCAGGCCAATGGGAGCTGCAGAGCCAGCATTTGGGGCAGGGGCAGCGTAGGAGCTGGAGCGGGGACATGCCGCTGCTTCCAGGAACTCGCAGAGCCACAGCAGGCAGGGAGCCTGCCTTAGCCCAACTGCGCTGCTGACCAGGCTTTTAACGGCCTGGTCAGTGGTGCTGACCGGACCCACTAGGGTCCCTTTTCCACTGGGTGTTCTGGTTGAAAACAGGACACCTGGCAAACCTACTTGTGTCTGTGCCATGAAAATTTTCCCTGGCCCTGTGGGCGGTGTCTGATTCCTACATGCTGAATGGGGGACAGAATAATCCAGTTCAGTTCAGAAGGAGCGCTTGGAGTTTCACATTTACTTTATTTTGGATGTGCAAGGCCCTCTGTGATCAACCTCCTGCCTTCTGATGCACTTAAACTGTTGTCAACATTACTGTCCACATATCTATTCAGGAGATACCATCACAGGACCTAATCACATCAGCCACACTATCAGAGGCTCGTTCACCTGCACATCTACCAATGTGATATATGCCATCTTGTGCCAGCAATGCCCTTCTGCCATGTACATTGGCCAAATCGGACAGTCTCTACGCAAAAGAATAAATGGACACAAATCAGACGTCAAGAATTATAAATTCAAAAACCAGTTGGAGAACACTTCAATCTCCCTGGCCACTTGATTACAGACCTAAAAGTCTCAATATTACAACAAAAAAACTTCAAAAACAGACTCCAAAAAGAGACTGCTGAATTGGAATTAATTTGCAAACTAGACACCATTAAATTAGGCTTGAATAAAGACTGGGAGTGGATGGGCCATTACACAAAGTAAAACTATTTCCCCATGCTCATTCCCCCACCCCTCCCCTACAGTTCCTCATATCTCCTTGTCAATTGCTGGAAACGGGCCATTTTCACTTTACTGCAGCTGAGACTCAGACTGGGACCCCAGCTTTACCAGGTTGGCCCAAAACTAAGCCTTCCCCAACTGAGCCAATGGATTCTGCAGGAAGCTTGTCTCAGCTTGAAGTTGCTCTATAACCTTCCTGCCAGTACCCGGCCCAAATGGCTGGACTGGTTTGTGGGGTAGGGAAGGGGGAATCCTCCTCCCTTCTCCAGCTTCAGGGTGTCTCCACCCTGCTGCTCCATGGAGGACATCAGCCCTGAATAACAATGCTTCAGTGGAGCTGAGGAAACGGAAGAGCACAACAGAAGCCCCGCGGTCTGGACACCGCAATTATAAAAAATATGAACTGACATGCAGATGAACTGCAATGAACTGGCTATGGAGTGCTCTTCCCATTTCGGGGATCTCAGAGATTCATAAAAATATCAGAATAACCTGCCAAACAGGGTCTTCAGAGAGCCCGAACAGATCACTTCTATCGAGTTTCTTATGCCATAAGGCTGCAAAGTGAGAGGGACTTTACCGAGGTTCAGCCTATGTCTTCTGTATAGTAGCATGTTACATTGCTTCTGAGCTACTCACTCCTTCCAATTTGTTCTTTTCCTCCCTACCCATGCTCTGTCTTCTTTCCACCTTTCTCTTGCTTCTTCACCTCTGCTTTCCTCTCCCCTGCATTTTCCCTTTCCCTTTCTTTTTCCTTCCACTATTGCTTTACGCCCTTCCCCTTCCTCCACCTCTCTCTCTTCCTAACTGTATAAAAGAGCTGTACATAGAAATGGGTACAATTATTTATCTCTGCTCTTACAGAATGCTCATGCCTCATTCCAGACTGTCACACACAGCCATCTATTTTTCAGTGTATAGGCCCATTAAGGAGTAGGAATTACATATGTATTAGAAAAAATAGCTACAGGAGCTTGCCATACAAAAAAGTACTCCATTCTTTCCAAGCACCCTGTAGCATAATGACATTGTTTGGCAATTGGACCCCAAAAAGGAAGCAGTGATACAAAAGCACAGTAGGAGCAAGTCAGACTGGGAGGTTCGTATGCCATCAGCAGTCTGTCTCTTGGTAAAAGATTTTTAATGGAAATGTGAAGCATCATTGGGAGGAAGCTGATATTCTTTCATGTCAGAGAGCACAATTAACCTTCCCATCATATGGTACTTAGTGTTTCAGAGAAAAAGCAGAAAACCTTCAAAACTATTAACTACATGAACAATATGCATCTCTGATTCTCTCAATAGTGAAATCCAGTTGTGCAGGAATTAAAAAAAATGAAATGTATTTCACAACTTTTGAATTCAATTTTTTTTCTTGATTTTATACATACGCCTTCCATATCACCCTGATACATGTAGCATTTTTGAAGTTGGGTGCTTCAAGTTATGCTCCTAAATCCATAATTAGGCACTTAAATAGAAGCTTTGAGCTGATTTTTCCAAGGTGTTGAACAACCTCAGTTTCCAGAGAAGTTGTTAAGAGCTGCAGCTGCTTGAAAATTAAACCACCTTTATATAGGGGCCTAACTATGGATTTAGGAGCCTAGCTTTAAGCACCCAAGTTTGAAAATACTGTGTATATAGATATACACAGTATGTATTTCCCTAATGATTCCTAATAAAACTCTCTGTGTGTGTATATACACTGTTTTGTTAATATTTATCAGGGTAGATTTATTTCTGCTCCAGCTCCCCCCACATGGAGACAGCTGTGGGGATGGGGATTTGCCCCTAGGGGAGGGGAGCTTTTAAAACTCCAGCCAGGATTCAATAGAAAAGTTTCCTGGAAGAGCACATCTGCTAATTAGCCTGGCCCTGCCCACTGGTAGGGTGGCAGGGAGCATTTTGCATTTCTGCGTTCCCACTCCAGATAGACTTACCACTGCCAGGGGCCCACAGGTTTGAGACCTGGTGCAAACCCAAAGGTTAAATTGAGCCCATCATTTTCAAAACACCTTAAAAAATTTACTAATTCATCCTTACAGTGCCGGAGGAAGGGAGGGATGATTCTATCCATGTTCAGGTTCGATAAACTGAGGTCTGGAATTTGTCATTTTTCTCCAGGGGAGTCAATCAGTGTCAGTTTTACAGTTCACAATTGCAATCACCAATCATCTGTCATGCTGAAAGTTGTGTTTAAGATGTGTAGCAGGAGTTTTGTGTTGCTTTTGTGTCAGGAATTCTCATTCAGTCTCTGAAGTCATCACACTTTTTCTGCACTTTCTTCCTTAGCGGGGGTGATGCTGGTCCCTGAAAGGAAAACAGAGGATGGATTTGAGGAGCACTTTGGCTTGAACTACTTGGGACATTTCCTGTTGACTAACCTTCTCTTGGAAACATTGAAGCAATCAGGAACTCGCAGTCGCAATGCTAGAATCATCACTGTTTCATCAGCCACCCATTATGTAGGGAGATTGCACCTTAATGATTTACAAAGCAGGTACAAATATCTTTTTTCTGTTTGCACTGGCCTGCCATAAGACTGCATAGATTAGAGTCAGTGTAAATTGTCATTCAATGTCAACTGTGATTTTCGTTTACCAGAGGCTCAAATAATTGCTGATACCATTAACTTTCATAATGCTGTGATAGGTTTTGGCTTGTGCAACCCTTCCAGTCATGGGTAGGAAAGAAAAATAGCATATAAACACATTTCTAAATTGAGCCTGTTTTACATTAGGCCTTGAAAATCTTTGGGCTCATTTCGGTTCTTATATAATTGTGATGAATGTGGTATAAAAAACATTAGACTGACTCCATAACCAGGACATGTAACTGGGGCTTTGTAAAATGGCAGAGATAAATACTAATGGATTCTGGATTCAGGTAATTGCCCTGCAACCAGATCCACAGGCAGATGCTGGCGCAGAGCCCCATCATAATTCCCCCCCAGTGTAACGCACCACTATTGTGGTATGCCAGAGCCATTCTTAGCTTAAAGGGTTTCAGTGCTTCTGGACTACTGAAACTTTGTGATCTGCCAAAGCCAACCACTCCTGCCTGGCTGGCTGGCTTTTAGCTTCTCCTCCACCCACACACTGTCTGCCTCTTCTTCCTTGGCAGCTCCACTGGCTGGCACACAGGTCTTCTCTAACTAGCCAGAAGCACTCTGTATAAGCTTCTCCTCAGAAACCCTGCCAGCTGGCTGCCACTGCATCATGTTGCAGATGGCATTCCTCCTGCTCAGGTACCATAACCCAGCCCCCTGCCTGCTTCTCCTGCTTTCCTCCACAGCTAGCCTACTATATCCCTGCTAAGCCTTTTGTCCTCCCTGCCTATTTGCCTTTTCCCTAAGTGTACACCTACAGCTGCTGCCCAGCTGCTCCTGCTCTCTTTCCATTGTCCTCCAGCTACACAGTACTCCCACTCCGCACACTGTGCCAGCTTTTCCTGTTCTGCTTGCAGCCTTACTGATCAGCCCCTGTGACTGACTGCAACCATCTACTCACACCCCAACATACCGGCTATGCCCCTTTGCCCGCTTCCTAGCTTTGTCACCCCCATGTCTTCTGAACTTTCCAAAAATGTTGACTGATTAAGGGGTTAATAGAATCCAAAAGTATATTAATGCCTTTTTTTAAGCTGGGCAAAGGTGCTGCATAGCAGCATTTTTCCAAATAGCAGACAATGTGACTCTGTTTTCTCTTTTGTGCAAGAAAATACAAACTTTTATGCTAAGTGAAACAGGGTTGCTTGTATCATAAGTAACTGCCTAAAAGTTATTTAATTAATTTGAGAGAGAGAGAATTGTGTTTCCAAGCACGATTTACTAACTAATTCAAATGGCTTTATCCTTGCAGTCAAAGTCATAGAGTTTCAGCTGGTTTCATACTGAAACTAAGCATTTCACATAATTTCCATATCAAGTCCTATCTCAGTCCCTATGACCCTTGAGGCACCTGGTCTGAGTTTTCATTTTGGAATGAAACCTAAAGCCAGACGGCTTGTGTCTTTTATTGGAATATTTCACATGTGAACACCACATTAAACTTGTCAAGACTTCCTATCTGATTTTATTCTAGGCTATCCATTTCATCACAAGTATATTGCATAATCTCTGCAGAGCAATTGTAATTCATTGTCTATGATCTGGATGATGCCATTTAATGCAGCTCTGCTATGTCTCTACATAACTACAGCTTCCTTTATTACAGAGAAACCTCTTTAATTTAGGATGTATTTTACCAGTAGCTCATTGTTATTAACTCTTTTTTTCAGGGAGATATAAACATAAATGTTTAATTTAGAAAAGCTGTGGCTTAATGTGTATAGGAAAAATCTTGCAGCAAAAGTGCCAGTGAGTTTTAGTATGCAGTCTTGGTGTTGCACAGTTGTAAATGAGGACAGAATCTGGCCAGTTCTGTGCATTTCTATCCCAGTGGGAGTTCTGCCTGAATAGAGAGTTCTGATCTACCATATATATATATGCCCACCAATGATTTCAAGAAGTGAATTGCAATTTGAACTCCAGACCTACATCTGTGAAAAGACAGCCCTCTCCCCAGATAGGAGAGGATCTCCACTTATTTTCCAAGTGCCAGATGAATAGTTACTCACACAAATAGCCCCACTCAAATCAGTGAACTTAGTTGTGTATGAGAGAGAGAGAAAGAAACTGCTCACCGATGTAAGGGAGTTCAATAACCTGGCCCTATGCCAGCATGGAGAACTATTACGGTATCATAAATACACAGAAATTGTATACGACTTGAGATGTGTTGATTCAGAGTAGGATATAACAACTTCCACACCTATAATAAATAAATCCCAGAATAATCATTACGGTATCGTTCATTGTGCTAATTCCTAATGATTTTCCCCTATTTCTTTCTTTTAAAAGTTTTTTAAAATACTGTACTAACATCACAGATTATGGCTACTTTTCTAATGTAATATAATGACCTAAACCCATAGAATCACGGTTAAAGTAGTCTTACCACCCTTACCTCACCCTTTCCTGCCTACATGGTGCAGTAACATTCATGGCTCTTGGGAGATTTCACATCACAGGACTCTTAAAGCTCCACGGCACACTACTTAGGACACTGTCTTGGACTGAACCTGGTGAGGAGTGAGTCCCCATAGTGCTTTTAAAGATGCAAATGCTTTGTTTGTGTTTTTTTATGCTGTGTGTGTGTGTGTGTGTGTGTGTGTCAAGTATCAGGGGGTAGCCGTGTTAGTCTGTATCTACAAAAACAACAAGGAGTCTGGTGGCACCTTAAAGACTAACAGATTTATTTGGGCATAAGCTTTCGTGAGTAAAAACCTCACTTCTTCGGATGCAACCGAATATGTGTGTGTGTGTGTGTGTGTAATGCCCCAGGGAAGCCAACATAGTTTTATGGCACTGTGTATCTCTGTCCATTTGTTCTGCTGAACTGCCACATTTTCCAAGAGACAGTGCCAAAATCACCCCTTATTTTGGCAGTGAAGATGACTGCAAAATCTGTGACATTATTTTTCACATACCTTTTTGTAATTTTGAGCTGCCTTTAGTTGGTTCTGATTGGTCACATGATATTGGTTCTGGTTTTCTGATTGGCTGAACATACCCCATATTATCAGGAGAGTTAGCAATATACTCAAAGGGAGATGATCTATTCTGTGTGCTGTCTCTGAGACAGTCTGGTAGAAATGTCGATAGAAGCAGGGATAACTGCTTATTATGCACTCATCCATCCGAAGACATTTCTGGGATTTTAAATTGGTGGTGCCCAACCTGGTGACCCATTAGTAACACCAGAGGACCCATCCTTCCATTTGAGACATCAGAGGGAAAGGTAGAAGGCCATCACTACTTTGGTGCACAAACACCAGGTAGGGTACTAGCCGGGGAGCTGACCTGTGTTAAATTCTCTGCTCCACCAGACTTCCTCTGTCACCTTTTCCATACTCTCTGGACTCCTTGTTAAGTTTTTCTTCTGTTTCTTTTTTTTTTTTAAATGGAACGCTTCACGAATTTGCATGTCATTCTGGTGCAGAGGCCATGCTAGTTGGATATAATCTGTTTTATCTGCCCTATACCTCTGTTCTCTTGCTCCAACTGCCCAAAATTCTGGTTTGACGTCACAAACCACATCGAGTACACTGGCCACAAAACAACAGGAGGATAAATGATTTTAAAATGGTCTCTTTCCTGTGAATAAAGTTACATAAAATATATACAGTGGCCCTTATGTTTCTCTTTCTCATGTTTGTGCTTCTAGTTCTCTGACTTCTCCATGTTTTTCTCCTGTTCCTTTCCCCCTTTTATATATCTATTAATTTGCATCTTTTTTTCTTTTGATCTCTTTGTTGTATTACATTCCTTTTCCCTCTGTTTCCTCTCTCTTTAATCCGTTTACTTGATTTCTAATTTTACATTTTAATCTTTTTTCATTTGTATATTTATTTCTCTATCTTCTTGGTCTTTTAGCTTCTGCCTCTCGATTTCTGTCCTTGCCTTTGTTTTCTTTGTCTGCTTGTTCTGCTTCTCCTTTCCACTTTCTTCTCCATTTTCACCTCCTCGCTCTCTGTTTGCTTCTCATGCTCTTGCCCTTCCACCCTCCCCCCAACCCAATTCCTCTCTTCTAAATGTTTATTTCTCACTAACCGGGCACGCTGTCTGGGTACACTATGACAAGACACATCTTGTTCCACATTGACAAAACCAGGGCCGGCTCCAGGCACCAGCGAAGGAAGCAGGTGCCTGGGGCGGCCAATGGAAAGGGGCGGCAGTGCGTCCATTGTCTGGGCGGCAGGTCCGGAGCGGTGGCGGCGACAGCTCAATCGGCACGCTCCGGATCGGCGGCAATTCAGTGGCGGGTCCTTCACTCGCTGTCTTGTTCCTCGGCGGCACTTCGGCGGCAGCTCAATCGGGTTCTTTTTTTTTTTTTTTTTTCCTGCCGCTTGGGGTGGCAAAAAAGTTGGAGCTGGCACTGGACAACGCATAGCTTGTTTCATGTGTTTTTTTGGAAAGGTAAACTCACAAGAGCAATGACTGTTCTCACAATCCTCTTGCTGAAGAACATACTGAAGAACATCAAACGTCTATGTGGTCTTTCAGATCCAGTCCATTTTCAACAGATCTCACGTGAGCCAACATAGGGAATAGGGATCCCTAAAGCGAATCATATTCCATCATCCACATTTTGAATAATACCTCTTTATAGAGTAGTGTACTCCATGAATGTATTCTGTGCATGTCAGAAAACAAAGTTGTGCCTGGAGGTGGGTGGGAAACAATTTTCTTGCCCCATGAGAATTGTTGAGATAATATGAACAAAACCCATTAGATTGGGTCAGTCAGAATGTTTCAATGTACATCTACACTTGGAGCTGGGGATGTAATTCCCAGCTTGAGGAGGCATACCCACACTAGTTCTGATCAAGTTAACACACTAAAAATAGTGTAGCTGTGACAATGTGAGTGGTGGAATGGGCCAGCTGCCCAAGTATCTGCCTCAGATGGGGTCATACTTGGATGTCTAGCCTCAGACACCATTCACACTGTGCCAATTTATTCATATCTTAAAATAGTTTGGTTTTAGTTCAGTTAAAAAATACTGGTGAAGTTTTGGTGAAGGTACAGGGGGGAAGACAGGACTAATTTCTTATTTTATCCAAACCATCTGCCTGTGAAGTTTTAAATTAAAGTGTGGAATAACCCCTCATTGCCCAGAAATGGCACCTAAGGTTATATCTCTCAGAATAACTGGGACTAGTGTGTATTTTTAATTGCTCATATAAGACTGGTAGAAAAATGTCTCTGCCAAGCCTGTTGTGTTTTTGACTAAATAAATATTTTTTGTAAAAGGTGTCTGTTTTCAACAACAACAAAAAATTAAAATTTTCATTGAAAACCCAGATGCCAAAAAAATGAGCTATTTTAGCTGAAAACTGTAATATTTTGATTTGGAAATGCTGCCACAATGCCTCCTGTGAATTGTAGTTCGGTTGCTTCATGTCCCTATTCTCCTTCATGGGATGGGCTCCCTGGCCGGACTACATCTCCCATAATGCACCATCACAACTCTCCGAGGGGGTTGACTTTTGTGCATCATGGGAGATATACTCCAACCAGAGAGCCCAGCCTACAGAGGAGAATGGGAGCTTGAGGCACTGGAACTACAGTTCCCATGAGGCACTACAGCAGCATTTCCAACTCAAAATATTTTGATGTTTGGATGATCTATTTTGGTTTTCAGCTGAAAATTTTCAGTTTTCAAATTACCACTGAAAATCAAAATTGTCTACAGATAAAAGCCCCATTTTTGACCAGCTGTATTACATAAGAACATAAGAGCGGCTATACTGGGTCAGACCAAAGGTCCATCTAGCCCAGTATCCTGTCTTCTGACAGTGGCCATGCCAGGTACCCCAGAGGGACTGAACAGAACAGGTAATCATCCCCTGTCACTCATTCCCAGCTTCTGGGAAACAGAGGCTAGGGACACCATCCTTGTCCATCCTGGCTAAAGCCATTGATGGACCTATCCTCCACGAACTTATCTAGTTCCTTTTTGAACCCTATTATAGTCTTTGTTATCTGTGTTCCCCTAAAAACCAACCCAGGGTCACACTTGTATTAGTTTTATTACAATGCTGCTGTTAGGTCAGATAGAAAAGAGATGGAGCTTATTCATACACGCACACATTCACCGCATTCATACCCTCATTCACCCACACACTTACACAGGCGGAGAGTTACCGGAGACCGAGAGGCCGAAGCATGGGAGATCTGGTGTGTCCGCCTGTGGTCATGAATCCAGGCTGCTGAGCAGCTACTTGTGTGCATGGCTGCTTCCTTTTTCTGGAACTGGGCAGCTCCTGTCACGTACACTGAGTTTCCCTTCTGTGTCCATCACCGAGAAGCATTCCCAGGCCAGTTCCTTTCATGCATACCAGGTTCTTCTTCGTGATTGCCTTCTCAGGGCAGATTATATCAGACACACCTGGCTCCTGTCTCTGGGCTCCTTTCTCCTTGCAGTTCCTCTCCACCTAGTCCCAGATACACTCCCTTGTTCACACTCTTTCTGATTGTGTGATGGGATATTACACAGCTTGGAAGTTCATACAAGTGGTAACTTGAAAAGGTTACAGAGCTTGCAAAGGTTACAAAACTTAAAAGGCTGTGCTAACAATAACTGAAGTTACAAAAGCAGCAAAGAGTCCTGTGGCACCTTATAGACTAACAGATATATTGGAGCATGACCTTTCGTAGGTGAATACCCACTTCTTCGGATGCTCATGCTCCAGTATGTCTGTTAGTCTATAAGGTGCCACAGGACTCTTTGCTGCTTTTACAGATCCAGACTAACATGGCTACCCCTTTGAAGTTACAAAGTCTGCAAAAAGGTTGCAGAACTTAATGATACAAGTTACAGATCTTACAATCGCATTTGAGCGGAGGCTTTACATAACAGTCTTGGCCTTCACAACATCCTCTGGCTAGGAGTTCCACAGGTTGACTGTGATTTGTGTACTCAAATGTTTTCCCCCACCCACCCTGCGTCTAGATAGTGAGATCCCCAAGCACAATAGAACAAGCGCATTTGTTCACTCAATTCACATTGAGGGTGAAGGAGGTGGGATTTGGAGACACCATGTTGGAAGTAGGACACAGAAATTCCATGTGGTTTCCTTGAGTGCTCTAATATGGAGAGGTTTGGTAACAAGGGAGGGAGGAGTAAGGCCCAGACCAGTGGATCCATCACTAAGTTGCCTGATCAGCCCTTGTCTTACATGAAAATGAGCTTAAGAGCAATGGGGGCTACTGAAGCTGCAAAAATTTGCTGCAGCAGCGGCCATGGAGTGGCTACATGGCCTGAGAGAAGGGTCTTTTTTCCCCAGCACTTGTAGAGCATCGTGTTTCACAGCCCAGGTACTTGTGCTATATATTGATTTTCAAGATTTGGCCAAGAAACTTTTAAAATATTGTTTGGAAGCATTTTTAAGCTTTGATGAGTTACTCTGCCAACTTCATACATACCTTGTTGGTCCTGGCTTTGATTGAAATGCTCATGTGTAATTGCACATTCTATCTCCACTTTCCACCTTGCCGCTGTTTTTGGAAATAATTGGTTTTTCATCACAAATCATGCAGGGATCAGCTTACTGTGATTCAGTGTGACAAAGTATTTTGGAAATTTAAAACCTACTGGATGGGAGGAAGGTGACAACAATACTTCTTTCCCCGTCTCCTGTGGTAGCAGTTTTTGAAATGCTGGTTACAGACCACTTGTGCTGCACTGCATGGCTCTCAAGACACATATATGAATCATAAATGACATTTTTAAGACTTTGGTGAGGTTGGATTATTGGCTTTATACAGTTTGAATAGAATTTTAGTGTGCCACAAATAGTTTAAAGTCAAACCAAAAGTATTTGATAGAAAAGACTGCACAAAACAAGCCTCAAATCAAATATCATTCTGAGTAAGAAAGAAAGGGAAACATTTTATTTTTTGCTTTTACTGTCTGCTGAACTTTGCCATTTTAGACTTGATAAATAAAAATCCCCTCTGCACAAGCTATTTTCCATTTTCCATACTTTTATTAATCCCACATCTTTTCTGACAGCTGGATGGGGGCCTCTGGTGACATGCAGCTTTATATAACTAAGGCCTTCATAAAGGCATTGCGTCTGGGAAGTGGATCATCCTTGAGGTCCAAAAATCTCAGGCATTTGAATTGTGTCTGTACCTGTTTCAGCTATATTCCCTCCTTCAGCCATCTGTGTCCTAAGAGGAAGTGGGGTTTTCATGAGATTTCTTCAGTGTTTTTAGTAAATCATTTTCTCCTCTGGCCATTCTCTTATTCATTCTGTTACTAAATTAACGTAATGGGTTTGGTGGCTATGTACCTCTGTGAGTCCTCTGCTGTATTCTTACCCAGGGTATGTAAACACCAACTTTGAAAAAGCAGAGATAATTAAAAAGAAAAGAGCAGATTTTTATTTTTTTTATTTTATTTTTTTTTACTGCTAGTATTAGAGACTGACGTTTTTTATCGCTATATAAAATGGATAGTGATAGTGCAAGTTTTTCCTCTCAGTCCTGCCAATGTCCTCAGTGCTTGTTTGGAAATAGCTCTGTGGGTGGAGAGTCATTCAGTCTTAATGGTATTCAAGCCTTGACCTCTCTGCTAAGACAGCCTGATTGAGTCAATGGGAGCTGAGGATACTCAGCAGCTCAGAGGATGAAAACATGTTCTATAGACACCTCTCCTAGTGAGCCCAACTAATTTCACATGGACCATCCAACGATAATAACTCTTGGTCATTATTAAGCTGGCTGGATTTGAACTGGTAACAGCGTATTGTTCATCACCAGTCTCCATTGCCTTCCAGATCCCAGCAAGAAAAAAAATAATAATTTCAGGATCTGTACTAAGCACTACAAATAACTCAAGGAGTGAGTTAATTTTAATATGGTTTTACTAAATGGAAAATGACCATATACAAGAGGTTAGGTATTGTTTTTATTATTATTGGCCCAGCTTGTACCCTGGTAAAGTTACCATCTTTGAAATGCAAAAAAAAAAAAAAAAAAAAAAAACCTGGCATCCCTCCCCACAAGGCAACCCTGTGGCAACCCCAATCACAAGGCAACTCTGCAACGCCCCCCTTCAACAGCCACTGTAGAGCAGTGATGGGCAACCTGCAGCCCACGGGCGCCGATGAGCCGCGAGACAGTGTTTATGTTGACCATCCGCAGGAATGGCTGCCCGCAGCTCCCAGTGGCCACCGTTCACCGTTCCCGGCCAATGGGAGCTGCGGGCGGCCATGCCTGTGGACGGTCAATGTAAACACTGTCTTGTGGCCTGCCAGCGGATTACCCTGACGGGCCACGTGTGGCCCACGAGCCGCAGGTTGCCCACCACTGATTTAGAGAGAGAACACACATAGGTAAGACTGATACTATCATTGTCTCACCTTGGTCGTTTTTCCCCAAGCTACTTTGTTTGTGTCCATCTTCATTGAGATTATTTATTCCCAAACTGCCTTGATTCTATATTTTAAATATATACTTGAATGTGAACATTTTGGAACTTTAAACATAAAGAAAATCCATTGAGTCTATTTCTTGAATTTGTATTTGCCATTTAATTTTGCCTTTTCCAGCAATTTCTTATTTTTAATGGCAACCAGGGCTGGCTCCAGGCACCAGCTGACCAAACACGTGCTTGGGGCGGCACCTGGTAAGGGGCGGCCAATCTTGGGGTGGCGGGGGGGCACTCAGGGTTTTTTGGGAAGGGGTTCGGTCGGGCGGCGCTGGGGGTGGGGTGGGTTGTTTTTGTTTTGGCGGCTGAGCGCGTGGGGGGTGGGATTCGGCAGTGGCACTTCACGGGGAGGGTGTGGCGGCGCAGCGGGGCG
The DNA here is from genome assembly GCF_011386835.1 of Chrysemys picta bellii. Lineage (NCBI taxonomy): Eukaryota > Metazoa > Chordata > Testudines > Emydidae > Chrysemys > Chrysemys picta. The sequence continues at coordinate 230,454,324 of NC_088791.1, forward strand.
CTCCGCGGGAGGGGGGTGTTCGGCAGCGCGGCTTGGCGGTGGGGGTGTTTGGCGGCACGGCGCTTGGCGGGAGGTGTGTGTGGCGGCGGGGGGGTTCGGCAGTGCGGCGCTCCGTGGGGGGGGGGGGTGTTCGGTGGCGCTCGGCGGCGGGGGTTCGGCGGCACAGCGTTCTGCGGCGCTCGGTGGGGGGATGTTCACCTGCGCGGCGCTCTGCGGGGGGCTGGGGGGTTCGGCGGCACTTCACAGGGGGTTGGGGGGTTCGGTAGCGCAGCGCTCCGCAGGGGGGCTGGGGGGGTTCAGCGTGGGGGTTTGGTGGAGCAGCGCTCCACGGGGGGGGGTGTTCGGCGGCGCTCCGCAGGGGGTTGGGGGGATGGTGTCACGGTGCTGAGGGTATGTGTTATGGTGGCGCTATGGAGGGCGGCACTCTTTTTTTTTGCTTGGGGTGGCAAAAAAGTTAGAGCCGGCCCTGAGAATGGCAAAGCAAAAAAAAAAAAAAAACCTGCGGCGCGGCCAGAGCCAGGGTGCAGGGGGACTCCCTGCCCTACAGATGTGCCCCGGCTAGCAGGGGGGAGGGGGAGGGAGCAGGGGGAAGAGAGAGAAGGGGGGCGGCCAGGGCTTCAGCGGGGCGCTGCCATGCGGCCCCACCACCTGCCGGGAGGGCTCTGCGCTGCTCTGGTCGGCTGGGAGGGAAGGACACGGGCTGCCCTGCCAGGCTTGCTGCAGGGTGCTCCCGTCCTCTGTGCCGACGCCTCCTACAGGGTGGCCGGAGCGGAACACCACCAAAAAAAAAAAAAAAAAAAAAAAAAAAAAAAGCGGCCGTGCCCCCCTAGGATTGGGCGGAATGCCGCCTCCTACAAGCTGCTGCCCCAAGCACCAGCTTGCTTGGCTGGTGCCTGGAGCCGGCCCTGGCCATTCTGGACGCCCCGTTGTTTTTTTGTTTTGTTTTTTGCTTGGGGCAGCCAAAAAGCCAGAGCCGGCCCTGAATGTAGCACAGTAGTGAACACAAGAATACTTTAACTCCTGCATACCATTCTTTGGGGGGACAAAATCTAAAAATCTGATAGCACTGTCAGTGTTTAATAATGGTCTTTTAGATTCTTGACTAAGAAACAGTGATGTATTACAAGGTTAAAACATAAATCACGTAAGAAGTTCAGTCATTTTAATAGATCGTGCCTGCTTTTGCTATGTAAACTGATTCTACCCTAGGCATGCATTGCAGTTGTGCATGTGGTCTTTCATTAAAAACCGCAGCATGTTACCCACGTTGTGCAGCAGTCCCCAGGTTTTGATAGAGGACACAGCTATCTGGCTGTACTGCAGTTTGATCTTAGGGCACTGTGCCCTGTAGCCAATTAAACACACTGGGAATTGAAGGGGCATGATGAAAGAGGGAGAAGGCATCAGGGTTTTGACTTGTAAAACAATACAGTGGTTAGGGTCAGAAAATCTGAACTTCCCGCACCAATGAGGTTAAATATAGCTATACTCACGTGCCTCTCTGAGGCTTTTGCTTAAGCAAGAGAGGGTGGGGAAGAAAGCCTTCAGGATCTTAGAAATGATATTGAGAGGACATTTAATATATTATTCTGACTAGAACGGGGCAAAAAACTGATTTTTTGTTTCACTGGTAGTTCCAAAAAAAATTGGTTTGGGTTGAACAAAACATTTCATTCGACCTGAAATTAAACATTTTGCTTTGGGTACTTTTAGTAAAACTAAAAGAAATTAAGGGCTAGAGTCAGAAAACATAGCTGGAGGAGGAGGTGATGGTAGTGGTGGGTCTTTCTTAACATCTCCTGTTGAAGTTGTTCTACTTTGTATGAAATAATTAAATATTCATTGCGCCAGAGAGAGTGACTATGACTGTATAGCCTTATGATTAGGACATTTACCTGGAGGGGTGTGTAGAGGGAAACCTGGGTTTGTAGAGATGCTAGTGAGGCAGCGGTTGGAGATAGCCCCTTATGGATGATTTGTAAAACCAACTTCCTGATTATAATTGATTGGAAATATTTTTTATTTCGCTGCAAATTTAGACCAAACCAAACCAAACAAATCTTTCATTAATAACCCCAAACCTTTTGGCAAAAAATTGGGGAAAAAATTGGGTTTCCATCTAAAAAATAAAACAAAATAGTTTGTCAATGAAAAGTCAAAAATTTCCATGGAAAACAGATTCTTTTTGTGACAAAATTGTTTAGTCAAAAACCACATTTTCTGTTAAAAACAGTTTAAACAGAAAATTGTCACCCAGATCTAATCCTGATCAGCTGTGGGTCACTGGAGATTCCAAAGCATTTTCATAAGAGTAACAGTTGTTCATTCTGGTGTTTTGACTCATTTGATTCCGTCTATCTTACTTTCCCTTGTAGTTTCAATTGAGTAAATTATTCTTTCTTTCCACTACTATGTAGTATAGCTGATGCAGAATTCCCTCTAGAGAGGATTTCTGTTCACTGGTAGGAGAAATAATTGCTGTGTATGTGTAACCCACACACCTCCTGAATGTGGTGTTTTGTCCCCTCTAGTGGCACTGAGACCACTTAGAGATTAATGAGTCTGCTCTACAGCCTTAACTAAGAAGCCTCTGGCTTTTGGCTCATGCAGTAGAGGCTCATGCACTAGGCTCCAGAGGTCCCAGGTTTGATCCCAATGAGCAGAAACTGTCAGCATTGCAGATGCTCTGTAAAGCATTTTGAGATCCTTCCGGTTGAAGGATCTCAAAATTTGTTCAATTTTCTTGCACAATTTTATAAAAGATGCTACAGAGAGAACATAGAGAAAGTGGAAAGTGCACAGAAGAGCAACTAGGGTGGTGAAAGGTTTACACTGAAATTGATAGGCTTGGAGGCTAAATTCAGGGAGTTAAATATATATTGTACTACCTGGATTATAAGGGATACAATTATGATACACGAGCACATATGAGGAGGGAGAGGAATTTCATTAGTTAGCAAAAGTAAGACAAGAAATAATGGAATTAATAGTAGTAATTGGGTTTTCAGGACCTGTGTCAAATGTTTTATTAATGTTTAATTCAAGTCCCTTTAATTAAGATTATTTTTACCTCATTACCATTTGATCAGAGAAAACCAATCCAATGTGTTTTCATTACCTTTATTCAAGACCATAAACAACTACTAGGTAACTAACTTATTATATTTCTCTAAAGTTCTAAACACTATGAAATTTAGATTGAGATTACAATGTAAATCAAGTTAGTAAATCAAGGAGTTAACAATAATACAAATTAAAATTGGTTAGCTAAAAAGAAAGCAATTTGAGACCAATAATTGTTCAGACAATAGCATGAGCACAGTCAGTAATCAAATTATAAAGTTAACATAATGACAGAATGGTGTACTTAGTCTTTTTGTCTCTGTGGAGTTGATTTAGCTGCTTATACTTTCAATTGTGGAAATAATGTGTTAAGGTTAGATTCCTTTTCATACCCAGAGTGACATCGAGTGATCTGCTTTGAACCTAGGTTAATTGATGCCCAGTGGTAACTTGTACTATGGACTTATATGCATCCGCTATAACTGGTCACATACACACCCCCACACAAGCTACACCTAAAATGGCTAGGACAAGTCTTTCCTGGCAGGCATCCCTGCAGAGGTACTCATATCCTCTCAGAGACCAAAAAAAATAAAAAATAAAAAATAAAAAAGTTACTTAGGGCAAGTCTACATTCCAATTTTACATTGGTGCAACTGTTTAAAATGTCAAAATATGTGTGAAGAATAAGGTGATATTTTGAGTACAGACTGAATTTCCAGAGATGTGCAGACATTAGCAAATCTAAACTATAACTGAGGGGTCAGCAACGTTCGGCACGCAGCTCGCCAGGATAAGCACCCTGGCGGGCCGGGCCAGTTTTATTTACCTGCTGACGCGGCAGGTTTGGCCGATCGCGGCCCCCACTGGCCGCGGTTCGCCATCCTGGGCTAATGGGGCGCGGCGAGAAGCCACGGCCAGCACATCGCTCGCCCGCGCCACTTCTCGCCGACCCCATTGGCCCGGCACGGCGAACCACGGCCAGTGGGGGCCGCGATTGGCAAAACCTGCTTCGTCAGCAGGTAAATAAACTGGCCCGGCCGCCAGGGTGCTTACCCTGGTGAGCCGCGTGCCGAACGTTGCCGACCCCTGCTATAAGTGCACTACTTTGACTAACTCAGTCACTTTTATTCCAGTGCAGTAACACTTAAAGTAGTTTCTATTCATTATTAAAAAGTCCTAGTCCACTCCTAGAGCCAACTGATACCTTTATAATGGTTGAGCTACTTTATCTATTATGTTACAGCTCAGGCAATTGACTGATGTTCTGACACTTTATATGATCTTCTTTATTACTATCTCACAGCTATATACATGGTGGAACAGCTTGTTTAGCCTAAATAGTGAACACATATTTCAAGGGACCATTTCAAGTGGCCACTTCACCTTGAAAGGTCCCTTGAAATATGTGTTAACTGCTTATGTTCCATCTTGTATTTAGCTGTAAAACTGTCAGTACATTTCCTAGACCTGAAGAGGAGCTCTGTGTACCTCAAAAGCTTGTCTCTTTCACCAACACAAGTTGGTCCAATAAAAGATATTACCTCACCCACCTTGTCTCTCAAAGTTATACTGTCATTTTGTTTTTGTTGCTACTTGACTTTTTCTTTTGGACAAATATAGAAACAATTAAAGAAAATGAACTGGAGAGTTAATATTATCCTTCTTTACTTCCTGCAGCTGGGATGCAAGTACGGCCCTTTGCTTTCAGTTTTTATTTCTTTTCTTAAATTTCCCTGGAATTTATCGGTGTTTGTTAAATTATTTTTTAAGGGTGAAAAATCAGTAAAAAACAAAAATGAAGGGCAGCTGGCATGGGGGCAGGGGTGTCTGGAACTCCTGGGGGACAGGGGTGTGGGGGAGAGGGCAGGTAAGGTTATCCACCATGTGACAGTCAAGAAAGCCTTCTGCTTCCTGCAGCAGTCAGGTGGTTGTGGCTGCTGGGGCCTGGCTCCCTACCCTTCTTGCTCCTCCACTGGGCAGAGGAAGCAGACAGGAGCCATGCTGAAGGGCCAGCATCAGGAAGTGAGCAGAAGGCTGCACCCCGTGAGTACTGATAGCCCTGTCAGAGAGAACCCCCTTTTCTCCCTGGCCCTGAGATCAGGAGAGTGTTCTGTCTGGCAAGGGGACCCAATACTCATGGGGTGTAGTGTTCCACTCCATGCGGGCCCATCGCTGCAGCGGTCAGGTGGTCTTGGGTGCCGGGACCTGGTTCCCTTCCTGTCTGTCTTCAAGAAATTCCCAGGACCTGCAAAAGCAAAAATTCAGGTGAAAACTGTAAAATCCAAACACTAGCTTTTCCAATAGCTGGAGATTTTTTCTGAGAGAAATTGGTAAACACCGAAAACAAAGAGACTTGGCTATTAGAGTTGCTTCTGAAAGTACCTGATTATCCACATTGCTGGTATCCACTGCTAACAGTTAGATAGCTCCAGTGGACTTATAGATCTGCATGACGTGAGAATGCTTGCTAGAGGCCTATTCTTCCACCTCAAGGCTGATTAGTCAAGTGTACAGAACATTAAAAGCCAGGTATTACATGGGAAATTAAGAAAAAACAGAATTCTGAGAAACCATTACCATTCAGTCAGCACATATTCTTTTGTGCATAACAAAACACAGAAAATCTTTCTAGGCATTACCCTTGGCTCTGTGAGGCACAGAGAGATTAAATGAAAGTTCTGCAGTAATTACAGAAGCAGAGTTGTCATGGAAGTGATGTTGAAACCCCAATCTGGGGGAGTATTTTCAGTGACGTACCTACTAATTTCCTTGACAGTAGCATTCTTCATTCAGACAGAATTGAAAAAAATGAAGTGAAACATGACTAATCAGCAACTACTAAGTAAGAAGGTTGACTTTGAGGAATTTGAAGACCAGAACTTCCAACATCTGAGTCACAGAACAGGCACATGGGTTCTTAACATAAATGTTTTGACAGATTCTATCATTTTTATGTTTGCATTACATATGGCGTTTGTAATGGGCTCCATTTAAACCGTTGTTCTAACCAGTTATAACCAGATAATTACCTTCCAATGTTAAAGGTTTTATGACTTCTGTAGTGCAACTTTTAATTAACTTGTCACCATGCTAACCATCACACTTTTGCCTGCTTATCCACTTGTTGTATCTTGTCATAATCCTAGACTGTGATCTGGGGCAACATAATGCAACCATTATCAGGGCCCAATAGGTGCTGCAGTAGTATAAATAATAAATAAATAAATGATAATAGGAGGAATGAGACTGGGGCATTCTGTGGCTTGATATTTCAGCATTTCCAGGGAAAATGATACCTATCGTAAATTGTTTGCAGCACAGAGTCTGATGACATGTATGTTTATCTAAGGTATTTTCCATAAAGCAGTAATTGAATCTAGTGAAATAGTCATCAGAACTACAACAAGCAATCTGCTTTCAAGTGATAAGGCTTTCCTGTGCCTACTTACTGTGTTGCTGTCTACTGCATAATTTAGCAAACTGGCAATGCATGTGATATCTGTGCTACAACATTTTTCTTCTGATTATTTTCCTGTCTCTCTCTTTTCTATGCAGATGTTCTTATTCACCCCATGGAGCCTATGCCCAAAGCAAACTTGCCCTTGTATTGTTTACCTATCGACTACAGCATCTAGTGACAGCAGATGGGAGCCATGTGACTGCTAATGTAGTAGACCCTGGAGTAGTGAACACCGAGCTCTATAAAAATGTCTGTTGGGCTACAAAAGTGGTGAAGTGGATGACAGCCTGGCTATTTTTCAAGGTACTTGATGATTTTAATGATTTTGGTGTCGTGTTTTTGCATTGCTAGAGCTACAATCTGTGCAGGACTACAGAGACTTTCAAGATTATCATTATGTGGGTTTTTTTTATTATGGTAGTTTCAGTGCTGATAAAGTGCACAGACCAGATAAAGTCAGTCTCTGCCCCAGAGAACTTATTTAGATGATGGAGAAAGGACAAGACACAGAGTGAGATCAAGGGGAAAGCATCACCATCTCTTTATTTGTAGTTGCACGTATGGATACTCCTGGGGGAATTCTGCACCAAAAAATTTAAAATTTTGCACACAATATTTTAAAATTCTGCATATTTTATTTGTCAAAATAACATATAATCACTCCAGTTTCAATTATTTTGATAATTTATCAGGCATGTCAACAAGTATGTCAACAATACACACAACAACAAAAAAGATTCCCCCCAGGAGTAGGGAGTTAAATAAACCCCTAAGACAACCCAGTTCCAGTTGGCGTTTGCTGGAGGGAGCTGCATGGGGCCCCCAAAGCACAGACATCTGCACCTCTCTCCCCCCAGAGCCTAGCTGCGCGGCATCCCCAGGTCCCAGACACCCACACCCCTGTTCTCTTCCCCCAGAGCCCAGCTGTGGGGCACCCCCTCTGGCCCAGACACGTACACCTCCAGAGCTTTCAATCCCCCCAGCTTCTTTACTATCCCACCGTGGGGCATGGTGTAGTGCTGCCCTGCCCATCTCTCACCCTTTGCCAGAGCTGGGTCTCCAAGGCCCTCTCCAGTCCCCAGGAGAATGAGGATCATTGCCAGGCAGCCGTAGTATGCAGCCTCTATCCCTGGTTGCTTCACTCACTGCGAGCTGGGCTCTGAAGAGTCCAGCAGCCCCAAGTGGCGGCCAGCAGCTCTGCAGCCCCAATTCTGCAGGGAAAACATGAAATTCTGCACAAATTCTGCATTGTGCAATGGTGCAGAATTCCCCCTGGAGTAATATGGATTATTTGTACACACTAATTATAATTACACCCAAAGAAAAAAATAGATTAGTGTACACTTGGGGAATCACTTGCTAACACGGAGGCCCAAATATGCAAAATGCTCTCATAAAGCACCTTCCACATTCTGAGAACAAGAGGCAAGCTCTAATGGCAGTGTGTGTTTTACTTGCTTATGTTATGTGTCCATCACACTGGATGGCACTATGCAACAACCATATGTTATGTACAGGAGAGTGGAAGGAGGAGAGAGGCAGGGCAAATGAAAAATAGTGGTGAAATGTGGCCCAATCGCCAAATGATGTGGCTCTGTTTTGAATGCATGCTTCCAGTTCCATGTTGTATTCTAGGCATGCTCTATGTTGGAAAAGTTGCAAGTGTGTGACTAAATTGATTTAAAATCGATCTAGTTACACTGGTGCAAACCCCTAATGAAGATGCATTTAAACCAATGTCACTTAAGTCCTGTCTTTATTAGGGGTTTGCACTGGTGTAACTACATCAATTTTAAATTGGTTTAATTACACTGGTACAAATTTTCTAATATAAACAAAAAAGCTGTGAAGAGAGAATTTTCTGCTTGTGACTCATTCCACGGCTTTGCAGGTAGGATTGGGTTAAGTGAACTAAGCCTGATTCCAATGGAAAAGTTTATGTTTTCCAAGGGTACGTCTATACCCAGCCGCTAGTTCGGCGGCTGGCAATCGAACTTCTGGGTTCGACTTATCGCGTCTTGTCTGGACGCGATAAGTCGAACCCGGAAGTGCTCGCCGTCGACTGCGGTACTCCAGCTAGACGAGAGGAGTACCGCGGAGTCGACGGGGGAGCCTGCCTGCCACGTGTGGACCGAGGTAAGATCGAACTAAGGTACTTCGAACTTCAGCTACGTTATTCACGTAGCTGAAGTTGCATACCTTAGTTCGATTTGGGGGGTTACTGTAGACCAAGCCCAAATTAAAATGCACCACTTTAGACGATCTAGGAACAGATCATCAGTCCCACAAAATAAAATAATTTAAAACTTTGATATGGAAATAGCGTTAGTTTTAAGTATCAGAGGGGTAGCCGTGTTAGTCTGAATCTGTAAAAAGCAACAGAGGGTCCTGTGGCACCTTTGAGACTAAGGCTTGGTCTACACTAAACCCTCAAATCGAACTAAGGTACGCAACTTCAGCTACGTGAATAACGTAGCTGAAGTCGACGTACCTTAGTTCGAACTTACCGCGGTCCACACCCGGCAGGCAGGCTCCCCCGTCGACTCCGCGTACTCCTCGCGGCGAGCAGGATTACTGGAGTCGACGGGGAGCACTTCTGAGTTCGATTTATCGCGTCCAGATTAGACGCGATAAATCGAACCCAGAAGTTCGATTGCCTGCCGCCGAACCAGCGCGTAAGTATAGACAAGCCCTAACAGAAGTATTGGGAGCATAAGCTTTCGTGGGTAAAAACCTCACTTCTTCAGATGCCAGAAGAAGCATCTGAAGAAGTGAGGTTCTTACCCACGAAAGCTTATGCTCCCAATACTTCTGTTAGTCTCAAAGGTGCCACAGGACCCTCTGTTGTGTTAGTTTTAATGTTTAATAAAGAGCCTGGAGTCTGAAGGAACTGCTGTAAAAACAGAATATAAACAAATAAAACCATGTTTTAGAAACACTTTATAGTGTTTTTTAAGTATAATGTTTATTTTTTCACTTGCATACTGCTAGCAAAAATTGTAAGGAGAACACTCATATGGAATGCAACACAGCATTCTAAAAGAAAGAGAATCTCATTTTGCTACATTTCATGTCTTGTCTGCCATTTCTTTTCAAAGTGCCAGACTCTAGTTTTGTTGTTTGTTTCCTTCCTACCTCACTTGCTAACATAAATTTTCTTTAGGGTGTTTAAGTACAGCTCAGCATTCCATGCACAGCCACAGCAAAAATTCTCTTTCTCAGAAAGGAAATAAAATATTTTATTGTTTGCAGCACTCAGTGCCGCTCAGCTTTATTGTTGTGTCAAGGGGCTCATTTGGGTACTATACTGATGATATTTAGAAACTAAACAGGATGTCACTGAACACACATAAAGTGAGTTTGAATTTGTCGCAGAAGGGAATCGAGTACTTACAGCTGTAATCATAATGCCTCCTACAGTCCCTCATCCCCTCTTATTTCTTATATGAGATGCCAGTCTAAAAAAAAGCTGTTCCACCTTGTATTTAGCAGTGCACTCTGAGTTAGTTTCCCAGACCTTAAGAAGAGTTCTGTGTAAGCTCAAAAGCTTCTCTCTTTCACCAACAGAAGTTGGTCCAATAAAAGGTATTACCTCACCCCCCTTGTCCCTCTAATATCCTGAGACCAACACAGCTACAACTATACTACGTACATGGGGGGGGGGGGGGGAAGCAAAGCTGTCTTGCATCAATGGATGAAGGAGAGATAGTGAGTTGCTTTGAAGTGCCGTACTCACAGAGTCTGACATGAGAATCCAGCAATTGAGAGGTTGTTTTTTGAGTCAGAATGTACTTTGTTTGTTTGTAGCAATGCTGCACTTTTCCTCTAAAGCAGTGAGGGCGGAGGGAGGACAGAATAATAAAAGCTGTCTCTATGAATTTTGTGTCTCCCCCCCTCATTAGCTGTCTGTACTGTACCTTATTTTACCTTCTCCTTTTTATTGCTTAATTTTTGACAACATGCTTTCTTATTTGGGGCCCAATTCTGCCACTCTTTCCCACATTGAATTGCTGCTTATTCCACATATGGTCCAATTCACTGCAGTGGAACTGTATGTACACCCATGCAGAGAGCCAAGACAAGGCCAACATACCACTTAAGCCTTTAAAATAAATGATATGTGATAGTCTTCTGCTTAGGGGTGAATTTCCCCCTAGAAAAGTACATGAGTAATGATGGCAGAACTGGTTCCCTTAGTTACACCTAATGAGAGTGGATATTATTTATTGCTTTGTGGATTTTTTCTTCCCTCCCCCAAAATTTCATTTCTGAGTTGGTAAGTATGAGTCTGATTTTTAGGGTTACATGGCAACAACACATTGAACATGGGGAGGTTTGTTATTAATATCGGAGTGTGCCTTTCATCCTAAAGGATCTCAAAGCACTTTGTAAACATATACAGGAATTCCTTCGCCCTCTGTAACCTGACACTGATGGATATACACCTGGTCCAAATAGCTCCCAGACAGGAACTATGGAATGGTTTTGTCACCTCTTACATTCTCTCATTTTGTTTGTCGCCATTTTGTTTTATTCCATTTAAGGGCCCAGAAGGTCACATAGAAAACATCCAGCTTATTGTGTTACTATCCTCACTAGCATTAAATCCATTTCCTTTACATCTATGAGCGCAAACTTCTGAAAAGACAAATATCTCCTGTGAGGTGCCAGACACACTCAGCTCATCACCTCCCAGGAGATCCTCAGCACTTTGCAACTACAGTCCCTGACCTGCCTAAAAGAGGTATTTATGTGCCTCATTTTAACTCTTAAACAGCCAAGTTTAAAAATATGCCACAGCACGTTCATTTAATTTTCTTTAAGTACTGACAACTTAAGCTGCTTACAGCATATGAAATGTTTTCTTCTGATTACTGAATAAAGCTCAGAAAAAACCTCCTTAACATTATTAAAAATCACTCTCCAGCATACTGCAGTGATGCACCCCAGTGTAAAAGCATGGATCAGTGAGTATTGCCAGCTCTTTAATCTTATAAAAAATGCTAGACTAATGTCCACTCCCAAGTAGTGACTGAGGGGCTGATCTTGAGACGTGCTGATCGTCTGCAGCTCTTATATTTTCTGTCAAAGATGCCAGTCCCCACTGTAAAATTTCTTCTTTAAATACCCTATCTCTGTTACAGTTTATAGATTTTTTTTTTCCGTGCAGGAGGTTTCAATACATGGTCATTACCCCTGTCACTCTGTGAGAGAAACCAAGTATTCCTTCTTTAAAATGTAAATTGATTTTCACCCTTATGACTTGCTAGTAGACAAAGGCTGATAGAACTCTCTCTAGAGAATGTTATCCCTTAGGAATCCTTAATGGATAATGGACTTCAGTTTAAAGGAATACCACCCCAAACTGTAAAAGATAAGAAATTAATAAGACAATCATTGACTAGTTAACAGGACACTCATCAAACCCACAACTGAAATATAGTCAGTTCTGTGGTCAAACACAAGAACTTAAGGGAAGGATACTGGCTGAAACTCAAGCAGAGAAGGTGATGCATTTTGTCCTCTCCAGAACTGCCTCTTCCCCTTTAGAATTTGAAAGTTCTTTCTAAATCCAAATTCCCTAGTCTAATATAATAAAAACTCCTTACAGAAAGAAATACTCCACCACTGGATGGAATCACTGAGTCTCCATAATATCCACTTTCAAAAACAGTTCCACTGCATGGGACTTCATTGTGCTATGGTGGAAGAAAGGAACTAATTTCATTGCTTTCTGCACAGCTGCAAGATTCCCAAAACTCTTTATAGTGCATTTGGTTGGACTCAGATTCTTTGCCACTAGAACTCTAGCTGTCATCACTAATGCTTTATCTGTCTCAGACCATCTGTATATTCCAAGGTATCCTGTAAGGATGCAATTGAGGAAGAGGTTGTCCCTCTGTTGATTGTCATTCATAGATTTTGTCCCATATAAATAAGAATTACTGACTATTAAATCCAAGCAAAGAAGAGGCTGAACATAAGCATTCATGACCTGTATCGATTTGGGATGTTGAGGGGAGTGTAGTCAGGCATAGGGACTGTAGCAGTCAGTCAGAGTGAACTAGCCCATTTCTTCCAACACTTGAAATAAACTTAATCTTAGGGGGTTGTTTTTCTGTTTTCTTCATTTGTTTGCGTTTCTAGATTATTGTAAAGAAATCTTACAAATGCTCAAGTGATGCTGGAAAACGAAATCCAAAAACTCTGGATTTATCTTTCATGCCAGCAGAATTTTTGCACAGGACTTAGTATCACATTTGCTATTCAGAATGAGGCACTTTTTCCTTTTGGCACTCTGAATGTAGCAAATGCATTTCAGCTTCCTGCTTGAGGTGTTAGAAGACAAGCACATCACCACATATTAACAGCAGCTGTACAGAATTAGAATAATTAAATTCTACAGCTGAAAGTAACAATACATCAGCATCAAAACCCACTCTCTATGTGTGTCTGTCCCTACAAGATCATGACTCTTTTACCCTGAAATATGGCCTAAGGAAACCCAGGATAAATCTACATTTTTTGTACAATGTAAAATGACTTCTGGTTAAAAGTTTTGCAAGGATAAATGGATGAAAGTTATAAACAAGTGAGGAGTGTATTGACAAAGGTCTAGTCTTTTATAAAAGAAGATATCTATTGTTAACTTCTGTGTGGTAAAGGCTAAACTATCAAATTCATTTGATTTTTATCCATGCAAGTTTTTCAACATACCTGAAAAGATACAATTCCCATAGAAAACAATGTAGAAATGCTCTTTGTAGTGCCCTAGTGGATGGGCAATAGATAAATAGTTGACAGGACATGGCATAAAGAACATTTAAAACATTACAGCAGGTGCCAAAGATTATTATCTCTTTGAAGAGAAGACACATGAAGTTCTTCTGATGGTGAAAACATTTTCATATTCAGAATTATAGATGTTAAAGATGGGGAAAACTTACTAGATCATTTAGTCCACCCTCCTGCCAATGCAGGATTATTTTCAATCATACATTTTCTAGTGAGTCTTCAGTCTAGTTCCAATCAGTGGGGCTTCTGCCAGAGTTGATGATGAAAGTGGAACTACAGCTAATAGAACAAGATAATTTGGAATAGATCAAATATAGTTTCAACTCAGCAACTGGACTCAAAACGATCATTTAATGAAACTTCTGGGTCATAAGCATTTAGAAGAGACTACCCTAAACTTTCCTTTGTTTCTCTGAAGAAGGATTGTGTAGAAATGCTGTATTGGAAATTCCAATTCAAATACAGCTTTTTAGCAACATGGATAAAAGAACAGGGCTTGGGGTCAATCTGGATAAGATCTAGTCACAAACAAGGCTCTATGGAACAGAGTTTTAAAAACAAATGAGGAATATCCATAGCTATTACTAAATCTAAATGAGTGTCTATATATCAAGTTAATTATATTTTTCCCTGAGGAATGCATCTCATCATGATTTCTCCTTCTGGTAGCAAGTGGTTCAAAAATGAAGTATTAGCTCCTAACCCTTGAGGTGGGCAAACAATGGCCCGCGGGACCGTCCTGCCCGCCCCTGAGTTCCCGGCCAGGAAGGCTAGCCCCCAGCCCCTCCCCCATTGTCCTCCCTCCCCTGCAGCCTCAGCTTGCTCTGCCACCGGCTCTCTGGCGCACCGCTCCTGCCGGGCAGTGTGGCGGCATGGCTGGCTCTGACTGCTCTGAGCAGCATGGTAAGGGGGCGGGGGGGGGGGGGTGGATAAGGGGCAGAAGGTCCCAGGGGACAGACAGGGTATGGGGAGCAGGGGTAGTGGATAGGGGGTATGGTCCCGGGGAGCAGTTAGGGGTAGGGGTGTGGATAGGGGTTAGGGCAGTCAGGCACAGGGAGCAGGGGGGTTGGATAGGCATGGGAATCCCGGGGGGGGGCTGTTGGAGGCGGGGCTGTTGGAGGCGGGGCTGTGGATGGGGTCGGGTCAGTCAGGGGACAGGGAGCAGAGGGGGTTGCATGGGGGTGGGGGTCCCGGGGGGTGGGGGTCCCGGGAGGGGGCGGTCAGGGGACAAGGTCCGGGGGGGGTTGGATGGGTTGGTGGTTCTGAGGGGGGCAGTCAGGAAGCGAGAAGTGGGAGGGGGCGAATGGGGGCAGTGACCAGGCTGTTTGGGGAGGCACAGCCTTCCCTACCTGGCCTTCCATACAGTTTCGCAACGCCGATGTGGCCCTCGGGCCAAAAAGTTTGCCCACTCCTCTTCTAACCACCTCTTTGTGTGTGTCTGTACACAGAGTGCCCTTTTCTGGATCACTCTGTGAAATAGAGGATTTCCAGTTGCTATTGTGTTACTTCCTCTCTCCATTCTCCAGATAGCAAGTGTTATCTTTTCTGTATTATGTCTGGTCTCAACTAGGTAGCCCCCAAAACAAAATGCAAGGCTATCCCTGACTCCAAGCCTCCTCCAGGATAGTGCTTCTGCTCCACTACCAGGACAGCTTAATTTTTATAGATCTGTGACATTATTCTTCAACAATTAACAATGCAATAGGTGTTGTGGCAACAATACTATAATTATATGTTCTCGTAGTTGTGTGTGTCTAATGCTTTGCAATGCAATGTGCTCTACCATCTTTTTCAGGCAAGTTTCATTTCATTAAGACATTATTAGAATGCTGTCCCAGTGGCCTAGTAGCAGTATTCATATGTTTATTTTTATTTAAAATGTTATAAAACAACACCTAGGACCTTGCATATGTGCCCTAACATCTTCAGTTAATTATGCAATGCAATAACAACATTAAAATAATCATTCCAACAGGAACTCAACATCATTCTGATGGGATACTACATATGCAGTACTACATACTCCAAAGCAGGTTGTTTCCACGTTTCCTAGTCTAACTAAGGCAGGGAAGCTGCAGATAGTGCTGGTCTCCAGCTCCGGGGTAATAGAAGGTGTTTTACATTTTAATCCACTGGCCACAAGGCAGGGAGTGGTTGCTACTAGGCCAGAGAGTGGTTGCTACTAAGCTCTCCCATTAGGACAGCTGCCAGGACACCACCTGTGGGGAGGGAGAGCAAGCCACCCAGTATTCCCTCTAATTGAAACATCCAGCAGCAGAGGAGAGAGAGAGAATCAGCGAGCCTTCACTCCACCCCATCAGGAGGCACAACTGTGAGGCAGGGGGAAAAGCCATTGGCCTCTCGCTAAAAAATCCTGTCATGCTACCCTGAGTGGAGGAGCAGTTATGGGACAACATCATCAAAAGTAGGGAAGATGCAGAGGAATAGTTTGGATGGGGTGTGTGCAGATAGAAACTACATGAAGGTGTGGTGCGATATACAGGTTTGCTGAGACAAGGTAGGTGAGGTAATATCTTTTATTGGGCCACCTTCTGTTGGTGAGAGAGACAAGCCTGTCAGCTTACATAGAGCTACAGGTTTGCTAGCATTCGTTTGGGCACGACTTGCATAACTCACTACATTGCCACTTACAAATAGTGCAGCCATGCCAAATTGATGCTGATAAAACTTATTCCATCTGCATGTGCCGCTTATTTGACAGAAAAAATATTTTGGAATGTTTTGGAGAGTTATTGGCCCTGTTTCCCACCTCCCGCCCCCAATCTCTGTGCCTGTAAAACTAGGTGCCTTAGCTACCATGAATCCAAGTATACAGGGCTCAAAGCATGACAGAAAAAACTCTATATGTAATCTAAAACAGCGTTTCCATAGATAAACAGACAAAACAGAATCTTTATCTCAGGCCTTCAAGGAGGAGCAGCAATTGCTGGGTCCCACTGGAAAGTGGAGAAATCCCCTTTTCCTGTGGTTCCAAGTTTCCATGTCTGGTCCTACAGCGCAGAACATTAATACTATCACTTTTGTTTAAATAGAAATATTGGTACAGGACTGAATCTAGTCCATTCTGGGCATGAGGCAGGTGTAATTCAGGGTGAGGCAGGGGTAACTTTCTCACTTGCAGAGGAAGGAGTAAACATTTAAATCTAGATAATACTTAGTCCTGCCATGAGTGCAGGAGACTGGACTAGATGACCTCTCGAGGTCCCTTCCAGTTCTATGATTTCCAGGCCAAATTGTTGTTGTTTGTTTTTTAAATAGTGGCTTTTTGAAGCTCTGTTGGAGATTGTAACATCAGATTCAGCTACCCTTGGACTTAATTTGTAGGTTGCTGCAGGTGAGGCAATCAAAGGTGAATATAAATAAATTGATCACAAGACTCGCAATTTATTGCATGGATATTTCCTCCACCTGTGTGGTGGGTGGGTATGTACACACTCCCTGTATGGATTCGGAATACTAAATGTATAAAGAGGAGGAGCTATTACACTGGTCACCCTTGAAAACTTATGCATATACTATTCAGTGAATACTTACATATAACAAATACACTTGTAAAAATTAGGATCATTTTGCATGTGATATGTGAACAGAAAAAAAGGCTAAATTCACCAGAGGTTATTTGACCAGCTTTCCCTGGAGTAAATATAATAGAAATTACTTGCACAGAAGATTTATTGCTAGCCCCAAGAAAAAGCATTTACATTGTTAGCATGTGAAAACAAAAAGGGCTACTAAAGTATTGAAAGATCAAATAGGTTAAATATATTGTAAGACATGACAAATAAGAAGCCACATTCTGTTCTCAGTTAAACTCACCGAAGCTCACGGAGTTTCACTGGTGTAATTGAGTACAAAAGCTGGCCCAATATCTCTAGCTGTGTGTTCCAAGAGTACCATAATCCTGGGCATCCATAGTTACAAGTAGTCAATACACGTATTGGCAGGTGAGTGTTAGCTTGTCAGTTTATACAGGCGAGTCTCATCTTACGCTGGGGTTACGTTCCGCTGTCAGCGCCTAAAGCGAAAATCGCGTATAGTCAAAATTACATTGAGTGTAATGGCGGGCGGAATCGCCCGCACTACAGGTACAGTATTTAAATTGTTATTTCTCTCTTCTTTTTTTTTTTTGCCGACCGCGCAAAGCTGAATTCGCGCATGTTAAATGTGCGTAAGCTGAGACTCGCCTGTATGCATTATTACACTGTTTAAATGTTTCCTTCAAAATATACCAAGTCCATAAGTCTTCACAGAGCACATAGTTAATTTGGCAGTCCCGGTTTTAGTGTTGGAAAGTGTAAGCTCACAAATGAGCTGCATGACCATGTTCCAGCTGTGCGGGAGGAAATGCAGGTCACCAATGACAGAGGATTTGCATGAGTCCTAAACAACATGCAATAAAACCACAATGTGCTTGCACAGCTTCCCAGGGATGGAATTTACAATTGTGCTGGTTATGGCTCTTTCAGACTAAGCTCGTTCTCTGTCACTGGATGAGATGGAGATGTCTCTCCCAGTCCGGTGTTCAGACATGCTTTTAAAAATTAAGAGTTGCCCAAAACATTTGGAATATTTTTGGTTTGCTGTCTTGACTATAGAGCTTGCAACCTTTGACCTAGAATTCTTTCTTCATTTTACGAATGGTTTAGTCAGGGTTGGTGCATATGTTTTGAGAAATGATATTATTCTGATTCTAATGTAACCTTATTCAATATCTTTGTCTGCTGAGCTTTTAGGATGCATTGCTTTCCCAAATAGGTCTGTGATATTACTTGCAGCATATTGTGTTCAGATGATTAAAGGCAGAGAGAGAGACTCTCATTTTTGGAATTTAATCTGTTGAAAATAAGATGACCCATTCAAAGTAAGTTTTAAAGAGAAGCTTTGCTCTGAAGAGTGGCTGCAAAGATGGCATTGTGGGATGCCAGGTTTATTGTGCATATCCAATGTATTCACTTTACAAACATGCCAGACCTGTAAACTCAGCCTGCATTCTGAGACAAACCGGATATTATCTTCTCACACATTAGCTTTCAGAACCTGTAGTCCTGTTAATAAACTACAGCCTATATGCAGCCCCATTGTCTTCAGATGATGTCTTCCATGGGTACTTCAGTGGTTCTGCATAGGTGTAACTGAAACAATTTTGGACTTATCTACACAGGGAAATGGATCAGCATAGCTATAGCAAAATAAGCTATTGTGCTCTATCCGTGCCAGAATAGCTCCCAGCATGGATGCTCTATTCTGGTATAAAAGTGACTTTTATTTGGGAGTAGAGTGTTCACACCAGGAGTTGTTGTTTTGCTATAGCTATGCCAGTTAACTTCCCCATGTAGACAAGTCCATAGTAAAGTCCAATCAGGCTGATGATGCAGAAAACAGAATAGAATTTAGCTCACACTCATCTTTCTTTTGGCTCTTGTAGAAGCAGTGCTTACCCAGTCTGGCTCTGGGTCCTGTCATAGCCTTAGTTTCTCTAGTAAAGAAAACTTTGCACTGTGGATGTTTTCTCAGTAACTCTCCCCTTCTGGGAGTCTGGTTTATTAGCATAAAGTTCAAAATAACACACGACTTTCACCAAACCTTCCTAACTGGCTCCTGCTCTCTACAGACTTGTACTTCCCAGGCTGTCCCCTGGGAACTAACTTGTATGTCTCTGTGTAGTGCAGGGATCGGCAACCTTTGGCATGTGGCATGTCAGGGAAATCCGCTGGCGGGCCGGGACGGGAGCTGCAATTGGCCGAACCTGCGGATGCTGCAGGTAAACAAACTGTCCTTGCCCGCCAGTGGATTTCCCTGATGGGCCGCATGCCAAAGGTTGCCGATCCCTGGTGTAATGCATTATGTGACCCTTTTATGCATCTGTTCTACCCTGGCACCAGTGCAGCTGAGCCGCAACCCTCTTAAAGGGGTATTTTTGCCACTGTTGATGCTGAAAGTAGATCTGGTAAGTCGGAAGGTGGCAGTTTCCTAATCACTTTTCTGAATAATTTCACTGTAAATGCTGTTGCAACCATACATTCAATCCTCAATCAGTTTTCATTCAGGCCGAGCCTCTTTTTCAGCTACTGTAAAGGCCTACATACCGTAAATGTATACATCTCCCAGTGCTTTGGCTGTGGAACCTCTTTCTGAAAGGTCTGCACTGCATTAGGTCAAACATGGACTGCTGAATGGGTCATAGATTTCCAGCTTTTTAAAAAGTAATAGAATATAAAATGTGTTTATGGCAAGGTGTTTAGATTTGTCATCTCTGGATCACTAAATATACTTTAAGAAGAGGATCTAAAGGAGATACGGTACTGTCAGTGCTCCCACACTGTACTAGTATGTGTGATGATGTAGCTGTGGTTTTCTGCTTATGCTCATGCTCTCAACACTGAAATGAAAGGCATCTGAAGCGTCAGAATTTAGAGGCTGGGATAAAGCAGTATTGTGCCAGTGCTACAGTGGTTGCCATAAAGAGCCAGCATTTACCAATGCAATCCTGTGCAAGTTACTGTACTTCCTATTCTAAGAACCATTCTGTGATAGCTGTCGGCAAAGGCTGACTTTTTAACAGTGTCTGCTGCCAGCATATATCATAAATGGGGGAATCAACAAGCACAAAGGTGTTTATTGACATGTCATAAACCAAAATAAATAGGGGTAAGTTTTCTTTTCTTCTCTCATGCTGGGAATCCGTCCCTTTATGCTCACATTATTTCTCTGCCATTCTTTTATTGCCATTTTGACCAAAAATGGCGGGGAGGGTGCATATAGTAAGACCCCAAGTAAATATTTAGGCACCTAAATAAGTACCCTGATTTTCAAACCAATCAGCTTCTCCTTTTGAAAACTTCAGCCAAATGTCCTGCTTATTGGCCTATCTCATCTCTGTTGTGCTTTTCGGAATAATAGTTCTTCCTGTTGGCAATTGACAAGAAGAGCTGGTTCCCACAGTGCTGATATAGAACCATAGTGGAAAGTATTGGGCTATGTGAATAGAGCTCTAAGTTGAGCAGCTTTCAACCAAAGCAGGAACTTTTATTGTTCATTTTCAGGTGTAATGAAAGCTGTGGACGTCACATAGAACAAATTTGTCTAGGTAAAATGGGATGTGTGGCAGCAGAAGGTACTTTTGCCTTTTTCACTTTCTATTTGGATTACCATAATGTGCTCCTGGAGATTGGGCAGTCCTTGGAGGTTCCTTAGAAACTTCAGATAGCGCATCATTCAGATGCCAGGCTGTGTGGAGGGGTTGATTGCAGGTTGATTGAAATACATTAGTGCTCCCATAGGCTGCCCTGGTTTCCTGTTCATTACCAGGTGTAGGTCAAGTGCTGATCTTGATCTTTCAAGACTTATGTGGTTTGATTTGTGGCTCCCTTAAAGATGTAGCTCTTCTGGTATCCTGCTGTGATACTTGAGGTCAGCGGATGAAGTCTGGCTAACCGTTGCTATAGTGGACTGCCTGAGGGCTAAAGGGAGGTGTTTGCACAGTATCCTTAACTCTGGAATCACTTCCCTCAGTGGCCTCAATAAGCCTGAATTTGTTAACCTTCAGAGCACTGAGCAAATGCCATCATTATGTTCAGGCTTTTGTATGAGAGGCTGGGAGAGGTATTTTTATGTTCTTGTTTTAGTACAGTGAGTCTGCTTCATTTGAACTGATGCTTGTAACACTAAATCTTGTGTAGTTTTTAAATACACATGGAGAATTGGAATGGGCACATTCAAAAAATTGAAAAAGAAATGTGCTGCTTCAGTGGTTTCTAGTGTGTTTTTTAAAAACATGATACTGTAATTTAAAGAGTGCAGGGTGAGTTTATAGCCTCTAGTGTGCTCTTGGACTCCAAGTTATAGGCCTGTGGTAAACCACTGACCACTGATCCCTTATGACAGGTAAGATGTGTTAACAGTCCACAGAATTACTGAGCTATATGTTTGCCTTCTGATGTGAATCCGTGTCTAGATTTAAAAACGATAAATCCTTTGGATTATATTGAAAATTTGAACTGTCAAGAAATAAATGGTGCACTACACTGAAACATAGGTCTCTTAAGCTGCCCTACATTTAGATGCAATTCACTAATCCCTCATGCACTTTTCATTGCTGTTGGCAGCATGAAGGGTTTCTCTTATATTCGTGATGGAAACATCTGCTTACGAATCATGTCACTGAGATACGCATCTTCCTTATTGGTTCTCCAAGGTATTAGGTAAATAGGCACAGTTCCTCTGGCAAACATCACTGCATTGCAGACTCATTTGCACCAGGAAATTTTTGTTCATGTACATTTCTCTGCTGCGAAAAAAAATCCCTTATTTTCACATATGGTAGCCACAAGATATCGCAGTGGAGTACATGTAGCTTTAGTTTTCTATTTGTCTTTCTCACGGTATCAGCTTGTATCTCTGGTTGATGGTGAATATGTATTAACAGAGCTTTGCAGGCATTTTATTACAACAATTATACAATGCCATTATCATGGAATAAGATAGGAATCTAAAACTCAGCAGGCTAAGGCACTCTGCGTGTTCTGGTGGTCCCTCTCAATTATAGATAGATTCTAGGTAGTTTTCATGTTCAAGTATTACTGTTATATTCTGTTGTTTTCCATATACTACATTATGTCCATGAATCGAGTCATTTATATTTTTTTACCATATACTAAACAGGAATGTGACCTGTCATTCTAATGTGGCGAATCATAGAATATTAGGGTTGGACGGGGCCTCAGGAGGTCATCTAGTCCAATCCCCTGCTCAAAGCAGGACCAACACCAACTAAATCATCCCAGCCAGGGTTTTGTCAAGCTAGGCCTTAAAAACCTTTAAGGATGGAGATTCCACCACCTCCCTAGGTAACCCATTCCAGTGCTTCACCACCCTCCTAGTGAAATAGGGTTTCCTAATATCCAACCTAGACCTCCCCCACTACAACTTGAGACCATTGCTTCTCATTCTGTCCTCTGCCACCCCTAAGAACAGCCTAGCTCCATCCTCTTTGGAACCCCCCTTCAGGTAGTTGAAGGCTGCTATCAAATCCCCCCTCACTCTTCTCTTCTGCAGACTAAATAACTCCAGTTCCCTCAGCCTCTCCTCGTAAGTCATGTGCCCCAGCCCCCTAATCATTTTCGTTGCTCTCCGCTGGACTCTCCAATTTGTTCACATCCCCTCTGTAGTGGGGGAACCAAAACTGGACGTAATACTCCAAGTGTGGCCTCACCAGTGCCGAATAGAGGGGAATAATCACTTCCCTCGATCTGCTGGCAATGCTCCTACTAATACAGCCCAATATGCTGTTGGCCTTCTTGGCAACAAGGGCACACTGCTGACTCATATCCAGCTTCTCGTCCACTGTAATCCCCAGTGTATATTAAATTTAAGTCACCTACAAAACTAAAGAATATTCCAGTATAAACTTAGTTACTGCACTGAAGACAAAGCCTTGAGAATGCTGGCAGCTTACACAATCCTTTAACTTCCACATACTATTTGTCATTGTCAGTGCAAATCATGGAGCAGAAACCTTGCAATTATCCTCCAGTTAATGTACTTTCAAATCAAAAGAAAGGGCAAATCTGTGGTACGTCTGACAAGCAATCAGCTCACCTTCATTCCAAGCAAAAAAAAAGCTCCTCAGTGGGGCTTCTTAATGATGAAACACGTCGTGCCAGGTCTGCTAACAATACTTAGAACAAGAAAGGTGACAGTAACTTTTTTCTTTAAATTAAGCCAGAAGCTTGGGAGCAGACAGTGCAAGGTGCCCAGATATGTGCTCTGTGGTAGTATAGCAGCTTCCTGCCCTGCCCTTCACATTATGAATGAATTAACAAAGAACAAAAAAAAAGGCATTGCAGTATTATTGATATTCTTCTCTCAGGTTAATACCCACTAGCCTGCTACGTTTCATACCATTCAGAAATAGTGAAGAAGTACAGCTTTTGTGAATAGACAAGACCTGTGTTTGAAATGTATGTATTGACAAACCCATGGGTATCATTTTTCATTTAATAATTAGGCAAATATTATCAAAACTCAAACTCAAATTTGATTATATTGATGGAGAAGTTCATAATAGTTACACCTATTTCCTGTGGTTGTTTACTAATTAAAGAAGCATTTGATACAAACATTTGTTCTTAAATGTTATATTTTAAAATTTCTGAGCATGGTTACAGTGTTTCTGCATTGATTGATCATTTATGGATTTTTACAGAGTATTCTCAGCATTTGTTTAAACTAGAAGAGCAGTTTGCCTCTTTTTTTTTTAAAGACCAAATAGCTTTTCCCCTCTATTATATTATATTTACAGTTATATTTTTTCTTATCGACCTAGTGAATATCAGGAAAGTAATCAGGGGGAGATTTTCAAGGGCACATGTAAGATTAAGTATCCAACTCCTTTGCCCTTCAGTGGGAACTGGGCACCTAACTGCCCTTTATAACTTTGAAAATCTCCCCCTAAAATGAGATGTTGGTACTATATTATAGGTCAATGCAGGTGTTAACAAAGAAGTTGCCTGTGCACTAGCAGATATTAACATTCTAAATAATATAGATAAAGGCCTGATTGGCTGGTGAGTACTTGGATGGCAGACCTACAAGAAAATACCTGAAAGGCCTGATTCTTACGTTGCCTTGAACCTGGAGTCAGTCATAACTGGGAACTGTGTGTGAAAAATTCTACTGATGTTGTGAGTGAGCAGAGAATTCTAATTTGGAAGCTTTTTTAGTTTTATGACCGCTTTGCACTGGATTCACATAGGTGTAAATGACCACCCAAGATGGAAGGCCGTATTAGAGAATTAGGCCCATTATGCTTTAAGAAGTGGTGGTTATGATTCAGAAGGTAGCAGAGAACCTACTAAGTCAGTGATAAACCTCTGTTCCAGGATACTCTTTGGAGCCACTGGGCCAGATTCACTGACACTCCAGCAGTTTTGGGCCATTCAAGCTATTCC
Organism: Chrysemys picta bellii; assembly: GCF_011386835.1. Lineage (NCBI taxonomy): Eukaryota > Metazoa > Chordata > Testudines > Emydidae > Chrysemys > Chrysemys picta. The sequence continues at coordinate 230,478,615 of NC_088791.1, forward strand.
AAGCAGTGGACCAGTGCATCTGGGACATTGCTTTGCTGAAGAGGCCAGTCTTTCAGAAAAGACATAGGACTGGATTCATAAAGTCATAGATTCCGAAGTCAGAAGTGTCCACTGCGATCACCTAATCTGACCTCCTATATAACCCAGGCCATAGAAATTCCCCCCAACGGTGTTATTCCAGGTTCATGCTGAAATAACTCCATTGGCTTCAGAGGAGGAATACCAGCATAAAACTTGAGTAATGCAGTGATGAGCCAGGCCTGTAAAAATTGAAGTCCTGACCATTTTGTGGTCATTAAACATCCCCCGGAATAAATAGTACAACACAGCGTGCTCAATCCACAGTATCACAGTGATACTGCTAAGCAATCCTGCCACTGAGAGTGGTCAACTGCAAATCACACAGGTTCATTTATGTTTCAAACTAATGTAGAGTTGTTATATATTTGCAGTATCATGGCAAAAAAAAAAATGCACCTCAATCTAAGAAGGAAAGCAAATACTGTATTACTGAAGAACTCTTAAATAGTGTGCATATTTCTTGTGAGTATAGATTCACGTGCTTCATGGCTTCAGTAATTATTTATGAATTAGAGCCAATTTTTTTCTCAAAATGGAGTGCCTACTCGTTAAGTACAGTCATTATCAATGATTAGCTTTAAAGTTATTTTCATGCACCAGCGATTCAGATTAAGAAAAATAAGTAACTTATTTTCCAGCAACATGTAACAGCTGTATAGTATTTATTAATAGCTGACAGGGCTCTTTGGATTTCTTTTTAATTACTATTGAAAAGAAATTGTCAACCTTTTAAATTGCCAGAAATCCCAGAATGACTAGAACAGTCTTTGTTTTTTAAATGTCATGTTATCTCAGGCCAGAGCTGCAAAAAGATGAATTTGTCAGTTTGATGTTGATATAATTTGCTGGTACTCAGGGTACATGGCTCTCCTTTTAATCCCAGTTGTGCTGATTTCTGTGTAATAGACAATACATTACTTTTTCTGATGAAATGATGAGAACAGTGATTTAGCAAAGAGGAAATAATTAAAACTGTTTGTCTTGCAGACTGTCAGAGGCTGTTAGGGATTACACAAATAAAAATTAACTTTTTTTCTGTCTGTGTTACAGTCTCTGCAAAGTTCACAAACAATTGTAATCCTCTTTTACTGAGCACAGACTTAAAAGTAAAAGGTCAGTTATCTTTCATTCATTTCATTAAGGGTAGTCTTAGATTAGTGAAAAGCAAATATTTTATTATGAAAATGTGCTGATCAGAAAACTGCCTGGCTCCAGATTCTGAGCTCTATTTTGGCCCCTTTATGCCACTTGGGGACTGAAAACCAGCCGGATTGCCTCACCAGCAATCCCCAGAGCCGTGTAGGCCATCAGAATGACCCTCTGCGACCTCTCGATGTAGCCCCCACACAGGAGCATGCCTGAGAAAAGAATGGGGTGTCCTAGAGTGTTTGTGGCTCAAGCACTTTGCACTCCGGCTATGCTAGGACACCAGACAGTAATTTGGGGTTGTTGCAGCCAGGCCAGCAGTTAGAGCAGCCCTTGGGGCTGAGTCCAGGTAGTTCCCAGCAGTCCAAGAATACAAAAGGCACAATGTGTTAGAGTCACTTTCACCTCCACTCTTGCTGGCTTGTACTTTTCACAGGACAACCTGCACTTTCTGCCCCAGCCTGTATGCATGACAGCTAGTGCTCTCTTGCCACCTTCAGGGCCAGCTGTGAACACCTTTCCCTACACTTTGCAGGGCTGGCTGGGTCGAGGTGATGGCATGCATTCACTTGATGTAGGTCTGTTCCTCCTTCTGTTGAACTTATTCTTTCCCACCAAAATGCTGCTACCGCATCCCACTACCATGCATGTTGGCTGCCACTCATGTCTACTCCAGAGACTGGGAGAAGGGAGTCTGCCAGAACAGCTGATCCAGTGAGCCTTCCACATATCCTGTACAAGCTGATGGGGGGGTTGCAGTAGTGAGATTGGTGTTCGGAGGAAGGGGGTTGCTAGGATGGCATCGAAGCCCCCTGGCTCCTGAAGCATGGAGGAGACCTCAAGTTCCATCCCACTGCACCATCAGGGGTGAACTGAGCATATTTATCAAATGAGAATGTCCTGGGAGACCCAGAAGAGAGTGATAACTTAAATGTGTTGTTTGTTTTACAATCAGGGAGGCGACGGAGCTATATGGCAGCGAGTTAGCATTTGTGGGCCTTGTGGAAAGACTGGGCTTTCCAGAGGGATATGAGGGATGGGAGGGTGGGTGCTTGGCACACTGGGGTAGGAACATTATTCTAGGCATGGGTGAGGGTCAGGTGGCAGCATGGAAGGGGGCATGAAAAGGAAATGAAGGAAGGGGTGAGGCTGGCATCTCTGGTGAAACAAAAGGGTTATGGGGGGGTCATAATAAAGAGTGAGCTGGGAAAGAGATGAAAGTTTAGCATGTGAACCTGTTTGCATGATATTACAGTGGAGCCCTGATTGAAGCCCCTGGGTTTTGCTGTACAGTACATACTAAATAATAAATGGATGCAGAATTGTGCAGAGACTTCAAGGTGAGGACCAGAATTTTAAACATGATTCAGTAAGCGCAAGGGAAACAGCAGAGGGATTTTAAGCACAGTGCCATCTGATTCAAAATCACAGTTCAAACCTCAGTTCAAGTCCCTGCCTTTATTTGTATGTGTTAAAAACATTTACTGAATCACAACACACAACGATTTTCATTCATGAATTCAATTGGAAATTTCCCCAGCAAAGGCTTAATAATCCAGGACCATCTCTGTTTATACAACGTTACAATGAGGAAACAGGCTCACTCCTTGACTTCAATCACAATGAAAAGTACGCATGGCATAAGAGAGGCAAAGTGAATTATTAAAGAGCAAAGTTCCATATATCCCACAATGAAGCACATTATCTCAGCACCAGATGATCTCACAATGTGTGTTTATTGCACCACACAAACCTCACAGGATCATTTCCCATTCGAAACAAGCACTCTAACCTTTTTGTTAAAGACCCCTACAAATAAAAGCACAACCAAATACTTTCTGAGGCACTTAATACAATGAAAAGGTTCATTCTTACAGCTGTTATTGTGGCCAGTGATAATTCCGGAAGCTTGGAAGCTCCTGTTTATTCTGAATGGCACCCTAGGGGATGAGGGCAGAAACTGCTTATGCCTGGAAGGGGTGGAGCAGAAAAGCCTGGGTAAGATAGGTAGGGGAGCTGAGTGAGAACAAAATGAGAAGGAGCGTGTGAGGTACTGAGGAAGTTGGTTGGATTTAGGAGAAGATTTTCATCTCAGAAATATTTCTGAAAAATTGTTGCACTCTTGAAGGATTATGGTGCCAAATGAAACAGGAGGTGTTTCTCCCCTTCTTCTCCTTTTAGTTTCAGTTTCTTTTCATTTTCCTACCTTAAATCAGGGGGTTTGGCCCTTTGCCATTGCTCTTGTTCTTCTCAATGCCTGAATTAGCTCTGAGCCATTATTGTATACCCTGGGCCTGATAATCCACCCTTTTACACAGGTTTTCCACAGGACATGCACATACTGTACCAGCCTCCACATCAGAATACCACTTCAGCTATGACTCCTGTCACTATTCAAAAACAGGACTTCTGAAAAACAACTCTGTGCAGACCACATTTTGTGGAGCACTCAGCATTTGGGCAGGAAAATTGAAATTGTTCCTCTCCCATGTTCTTGCTCTACATTTGCTTCTCCCCAATCTGGCTACTAGTCAGTCCTGTGGAGAAGACTGCAGCCTGCCCCTGCATGGCAGTACTATTTTTCTCATCCTTAGCACTCAGAAGCAGCAAAGGGTATGGTGGGGAGGAAGTACTGGAGAAGCGACTGAGGAAAGCAGCCAAGCAGTGGGGAAAAAAAACCCTGAGATAAATATTTCATTATTTCAGCTTTTAGCTGGTTGATTATTTGGCTAATAATGATTTTGGAATTAATGAACAGTCAGTATTCTATTTTATTTTAATTGATAAGAAATCAAAAACAACAACAATGGTTCCCCTTAAAATGTTACTGCCAGTTAGAAACATACTTCCTGTGTTATACACATAAATGGGAATAAATTGGAGAAGGTTCAGAAAAGAGCTACACAAATGATTTGAAGACTTGAAAACCTGCTTATTGTCAGAAGCTTAAGAAGCCCAATCTATTTAGCTTACCAAAAAGAAGGCTAAGACGTGACTTGACCACAGTCTACAAGTACCTAGATGTGCAGAAGATCTCTGGTGGTAATGAACTCTGTAATCAAGCGGAAAAAGGCATAAAAAGCTGAAGTTAGACAAATTCAGACAAAAAAATAAGGTGCAGATTTTTAATAGTGATGGTAATTAACCACTGGAACAACTTAACAAAGGATGTGGTGGATTCTCAATTACTCAAAGCATTTTTGGATGTCTTTCTAAAAGATGCGCTGTAGCTCAACCAGTTATGGGATTAATGCAGGAATTTCTGGGTGAAATTCTATGGCTTGCATTATACAGAAGATCGGACTAGATCAATGGATCCTTTAGGCCTTAAAATGTATAAATCTATCAATAATGATAGAAATGGGGAGAAAACGATTCAGGTAGAAGAAACTTGCAATATGTACATCATTTTCAGTGGCCCAATGTTATGTGGCACGTTATGCAGCACGGTTCCCAGTTTGCTAAAATCATTCTAAAAATGCACTACAGGCAGAAAATATACAAACACATATGTGTTTTATTTATTAGCATTGTAACAAAGGACTACCATTCTTCCAGGCTTTAGGAGCTACACAGGAGAGGAAACCTTTAAGATTGTGTTGCTAGTTGGAGGAATGAATTTTTTAATGGATTTTATAGAGCAAAGATAACTATTTATGTGGTATCTTTGCAAAACAGTTACATTATTGTGCCATTATGTCGCCACAAAATTGCATTACACATGGGAAGTAGGCTGGTTGAAAAATTTAAAATGAAATATTTTCCCATAATTTTTTTTCATTGGAAAAGCTTGATTTTTTGGGTTGACTTTGCCTTCAAGAAAATCAGAACAAAATGTTTCGGAATGGAAAATTTTCAGAACTTTTCATTCCATGAAAATGTTGATATTTTGACCTTTTGTTCTAATTCAGGATAAAAATGTCAAAATACCAGAATTTCCCATGGGATGGAAATTCTGCTTTTCAATCGGCTCTACATGGGGCCTTTGGGATAACTATGCATTTTTCGCTATGTATAGCATAATATCACTGCTATGTATTTTGGATCTGAGTTAAACATTTTTGAGGTCTTTGCTATACACTTATATACTCTAATGTGGAATCCTGGCCCCATTTAAGTCAATGGCAAAACTCTCATCGACTTCAATGGAGCCAGGATTTCACCCTGGGTGTGATTGAGAAGCATGGCACAATGTAATAAATCTTCTACTGTGGATCCTCCTTTCTGGAGTGGCACCATATTAATGGAGTTAGCCAGAGCTGTGATGTATGTGATCAAAAAATCAGACTTTTCTTGAATGTGAGCGCACAGGTGGAGGGAAGACGTTCCCAGGGCATGCCCATGAAAGAGATGCTTAGATGCCATGACAACGAGGGCCATATGACTATCTAGAGAGGGATTTTTTTTTAGTTGACTGACAACCTGTGCCTTATTTAGCTCCTGTTGCCTCAGACTTGGTAAAGTTCTTGAGCATGTACATAATTTTAAGTACATGAATAGTACCACTGAAGTCAGCGCAACTCCCCATGTGCTTACAGTTATGCATGTACTTTAGTGCTTTGCTGGATTGGGGCCATATAGTGCTTTTCATTTGTAGGTCTATTACAGTATTACAGCATAGTAATATGCCCAAATACCAGTTAGAGAAGTCATCACATGATTCTGAAGTTGAATCTCAAGCTCATAAATCAAGCAATATAGTCCTTCTTCCTCCTTACCCTTCTTCTTTAGCAAAAGATGCAAGGTTAGTCTACACTGCAAACTAAAAATCTGCAGCCCAGAGTTTCAGAGCCCAGGTCAATTGACTCGGGATCAGGCTGCAGGGCTAAAAATAGCTATGTTGATGTTTGCGCTTGGACTAGAACGTGGGCTCTGAACCTGCTGAGTGCAGAGGATATTGAAGACTGGGCTCCAACCTGAGCCTGAACGTCTACACTGCTACTTTTATCCCCACAGCCCCAGCCCCGCAAGCCTGAGTCAACTGACCTGGGCTCTGAGACTTGGTACCTTCGGTTTTTCTTTGGAGTGTAGACATCCCTGAGATCTAAGTCTCTATTTCCCCACCTTAGAAGCTGTGTCACCCAGGTTAGACCCAGATTTACTTTCTCCTTGTACAGACCTGCTGTTAATTGTCTTTGTTGTCGATCCAAATAAACATCAGAATTGCTGAAACTTCAAGGAAGTGAAGTCATGGAAAACATTTACATTCAGTGAACAATTCACACCTCATGTCAAGCCAATTTAATGGCTTGACACTACTGTTTTAACATCCCTCAGCCTGTGCCGCTTCCCGCAGCCCCCATTGGCCTGGAATGGCGAACCGCAGCCAGTGGGAGCTGCGATCGGCTGAACTTGGGGACACTGCAGGTAAACAAACAGTCCCGGCCCGCCAGCAGATTTCCCTGACAGGCTGCGTGCTAAAGGTTGCCGATCCCTGCCCTAGACAGTTATCAGACTCAATTCTTGCCTCTTTAGAGTCGGTGGAAGGGAGAACGAGAAGAGTGGCTGAGACTCAAGAGCTGAGCCTAAGGGAAAAGATTAGTACCAATAGATTAATCTCTCTCTCTCTCTCTCTTTTGTGTAACAGCTATTGGAGAGCCATCCAAAAAAATACATGCTGTCTGGCTGGCTAGCTGTCAAATATAAAATCTCACTGGTTTAGGGCACCAGATGTACAGCTATATGTGTCCCCTGCTTATCCATTTGCAGAACATTGTTGCATGCCAATTGCTATACTCAGGAGGAGAGAATGGAAGGAGGATCCATTAGAGAGTCCACACTACATTTTTTAAACGAATGTTTTTTTTTTCTGATTTATTTCCTCTTCTCCAGTGTTTTTCCTCTTTCATGCCATTAGAGGAGTGCAGAATGCTTAGATGTACTTAGCACCATGCAATCATTTGGGGATAGCTTGCTTATTTTACTGAACACTAGTCACACACACACTTTGAGCGCAGTTCTTTCTTATCCAAGTGAGTTGACTTTCTGACTCCAGTGGGACTAGGGCTACAGGATCAGGTCCTTTACCAGGCACCTCAGAGGTTAGTTTATCTGTTTACTTTCTGGGTATTTAGGACTGAAGGCTTACTCAGTTCCAGTACTGACACCACTAGGTGTTTACTTGGAAGTGGTAGTGCTCTTGAAATACCTAGTGCTCCCTATATCTTTGGCGTATTTAATAAATTACTCTGCATGGTTTTTGTCTTATGCTTTATCAACCTGTGACGGTTTACAAAAAGATTTCCTACACTAATACTATCAAAACATTAGAGTGCTTTGTATGTTCTGAGCATCCTATAGATATTAACTAATTCATCCTCACAACTACCCTGTAAAGTATGTGAGAAAGTATCATTATCTGATTTTCTAGATGGGGAAACTGAGATAGCAAGGTAAACTGACTTGCCTAAGGCCAGGGCTACACTACAGACCTATATTGGCATAACTATGTCACTCAGGGATGTGAAAAATCCACATCCCTGAGCGATGTAGTTATACAGATCTAATCCCCCTGTGAAAACACTGCTATGTTAACAGAACTTCCCCCATTGACATAGCTACTGCCTCTCAGGGAGGTGGATTAGCTACACCTCCGGGTGAAGCTCTCCCATTGGTGTAGTGGTGTCTTTGCTAAAGATAGGTCAGATACAGTGTTTGCTTTGTGAAAAGTATTTTACATCATTGTGTGTGATGTGAAAAGTCATTCTACATTACATAGGTGTGCATTTAATTAAGAAGAAAATAAATTCCAAATCCACTAGGAAACATCTTTATTAGTTAGGACGTTGCTTGTCTTCATAACATCTTGGCTTGGTAATAGTGTAGCAATCAATGTAAGTTAAACACTACTGATTTGCTGTGGTGTATCATTATGGTTGCCCAGAACCTGGCATTCTTTGAAAGAATTCACTGAAATGGGGATAAACTATAAATTGGCATGAGACAATGCATGGCAGAATTATAAATTAAAAGCTTTCAGGAGGGGTTTGTTGTTTTGATTCCTCTTTTAATTTTGGTCCATTCACTCTTTGCTTCATATTTAAATTGGTTTCCCAACAAAGGGAAGGGAATGTAAGTCATTAGATGAAGCAGATGTTCTAGCATTAGAAATCAAAGAGGATCTCTCTCCAAGTAGCTTTGTTGTGTTTACTGAGGGAGGAGCTGTCTTATGTTGTCAGTTATATGACTCAGATAATAACAATGATAGCTGAAAACTCTCTGTAGAATTAAGGCATAGCATGATTAATAGGAATAACAGTATTGCTCTTTAACATAACAAGTCTCTAGTGTGAATACTAAACTATCATTAAGTATTCTTAGTTAATGATAGATCTGTCTACATTTAGGAGTGAGGAGAGGGTTAAAAAAGATCTGTACTTTTTCTATTATAATTAGGTGCTTGCATGCTATGGTAATGAAAGCCATAGAAATGGCTATAAATAAATGAATGACATATTATATTACAAACTTAGAGAAGAAGGACAAGCATGGACTTGATGGCTAGGTTACTGGACTGGGACTCAGGGGAGCTGGGTTCTACTCCTATCCTCGATCTATGACCTGAGCAAATCACTGCTGGCTGTGCCTCTGGTTCCCCTCCCACCCTTGTATACTTAGATTGTAAGTTCTGGGAAAGGACTGGCTTTAACTACACCTTTGTCCAGTACTTAGGACAATGCAGTTCTTGTGGCTGGGGCCTCTAGGCCCTATTGTAATATGGAGGAATTTGTGTTACCTTTACATATAGATTGATTACATTTTGATTGTTAATGGCTCAGAATGAGATGATGACAATGAAATAGGGAGACAGGAGTAGTCAGGCTTGATTGTCTTTATTAATAAAGTTGCCTTTATTATTTAAGAGTAGCACATAATAAGAATAGATATACAATACCCAGTCCAAAGCTTGCAGCCGATGCCAGTCTGATCCCAGTCCTGTCTGATCCGACCAATAACTCAAACTTGCTATCTTTTATAGATAGGTTGTTGACAAGCCAGAACTTCCTTTTTTACACATGACAGTTACACACATCCCCTTTTGTCTGGAACATGGCTGCAAATTTCTAAGCACATATCGCAATATCCAGACTTACATCCTCATGTGGTTAGTATGTTTTGTGGTTAAAAAAGGAATATTATATTAAACATTAAGAAAATAAACTTTCCATTCTTATTAAACTAAATTTCCCTCTTCATAAAGGTTACACCACTTAATATTATTATTGAAAATTATTCTTAAAACTTCATAGGGGTTTGGTTCACTTAACAATAGGCCTTTTCTTAGCAATAGACCCTTTGGCTTAATGGTTAACATTGTTATGTTGAGAATCATCTTCACCAGGACTTCTCACTGGATGGCCTCGTGTCCCCATGAGAAAAATTTGTAATGAACAGATGTATACTTGTAACTGTAATGCGGCTGTCCAATGAGTTACATATAGCCTGAGATGCTGCCAGACAGGCCCATGGAGTTGGGAAGATACAGTCTGCCGTAGAGAGGGGTTTAGGCTCCTGTTTGACTAGCGCCTAGAACAGACATGGTTGCAAAACATCAGCCATGATGGCTGAGTCTATATAGTGTTCTAGAAGGAGCAAACTAATAGAAACAGGCCAAGAAGAAACAATTCATGTACCTTCTAATGGTATCACTATGAAGGGAGTCTCAGAGTCCAGATAGACACATTCACCATGAGACTTATTAGTATTATTTGTGTTTTTCTAACACCCCAAAATTCCAATTAGGATTGAGGCCCCCTTGCACCAGATGTTGTATTAATACATGAGAATACACTTTTCCTTCCCTGAAGAATTTATAATCTAATTTAAATCAAAACATGGTGAACAATAAGAGGGAAGAGTGATGGGAGAGGATAAAGATAACAGTAATAAATTTATGCTTCACATAGGCCTGCTATCCTGGGGGCATCTGGGGAGCCACGTTAGCACCAAGTGTAACTTAGAATAGCCTCAGGGCTGCTCTACCTTATCCCAGTTTATAACACTCTAGAGGCTGTTATTTTGGCAGGGATCTCTAGAGTGCAGCATTCTCCAGTCTTCCTCCCAACATAAATCCCTATGCTGGGAGGTTAGAAGGGTGTGGAGTAGAATTTGCAATTCTGGCTTGATGCCATTCATAGATTCTAAGGCCAGAAGGGACCATTGTGATCATTCAGGGCCCAACTACATGATTAGGGCATCTTTAAGTCCCCTTTGTACTGCACGCAACGATATGAAACATACGCATTGGTAGCACAAATTGTTGGCATTGACAGGCTTCCACTCAATATGTGTCTGATCAAATGAGTGCTCATACTTCAGCAAATTGTAATTCTGTGGTGATAGATGGCTAAATTTGTTGTGCAGAAGACTAGATCCAGCATCAGATCATATGTGTGAGACACAGAACATGTTACTATTGCTGGTCTCAGATAAAAGTTCTGTATATTCTAATAAATATACATTGTTCTTTGGTGTCACACCCAGCATTGCACTGTGCTGAAAACATATTTGCCATCATTGTATCATACATCCTTTTAATAATTCATTTAAATCAATGGGAGTTAGGCACCTAGGCACTTTCAAAACTCCCACTGAGTACCTTTTGACATTTTTTGGTTCCTAAATACTTCTGAAAACCTGTCTCTAAGGCCAGAATTTTCAAACATGACTGTTTAAGGTTAGCCTCCTCAATCCATATTTAGGCTCTTAAATGAACATGGCTTGATTTTTCAGAGGTTCTGAGCACCTATATAGCTCCTACTGATTTCAGTAGGTTTCAGAACCGTGGCCATATTCCTCCTAAGTAAATGTTTGCTCATTTAATAGTTTAGTTTTGTTTCTGTTTTAAGTGACAAACCTAGAATCTGACAGAATAGATATCAAGGCTTCAGAAGCTTTCTCAATTTTCTAGTACTAGAATTTCCAGGAAAAAGCCGGCAGTAGGTATCAATTATCCAAGTTAAAACATGTGTCTCCCTTGCTGTGCCTTCCACACTTCAATTTTTTTCTTTGAAACCGGATTCACAATTAGTTCAACCCAGTACTGCATCTTTTACTATATATTAATATTAATATCTCTGATTCCAGAATAAATTGTCCTCCGCCACAGCATTGTCCTGGAAAGGGCAGCAATTTTCAGCTCTGTCTCCTCTGTTTCTAATTGTCTCTCCTTTTAAAAAGTGAAATGTAAACCATTTTAATATTGAATGAACCTATTAAAGTCTTCACTTTGCTCGGGGTTAGCAGTTCAAGTGGTCTGAAATTAATTTGGTGGTGCTGGCTAAGTCTTTATGTAGAACAGTATAGTATAGTCTATAAAACATCTCCAGATCTTTCTTGGTCTCTAATTGAGGCGAACAAAGAGAAGGGTAGAAATAGAGGAGTAGTGGATTAGAAGAGAGAAAATGGAAGGAGAGAGAGGGATGCATGAAAGAGAAGGGTAGAATAAGGCTTTTTAAGTCAAGGATGAAGTCTCTGGTCTTGAAAGCTGTATCACAGATTCTTGTCCTGTCTATTTGTGTATCTGACATTTTGTATTAACATTAGATGTTGTCCACCATCAGCTAACACATTTTAAAGATTTATGCAGGCAGACCTCTGAGTCTGTTCAGAGCCCTGTTGAAGTTAATGGAACTCTACACAAGTGCAAGGGTACACACACATGTAGCTCCATCGCCAGCACCTCTCAGGATTAGGCCTTTCATTGAGAACTCCAGTGCAACATTTTATTTTTGGTTATTTTTAAAAAAATCATTGGGATTTATGAGTCACTGACATTTTTCCTTTACACTGTCCGATGACCCATCACATGAGTAATAGGCGTACTGTATCACTAGCTTTATAATTAAAATACAGACAATACCTTAAGACTCAATGCTTTCCTTCTGACAGATGTAATATATTAATCAAATATTAATGATTACTACTAATTGCTATCCTTCTGCTATTAAGAAATTTAATTTGTTGCTATTAGTGATGATGATTTGTTAGTTATCCAAGGTTAGAAAATTTAATTGAGACACAAGCCTCTTTTACAAGGCAGTCCTGGCTAAGAGTTAAGCCCTTATTTGGCACAGAATTATGGACATGCTTAACTTAAAGCAGTGTCAGTAGTATCTTTGAAGCCAGAGGAACTACTCACAGTACGTAAAGTTCAGCATGCACATTAATCTTTGCAGTATCAGGGCCTTATTTGGTTTTACTGTTGCCAATGCCTTCCCAGTGTAGAGTGGTTTTCATTGAAAAATCAACATTTACCATTACTTGCCTGGACTCGATTTTTTTTACTCATGTTGAGTAATATCTTACCCTGTGAATAATCTCTTTGTCATATGATTACCATAATATTTCACTATGCTATCTTTGGACTAGGAAATAACTGTGGTGCCTTAAATACCAAATCTTTGTGGGGTAATTGATAATAACTGTTGACATTTTAATTGTGATCAGTGCAGTGTTGCATACTAATGGCCTGATCCAAAGTCCACGAGAGTCAATGGTTTCTTGTTGACTTCAGTGTGTTTTGAATCAGGCTTGAAGTGGAGAAATTGGGCCTTATGTTCATAGTAACACATATGTAGAATCCTCAACAATGTAAGATTCTAACATTAACTTAAATTTCTTCTTCAAGTAGGTGAATGATTTTGTTGCTGAGCTTTGTTCCAATTAAAGTATACTGTTCACAATTATTCACATTATGAGGAATGTGTCTGGAACCCGGGTAGAGGTCCTGCACAGCTCCTGAGCCACACAGTTTGTTCTGCAAAGCTTAGCTTCAGTCCTAATGGCAGCCATCTGCTGTTAAGGCTTCCCCCACCTCCTTCCCAAGATAGTGCTTTGTCCACAGGTCCCCTTCTGCTACTGCCAGCTCTGCATTAGGGAGCTGTGCAGGTATGATAGCCAGCCAGCTGCCAAGCTCACCTAACACTGTCACATAGATCTCAATTTGCTACATTATTCAGCATGGCTCTGACACATATATTGGGGGAATGGGGCCTCAGCACCTAATTTATGCCCAATTAATCAAAAAGTATAATGGTAGCTATTAAAACCTTTACGAGTATTGCCACTGCAAGTAGATAACATTACTGCAGAATTTGTGGTACAGTGGGAATGCCATTGAATGAATATTGTTTTAAAAGTGTCTATTTATTAACAAAAATCACAAAAAAACAAATAAATTAGGTGTGAATATATTTGTACGAATCAACCACCCTGCTCTATAGCATTTTGATTTATCTTTAAAATAGTCATTAAATAAGATCTTAAAAATACTAGGGCTGTCAATTAATCGCAGTTAACTCACGCGATTAACTCAAAAAAATTAATTGTGATTAAAAAAATTAATAGCGATTAATTGCACTTATAAGAATAAAATACCAATTGAAATTTATTAAATATTTTGGATGTTTTTGTACATTTTCAATATTGATTTCAATTACAACACAGAATACAGAGTGCCCAGTGCTCACTTTATATTATTATTTTTTATTACAAATTTATTATTTTTCAATTCACCTCATACAAGTACTGAAATGCAATCTCTTTATCGTGAGTGTAACTTACTAATGCAGATTTTTTTTGGTTACATAACTGCACTCAAAAACAAAACAGTGTAAAACTTTAGAGCCTACAAGTCCATTCAGTCCTACTTCTTATTCTGCCAATCACTAAGACAAACAAGTTTGTTTACATTGATGGGAGATACTGCTGCCTGCTTCTTATTCACAATGTCACCTGAAAGTGAGAACAGGCATTCACATGGCACTTTTGTAGCCAGCGTTGCAAGGTATTTACATGCCAGATATGCTGAACATTCATATGCCCCTTCATGCTTCGGTCACCATTCCAGAGGACATGCTTCTATGCTGATGATACTTGTTAAAAAAATAATGCATCAATTAAATTTGTAACTGTACTCCTTGGAGATGGGGGGGGGGGGGGGGATTGTATGTCTCCTGCTCTATTTTACCTGCATTCTGCCATATATTTCATGTTATAGTAGTCTTGGATGATGACCCAGTACATGTTCATTTTAAGAACACTTTCACAGCAGATTTGACAAAACGCAAAGAAGGTACCGATGTGAGATTTCTAAAAATAGCTATAGCACACAACCCAAGGTTTAAGAATCTGAAGTGCCGTCCAAAATCTGAGAGGGACGAGGTATGGAGCATGCTTTTAGAAGTCTTAAAAGAGCAACACTCTGATGCGGAAACTACAGAACCCAAACCACCAAAAAAGAAAATCAACCTTCTGCTGGTGGCATCTGACTCAGATGATGAAAATGAACATACGTCAGTCCACACTGCTTTGGATCATTATCAAGCAGAACCCATCATCAGCATGGAAGCATGTCCTCTAGAATGGTGGTTGAAGCATGAAGGGACATATGAATCTTTAGTGCATCTGGCACGTCAATATCTTGCAACGCCAACTACAACAGTGCCATGTGAACGCCTGTTCTCACTTTCAGGTGACATTGTAAATAAGAAGTGGGCAGTATTATCTCCTGCAAATTGTAACCAACGTTGTTTGTCTGAGTGATTGGCTGACCAAGAAATAGGATTGAGTGGACTTATAGGCTCTAAAGTTTTACAATGTTTTATTTTTGAATGCAGTTTTTTTGTACATAATTCTACATTTGTAAGTTCAACTTCATGACCGTGATTGCACTACAGTACTTGTATGAGGTGAATTGAAAAATATTTTTGTTTTGTTTTTTATAGTGCAAATATTTGTAATCAAAAATAAATATAAAGTGAGCACTGTACATTTTATTCTGTGTTGTAATTTAAATTAATGTATTTGAAAATGTAGTAAACATCCAAAAATATTTAAAATAAATGGTATTCTACTGTTGTTTGAGTGCAATTAATCATGATTAATTTTTAATCGCTTGACAGCCCTAAAAATACTATCACATTTGTCAAAAAAGTTTTTGAGAAATGCTATCCAATCAGCTTTAGGCAATACTGTGAATAACCACTGTACTGTTAATTACTTACAGAAGCAAAATTGGGAAGATTAAAATGATTATGTATGAGGCCTTGATCATAATCTGTATCACTAATAAATGCAAACATTCAAAATAAATCTGTACTTCAGTGCATGTTTAAAAACATCAAAAACTGGCATCATTTCAATGGTGAATGTGTGTGATCCCTTTGTAGGCAGTCTGGAAAGTGTTTTGGGTTCCCTCAGGATAAAAGGTGTTTCATGAAATAAGGTATTAATTTGATTTAAACATTCGTTTAATGCTAAATGTTACAAAACTTCTACCATTTTATTTTCTGACAGCAGCGAACTCTGATAATTATGTTCTATGCAAAATATAATATTCTGGTTTACCTTTCCTGTTTGGATTAAACACCAGAATTTTCATTTGCTGTCATAGTTGTCATGGTCTTTTGCTCATGCCACATTATTAAAAAGTGTGCTTTATAGACACAGCCTACACCTTCATCTGCTTAGAGCAGATTAAAGAACCTGTCCTTATAAAACGAATAATTACACAAGCGATTTTCATATTTTTGTTTGCTTTTAGAAATGAATTAACTACCTCCCTGACAAAAAAAACTTCGTTTTTTGCTGGAAAGGATGGGCCTGGACCAAAATCCTGGCTCTGAATATCTCAGAGTTTTCCATGTGCATGTGAGAGTTTTGTGGCTTGAAGCTGTCTCTAAATAGAATGTTAGTAAAATGGTATACTGGGCTGGTTGGATACATGGCCTTTTTCCTCCCCTTCCTCATCAGTGTGTGAATAAAACCACAAAGCTGGCTACAGGACAAGGGAAGCGCTTTGATATTGGTAGTGTATAGTGATGAACCAAGTTCTTTATGTATATGCACCTGTCTCATTTAGCTTTGCTTTCTACTGGCTGCAGACTCCAGAGGAAGGAGCCTCTACGTCCATCTATGCAGCTGTCTCACCAGAGCTGGAAGGAGTTGGTGGCATCTATCTTTACAATGAGCAAAGGACAAAATCTACTGATGTATCGTATGATGAAGAGCTGCAGCGAAGGCTCTGGACTGAAAGCTGCAAGATGACTAGGATTTCTGATGTAGGTAACAGAGCTCTCTAAAAGTAGCCACTTCCAACTGGGTGAATGAAATGTGTCCAACAAGCATCCTTACCTGACTCCTTGCAGCATGAACCATCATCCTGGAATGCACTGTTCAATTCCAAAGGCAAATGTGAACAGTGCTGCTTTTCACTTGAACCCATAGTCTGCTAGGGAGTCAAGGGGAAATATTCCCACAGAAATGTGTATAGGGTGGTTTTAAATTTAACCATCAGTTTTGTAATCATGATGTTTTGGTCTGTGATTAAAAAAATCGTTAACCTTGTGCACAATTGTGTTTTTCCATTTTTATGTAACAAGAGGAGACTGTCTCTTGTGGGACTGTTATGTCTGAAAATCAGCTCTGCAAATCTTGCAAATATAACTCAATCCACTTTTTATCAGTTCTGAAAATTTAGGGTTTCTTTCCTTAAACTTCTTAAATCCTGTCAACACTTTATAATAAGTGACAGTTTTAGGCTCCACAGCAATCCACAAAACTTCTCCTGAACCCGGTAGGTGCCTAAACCAGCAGTGGAGTGTCTAAGTTTTAAGGGTAAAAGTCCCCCTCACCTATGTTTCTGCGTCTAAGCATGTCCACTGCTGCATCTCTCTAGGTATCCAGAGGACTATTGCCCACCCAAGCCCCAGAGTAATCTGCAAATCCAGGGAAGATAGGTGATCTGATGAGGGATGGTACCACCCAGTGGTGCCCATCTTCTAACTTTTAGCCCTATGGTTAGAACACTTGCCTGGGATGTGGGAGGCCCTGGTTCAATTCCCCCCTCTCTGCCTGAAGGGGAGAAAGAATTTGAACAGGGGTCTTCCACCTCTCAGTGGTGCTCTAAACATGGGGCTATGGGATATTCGGATGTGGGATGCCCTCAATCTCCCTTGTTGAAGCTGTTCCACTGTGGATAAATAATGATAGGTGATTGATTAAAGCAGGGGGACCGAACTCAGGGTTTCCCACCTCCTAGGTGGGTGGACTAACCACTGAACTATAGAGTCATTCTCTCTGTCTCTCACCCAATGACTGAGTATTTAGTGGAACAGTCAACTTCAGGGTAAGTGATTTTTGGTTAACAAGAGGTTGGTAAATGCTTGGTGTATTTATGTTGCCTGCCTGATACATCCACTCAGCAGAATCTCAAAGGGATGGGTTTTTTTGTCCATTTTGTTTTAAGAAAGTTTTTATCCCTCATGATTACAAAGAAAACCTTTTCAATGTGAGCTGAGTGTTGTCTCCAGCCAGCCTGAACCCTGACTCTTTTAGAGGTGTGTACTCCATCCTACTTCCACCTCATGAATCATATCTCAAAAGCAAAATGATGACACTTCGAATATCAGCAATATTTCATTGCTAATTTTTTAATGGATGGGATGAGAAGGGGGTGGGAGTGAAGGTCACACTGTGGGATTGGGAGTTGCTGCAGGAAAAGAACTACAGAAAAAAAGAAAGGCGAGTCACAAAAGTCTCCTGAGAGAAAAGAGGATGGGAAAAGAAAACTGGCAGAAGGCAGAAATGTCAGTGGTCCCCAAAAGGATCATATTTTCCCTCTGGGCTGTGAGAGGTGTGATCTAGCCCTGGGTGTTTTCATTTATTATTTGCAATGGTTAGCAGCAGGCAATTTATCATCCAGTCACTGTAGCACTTTCCCTATGTCACTGGCTGATTTTTTTTGGAAGGGAATGTAGTGCTTGTGAAATGTGCCAGACTGACACATTGGGAACTAAATTCCTCTCTTTATTCACAGATCAGGCACAGAATGCAGTGGAGGGTGTTAGCTAGCCAGCATTTTATATTGCAGTATTGTTCCCACAGAATATCATTGTTGGCAGAAGTACTTCCTGAATTTACACATAACAGAAGGGACCATATGAATCCCTGTTGTAACTCCATTGAAGCCAGAAACAACAAGGAGTCTGGTGGCACCTTAAAGACTAACAGATTTATTTGGGCATAAGCTTTCGTGGGTAAAAATCTCACTTTTTCTATGCATCTGAAAGTGAGGTTTTTACCCAATAAAGCTTATGCCCAAATAAATCTGTTAGTCTTTAAGGTGCCACCAGACTCCTTGTTGTTTTTGTAGATACAGACTCACATGGCTACTCCCTGATAATTGAAGCCAGATGAGTTTGCCCCATGGTGACCAGGAGACTGCAAAATATTTATCTTCAAGGGGAATTCTTTCCCCACATCACATTTTAAAGTTATTTTAAGATGCTTTAAAATAGTAGAACTTCAGTTGGGATTGTTGGTCTCAAATAATTTCAGAGTTTGGTTTATATTGTACTTGGAATCAACAGCTCCTGCTTCCACTTGCTGTTTCAGATGGGAGAAGGCTCCTCCGATTAGAGGAGCTCCTAGGGGGCTATGATGGGCAGAGTCCTTGATTGGCAGGTACTTTGCCTGTGATATAGGACTGTTTCTTTGTGCTTCTCTTTCTATGGCCTGCTATAGAGGATCCCCAAATTTCACAGGCTGATGGACCTGGCAGACTCCCAGCTGCAAACAGGAAAGGTGGGGGCACAGACACAAGCTGATCTGCCAATTGCCAGAATAGAGTCATTCTCTTTGTCTGTCACCCAGTGACTAAGTATTTAGGACTTGTCTACACTGGCAAGTTTCTGCGCAGTAAAGCAGCTTTTTGCGCTCAAATTGCAGATTTGTACACACTGCCAAGCCACTTTGTGCGCAGAAACTCCTCAGTTGAAGTGCTGCAAAAAACCCCATCTCGACGAGAGTCATAAGGCTATTTGCAGAGGCTCCAGGGCTCTGTTGCCAGTGTAGACACCTGATTGCTTTCTGCGCTTTAATTGGCCTCCAGAGCTGTCCCATAATGCCTCAAGTGACCGCTCTGCTCATTGTTTTGAACTCGGCTGCCCTGGAGACATGCGCCCCTCCCCTTTCAAAGCACCGTTTCTGACAGCTGTTGTGTGCTGTGCTGATCTGCTGTGCTGATCCGGGACACAAAGCAAACCTTAATGTGGAATGCTTGTGCTGTTGAACACAGAGGCAGGTGTGTGTAGGGTGACCAGATGACAGAGGTGAAATATCAGGACGCGGGGAGAAGGGGAGACGGAGCCAAAAAAAAAACAAGCCGGCGGCAGAGCAAAACAAAAAAACCCGCCGGAGCACAGGAAAAAATTGGTTGGGGCTGAGAACAGACCGGCAGCTCCACGCCCCCCCCCCCCCCCCCCCGCACCAGCTTGCCTCTGCTCCATCTCCACCTCCCCCCTCAGGGAGGGAGGGGTGCAGCACGCAGAGTCCCCCCCCCCCCCTCAGCCAGAGGGACCTGCCAGGGGACCAGGTGAGTCCCAGCAGTGCTAGCCTTACCTGGAGCGGCTCCCAGGAAGCATCCAGCAGGCAGGTCCCATCCCTCTGGCTCCTAAGGTCGCGCGGGTCGGGTCGAGGGGGGTGGAGGGCTCTCTGCCCACTGCCAGCTGCCTACAAGCCCCGGCCCTGCAGCATGCAGCGCAGACCTCCTCACCGCCTCTGTGCGTGCCTGGGGAGTGGGGCTGCAGCACTCTGCAGGCTCCTGCCGGTGGGCGGACAGGCGCCGGAAGTTCAGCTGCGCTGCCCCGGGGCCCAGGAAGAAGAGGTGAGCGGCGCCGGCAGCACCGGCTTGCGTCCTCCACCAGATGGTCCCCCGATATCAGGACAAAGTGCCGATGTAAGGTCGGGACGCGGGACAAGTCCCCTAAAATCAGGACTGTCCCGATAATATCGGGACGTCTGGTCACCATAGGGGTGTGTGTGTGAGAGAGAGAGAGAGAGATTGCTGTGCAGAGAGCCCAGGGAGGGAGGCGGGGGCTGATGTTGAGATTTCCCCCCACCCTGCCTCAGGACTAGTTGCTTCCTGCCGCTGTCTGAACTTATAAGACAGCATGCTGACACTCTCTGTCCCCCAAAACACACTATCTCTCTCCCCACCCTTCATACACACACACTCTCCCTGTCACACACTCTTCCCCACCTCCCACCCCCGCTTCAGTTGGAAAGCAGCTGGCAATGTAGTAGGATACACATGGAACAATGGGATTGGGAAACCTGCATCATGTGATGCTGTGCCTGCCCCATGAGGCATTGCAAACCCTTCCCAAAGCACCTTGCGGCCAGTGGGATAGCTACCAGAATGCACTGCTCTCTTTGCCGTTGCAAGAGCTGCTTATGTGGATGCGCTCCAGTGTCACAAGAAGCGCAGTGTGGACACGCAACAGTGGTTTAATTCCAGCGTTTTAATAGAAGTGGTATAACTTGTGGTGCAGAAACTTGCCAGTGTAGACATACCCTTAGTGGAACAGTCAATCTCAGGGTAAGTGAATTTTGGGGAGGTGGAGCAGGAGGATTTTCAGCTCTTCAGTAGCCCAGCTCCTTCCCCAGTACAAATGTTTGCGCTTTCTCTTCCTCATGGTACTGTCAGCTTCATATTTCCCCAAACATTCCTTGCCTCTGTGTGCCTTTGGGCAAGAGAGTAGCTGAGGACTTTGGGAGGTGCTCTGATGCTACTTTCCCATCTTCATCAGGTGACGGCATCATTAGAAATGGGAATTGCTTTCACTTGACTGGCAGCAGCAGATCTGGACATTACACGGATGCTGTTTTAGACACAGGGTTCAATGATTGTTTCCCCAAAAATAATGAGCTTGGCAGCTCTTACTACTGGCAGTAAAACCAAGTCTGATACTCAGAGACCTTTCACATTTACAACATTGCCTTTGATAAAACAGTCTTCTGATTGTGTAAACCTGTAAGCTTTCACTTGAAGAGTTCAATGGTTTTCTTTCATAAAGATGGATGGTTGGTTTCCAAATAGAGCTGTGATCCCTCCTTTTATACATGCCCCAGAATCCTTTGCCAGCTCCTGTGACAACTCCTTGAAAGTATCATGGTACCTGACACTCTGGGGTATATTTTGGTCCAGGGGTGCTGGAGCCATTTTTACAGTGAGAGTGCTGAGAGCCATTGAACTTAACTGTAAACCTGTATATGATGGAAATCATTTTAAGCCCGGGGTGCTGCAGCACCCCTAATTCCAACACCTATGTTTTGGTCTGAGAAAAGAGAAAAGTCAGGGCATAAGTAATGGACCCACAAGAGAGAAGAAAGGGAGGTGTCCTGCTGCCTCACTCCAGAAAGCAATGCACTATATCTCATAGACTTTAAGGCCAGAAGGGACCACAATCATCTAGTCTGACCTCCTGCACATTCTAGGCCACAGAACCTCACCCACCCACTCCTGTAACAGACCCCTGGCCTCTGGCTGAGTTACTGAAGTCCTCCAATCATGATTTTAAAACTTCCAGTTACAAAGAATCTACCATTTACTCTAGTTCAAAACAGCAAGTGACACGTGCCCCATGCTGCAGAGGAAGCCAAAAACCAACCAACCAACCAACCCTAGAATCATGTCAATCTGGCCTGGCGGGAAATTTTGTTCCTTCCTGACCGCAAATGTGGTGATCAGTTAGATCCTGGTGGTCCCATCAGCCAGACACTTGGGAAATAATTCTTTGTAGTAACTCAGAGGACTCTCCATCTAGTGTCCCATCTCCCGCCATTGGAGGTATTTGCTAATAGCGGTCATGGATGGGCCATATGCCATTGTAGACAACCTCATCATACCATCCACTCCATAAAATTACCAAGCTCAGTCTTGAAGCCAGCTAGGTTTTTTGCCCCCACTGCTTCTCTTTGAAGGCTGTTCTAGAATGTCACTCCTCTGATGGTTACAAACCTTTGTCTAATTTCAACTGTAAACTCGATTATGGGCCAGTTTATATCCATTTTCTCTTCTGCCAACGTTGGCCCTTAACATGGGTGATCTCCCTCCTTGATGTTTATCGTTCTGATATATATATCAGAGCATTTGTATCTCCCCTCAGCCTTCATTTTGTTAGGCTAAACAATCCAAGCTCCTAAAGTCTCCTCTCATAAAGTAGTTTCTCCATTCCTCTGATCATCCTAGTAGCCCGTCTCTTGAAGAGAAAGCTGGGGAACAAGAAACCACCGCAGGCAAGTCCCAGCAGGACAAGGCCACAGAAAAATAATGTTGAACCTCTGGCTGCAGCAAAATGGTAAATCCCATGGCAAAATTCTCCATTTCATGGTATTATGAAAAAAGACTCGATTCCATGGCCACAGAATTGCAAATTCCACAGGACATTGACTTGGATAAATGGTTCGGTTCACACCTCTTAGAGCTATTGTTTCTGTCTGTCTGCAGGTTCAGGCATGGATCACTACCTCTGATTATATTTGGTCCATTTCTACCAGTGCTTAATTGAAAAAGGCAGTGACTTTACCATGGCATGTCTAAATAAGGCACCCAAATATCACAATGACGGGCACCAATAAAGAAACTAGATCGAAAAAAATTTAGGATGGACTAGAACAAAGTGGATCTGATACAACACTGTACTACTTCAGTTTTATGTGGCTGTGACTCCATTTAGTGTAATACCGTATTGTATCAGCCTCATTAGCTGTAATAGACATCCCCCAAAACTGTAATTTTGCTCAGAGGTGTCATGTCTGGGGCATAGGTGGCCACAGCTAATGGCTGGAGCAGGAATCAGGCCTAGTGGTTGAAGTAGGAGATGGGAGCCAGGAACCAGAGCCAGCAGTCAGAGGAAGAGTCAGGAACCAGCAGTCAAGCCCTTCTTAACTTAAAGCCGGAGTCAGGAGTAAACAGCAAACCAAGGCTGATGCAGAACAGAGATGAGACTGGGACCAAGGCAGGCACAGAGTGATCACAACTGTGGGCATACACATTGAGCAGCCAGCAGTCTGCTGCTGTTGAGTTTAAAAGCAGGCCTGCTTGACTCCTGTCAGCCAGTCAGGTGGGCTGGCCAATCAGCTGGTCCTACCACAACTCAGCGGAGCCCTTTAATCTGCTTGGAGGCTGGGCTCGCTAGTCCTCAGGTTCAACTGAAGGAGCTCACTCCTGTCAAGAGGTTTGACTGAGCAGTACTTCAAGCTGTTTTTACAAATAAAACTTTGTTAAACTGAAGTTAAGGTTGAGATCACAGGTCAGTAATTTAAGGGTAAAAACATAACAGTGATGTAATCTCCAAAACCATCTATCATTATTAGAAGTAGTAGTATTGTAGAACCTGGGAGTCCCAGTCATGGACCAGGACCCCATTGTGTCAGGTGCTGTACAAATATAGAACAAAAAGACAGTCCATGTCCCAAAGAGCTTACAATCTAGACAGACAGTTGGGGGAGTACAAGTCAAAAATGAGCCAATACTGGTTAGCATGATAGGCGGTGGTCTCAGCACACCAGCGGCAAACAGTCATTACAAACCTAAGCACACGTTTTTAAAAAATCTAAACATATTAAGGTATAGATATGCACAGCTAAGGTACTCAAATAACCTTAACTATGCCCTGTAATGACACTATGCCATAAATATACAATTATAATTAGTTCATAGTAGTGTTTATAATTCTAGATTAATTAAACTGATTTTTAAAGACACATTACGTTTTTTTCTTTTCTTTTTCTTCCTGCGGGTGTCATAATCTCTATACTGTTAGGGGCACCCATATTAACTGAGGGCAATTTGGCTTCACTCCTATTAAGGGTAATAGGAGGCAGATGCCATTTGGAAGAGGGCAACTATATCTTCAGTCCCATTGAAAACAATAGGAGATGGCAGCCCTTTTTAAAGAAAGCAATTTCTTCATGGAATTCTCTATAAAAGATTGTTATTTGTCAGCTCCCATTGAAGAAGAAACTTTCAGTTATAAAGAATAACAGCAAAAAATGACCATTAATCCTTATAAAAAATTACCATCCGCATAAGCTTTCAGTGAATTTTAACTAGGTTGAAGGTTGAAGAGTCAGAATTATTATTTAATTACTGAGATTATTCAGGACAAAAGAAAATGGGTCTGACACAAGGTGCTAAATTTCTTAACAGACCTCTTTATAAACTAATTTTAACTCTGAAACTAACTAATTCATTTGTAAATTCTCAGAAAAATAGTTCTATACTCAAAGAATTAGCGCTGTCATTTCAGGGAGGCTACACTGTGTTCTTCAGTCATAATGAAGTGGTTCATATATAACAAAATGTTGTAATCCCTGCTTACAAAAGATAGTCTTTAGGACTGAGCATCAGGTTTATAGAGGTCTGGTACTAATGTACGGCACTGCAAGCCTGAAACACAGTCACACTTCACAAATCCCCATACTGAAAAGGCAGTCATCTTCAAGCAAGGAATGACTCTTCTACCATTCTGGCCTTAGATTGTTCCTGCTCATTATATGACGTTACTTATGCTCCAGCAGCTACATGGGAGACACAGAAAAGTTAGCATTCCTTTGCTGCGTGAGCTCTTCAACTCAGGTGGGATAGAAAAGTCTGAGATTTCCGATCAATAATTTTAAAAAGGACACAGGTAGACGTAATAAGAGCATCAGCACATTGACATTTCTGATGCTACCCACATGGTCATTGCAGAACTTAAGCACGTTGCATGGTACCAGCCCACAGGAGGCAGGTAAGTCACTTTAAAAAAATCAATATTGTTTGATTTTCCAACTTTAATTTATTTATATATATTTTAAAAATAAACCAAAGTAGCTCCATGCTGCAGTAGGATTCTCTGGTGAGTGAACACATAACCTAGTGGACACAACATAACCCCACTTGTAATGTGCTGACCACCAGACCCTATCAAAAAAGAAAGGAAGTCCCAGGTTTGTGCTGAATGGCCTTCTTAGCCTGGCTTGTTGAGGGCAACATAGGTTCCATGTCACCTATTAAGTCTTTTTAAGTATTGTTCACAGAAGAATACTCAGCAGATTTCTTCTAGGCAAAGGCAAAAAAAATCTTTCTAGATTAATTTTAAGGTGATGAGTGAAAGGAGCAGAAGGGAACGGTTGGGTGCTGTACATTTTTAATATGTATAGGTGAATGTAATGCTCCCGAAAGGTCTTAGAATAATATCCTTGAGGGCTAATGTCTCCCGTGTATCCACAAAGCAGATAAAGCTTGGGCCATTGCAAACTTCCCCTCACTTCCTGCACATGTGCCCGCATCATTGCCAAGGAGGGGACACCTCAAGGAGTAAGAGGGTAATGTAGTGTCCAAGTCAATGCAGGCTTTAACCTCTCTCCTGAGGCTTTCAACGTGTGTTGACATCTGGCCTTTAGGAAATGGACTGAAGCCAACAATTCATTCCACACAGGTCATTTACGGCCTCTAGATACTACCCACATGGTCCTTTATACAAACCCAAGCTCCAAGGGCTGTGACTGTCTCCACTCCTTAAGGTATGGTAGGGTGACTAGACATCTTGATATTATGGGGACCATCCTGATATTAGGGGGTTTGTCTTATATAAGCAACTATACCCCTGCCCAAAGAAAGTGTCCTGATTTTTCACACTTGTTATCTGGTCACCCTAAGGTGTGGGTTAACAATCCTGAAGAAGAAAACTGTGTCTAAACTCTTGACATAGCTATGGGCCATGTCCTGTATTCCCCATTCAGGCAAAGCTCCTATCCAAGGCAATGACAGCTTGGTCTGAGAAAGGAATGGAAGATTGGGTTCTATAAGGTTAGATTATGATATTTTTTTTTCTAAAGTTCTGCCCTCTACACCCTCTGCTGAAGTCAATGAGATAGCACAAATTCTGAACTAGAATAGTGAGCACCTTACTGGAATAGCATAAAAAGTCATGAAAATATGTATTATTCATAGTTTAGTAATACCTAGAGGCCTCACTGATATAAGGCTCCATGGTATTTGGTACTATACACACATATATTAAATGATTCCCCATGCCCCAAAGATATTATAACCTGCAAGATCTACAATCAAAGGGCTTGTCTATGTGAACATTTACATGCTGGCAAGCAGGAATGTGAAACTATCCCACCCTACCATGCCAGACTAACTGTTCATGTGGACCCTGCTGATGCACATTAGCAGTTTGTTAATACGCTTTGATCTAATCCAATTTCAAAGAGGACTAGATCAAAGCACATTAACAAACTGTTACGTGCATCAGCAGGGTCCACATGGACAGTTAGTGACTTGGGAAAGCAAATACATTAAAAATTCCATGGAATCTAATTCTTCAGCCACAATTGCTTTGTTTATTACTTTATAACTTTTTTTGTCTCTCGCTTTCTTCCCCACCCTTTGCAGCCTGTCTGGGCTGGCATGCAGGTGAATAATTTCTTCCAAAGGTGACTCTCAAGGCCCATAAAGGGGCAGTCTGATCTAGTGGTCAGGAGTGGAGTCAGGGTTGTGTTCGGGAGTCACACCAAAAGTGAAAGCCAGAGTCAGAAACCATGCCAAGAGTCAGAGTCGGAGTCAGAGCCACGCCAAGGATGAAGCTGGAGTCAGAAGTCATGGTAATGGCCAGAGATAGAGTCAGTAGCAGGGTGAAGATGAGGAACAAGGAGCAGGGTGTGGTAGCAGCAGTGGGGATGAGGCATGATAACAAGAACAAGGCAAGTCAGCAGAAGCCAGGAACAGGGACTTGATATCAGGAGTGTAGACAGCAGTAGGCCTAGCAATTAACTGCTCAGACGGGGGTGAAACAGGAAGCTTTATACCCAGTGGTGTTAGGGTTGCCACCTTTCTAATTGATGGTAACGGAACCCTGAGACCCTAGCCCTGCCCCCCTCTTCCCCCCAAGACTGTGCCCCTGGTCTGCCTCTTCCCTGAGGTTCCGTCCCCTGCTCTGCCTCTCCTCCGAGGCCCCACCCCCATTGCTTGCTTCTCTGCACTGCTCCCCACTGTCGCTTGCTGGATAGTCTCAAGGAGCCTGCCTACAGGTAGGAGGCAGGCCCTGCTGAGCAGGGGCTGGCATGGGTTAATGATCCGGTGCCTCCCTCTCTTCACAGTAACTAGGCTTTTGGTTCGGTTGCCATTAGGGTTACCAGGTCCCTGAAAACCAGGCACTTGGCAACCCTAAATGGCACCCGGACACAGAAGCCAAAAACCGGACTGTCCGTGTAAAACCCATACAGGTGGTGTCCAATCAGCAGTCTGCTGAGTTAGCAGGTGTCGCCTCTGGTGGTGGGGCATTAGCTGCAGTTTCCTCATCTGACCTTGCAGTGTGCTGATGCAGCAGGCAAGAGTCTTGCTTTGCAATCCTGCAGGGCTGCATTTGAGACCTGTGGCACCTGACGTTGACAGAAACAAGGTTTTATACTGTACATCAGCATGGCATGACAACACTCAGCATGACACTAGAATTCCCTCTTTGCTGTGTTGGGTCCTCTTCCTCAGAGGCTAAATTCTGGCTGAAAGGGAACCACCTTTCCTTTTTGGAAGAGAATTATTTTTACACAATTCTGTACCATATTTCCCACAGTATCTAGGTAACACAGAACTTCTTAATTCAAGCCTTGCCATATTATGGTAACACAGCAGAAATCTGCATTGCTGATATTTCAGCTCTTCCTTATTCTCCAGAGAGCACTGAAAGTAGAGCTGCCACCCTGAGGGAAATTGCAACATTCTGAAATTTCTTTTCATCTGAAAGCAGGATGACAAGTTGAAAATTTGAAAGTTACCATGGAACAGAAATTCTGAAATATTTTGATTTGGTTTGATAATGTTTCATTTTGATAATGTCAAAACATTAGACTATATAATATTATACATTAAATACTTTACATTATAATAGTTGTATAATATTAAAATGATTACAAGTTTTAAAAAAGTTTTTGAAAATTAAACATAAATGCCAATTGTGAAAGTCAAAACAACACTCCATTTCAATTCAAATTGTTCAAAATTGACACAGGCCCATGAAACATTGAGATCTAGATGAAACAGCATTTTTCTATGGAAAACTGTTGTATTGAAACAAAATGTATCAGCTCTAACTTGAAGCCTTTAAGGAAAGGCAATGCTATATCCTTCTTTCCTGTTCTGAAAATAAAAATCTTCACCTTTAATTCTTGGTTGGAGGAGATTTTTCTATCAACAGAGGGAAGAATTAATTACACAGAAATCCTTCTACAATACAGTTGATTCCACGGCCTCATCTCTTCCGCTGCTGTTGCTGGAACCTATCAGAGACATGGTAAGGATAAGGATGAAGTAAATATTTTTCTCATTACCACATATATATTGTTCTCTTGTTCCTGCTATAAAGTCTACATCCAAAACATAGAAAGAAAACAAGATGGGGGACTCCAGAGGTTACTGTGAGGGAAAATGGTGCATATAATGTATAGAGAAAAGCCAAAGCAGTGATCCAAATCTTAATCAGACCAAGCATGTCTCATCCCTGCTGTGTTCGGTCTTCAGAGCTCTGTGAAACTCTGTCTAATGCCCTCCTTTGGTAACTCTGAAGGTCATAATTCTTGCTGTCAGCAACATGAGAGACAATTTAAGTTCCAGCTATTAGGGGATTTGCCTTAAATGACTCTTTCTTTTATATATTTTTTTCTTTTCATTTTCTACACTCTTCTAACCATAATTTCCCAACAGATAGTAGCACAAAGTGATTGCAATCTTCATCAGAGCTGAAAAGGTCAGATTCTGAGTGATGGCACTTTTGAAACTTCATCAGCTTAATTCATTTGCAAATACAGGGGACATCGTTTTGGTTTTATTTCAAAAACGCTCAAGCTGGATAACGTACTCTGTGGCTTTATGCACATTTTGAGCCTGCAAAACTGTGCAGATATTGTGTTCTCCCAAATCAAAAAGCAGATCTGGTTCATTTGTCAAACTAAATTAACTCAACTTCTGTAATTTCGCATTTCCTGGAAATTCCAATTACATGACTTAATTCTAGTGACTGTATTAGATGTGTTGGGGCATTTCATTCAGATACAGGCTCTTCCTAAAGGCCCCAATTCAGCAAAGTACTTAAGTATGCGCTTATCTTTAAGGAGAAGCTTGAGCCCAGTCCTATTCAGCAAAACACTTTTAAGTATATTCTTAAAGTTAAGCGCATGCTTAAGTTCTTTGCTGAATCAGGACCTTAGTGCATATCACTGGAGTTAGGGAAAGGTTGACAGAGGATAGAATCACATTCAAGAAGGCAGGACATGCAGCAGAAATAGGAACTGATGCATCCAATATCCATATACAATTGGGAGGGACACACATCTACTCCATGCTTGAAAGAGGCTGCCACAAATGCCAAAAGATGTTTTTCTTAACATTATCCCTCAGCCATTTACTTCACTACTGCAGTTTAGTCAGTAAATCTTGCTGTCTGCATAATGTTTGCTGATGAAAACACCAGGGACACTTAAGTATTTAAAAAAAAAAACCACACAGCTCCTCTAGTAAATATGTATTACCACCACAAAAGCTTAGTAAGGATAGAAATCACAGAGTGTGGTGAGAAGGCCTTCTGTTGGCAAAGTATTATAAACTGATGATTGTTATTTGCATGTACTTGATTATAGGCAGTATTACAAGAAAATTGAAAGATCTACGCCCATTTACTTTACAAGAATGAAGATTAGAGAGTAATTACTGTATGTCAATAGAAAATCGTTTATTTTCATGAATGGAAAATAAATTCAGGGCTGTTTGGACTTCAGATGTTGGAAATGGAGCTCATTTTCTGCATGAAGATGAATGAATAGATTTTCTTCTATTTTTTCTTATTTCTTCTTCCATTTTTAATAAGATTTTTGTTAACTAGATGTGATATATTGCACTGATTGCTCAGCACTGAAGTGACAGAAGCTTTAGAATACACCTCTTGAAATAAAATCCTAATTTATTATTATTTTTTTGAAATGGGATTTGCTTTCCTTCTAAAAACATAACTGATTTTCCAAAAATCTCCAGCTGGCAGAATAGAAACATTTTTCTCTCCTGATTGCAAATTGCCACTTTTAAAATGGCATAGCAATGGCATTCAATACTAATTGCTTACAGCTGGCCTGACTTTTAACTTTCATTTTTCTATTAAAATAACACTATATTCATACTGTTATATTTTCAATACAGCTTTTCCAATACCGAGTGCAAATTATTAGACATATTTGTTAGTTGCTTGAGGCGTCTTACTATTTTTTGAGGCCAAGAAAATTTCAAAAAGTCCCTTTTATGTTGGCCCAAATGCATTATGGACTTGATGCTGCAATATACTAAGCAATGTAGCCTGATCCAGAAAAAATACTTAAGCATATGCTTAAATGCATAAAATTAAACATGTGAGTCGTCCTACTGACAATGGAATGAGTAGTCCCACTGACAATGGATTATGTGTATTGTTGGAGTGGGCTAGAGTGCACAGCATTCTG
Source organism: Chrysemys picta bellii (assembly GCF_011386835.1). NCBI lineage: Eukaryota > Metazoa > Chordata > Testudines > Emydidae > Chrysemys > Chrysemys picta. The sequence goes on from NC_088791.1 coordinate 230,509,161, forward strand.
CATGATTGACTCTGGCTGGTTTTTTGGTTTACCCTATCATTAGGGCCCTACCAAATTCATGCCCATGAAAATGCTTCATGGATCATGAAATCTGGTCTCCCCTTATGAAATCTGGTCTTTTGTGTGCTTTTACCCTATACTGTACAGATTTCACGGGGGGAGACCAGTGTTTCTCAAATTGGGGGTCCTGACCCAAAGGGAGTTGCAGGGGGGTCACAAGGTTATTTTAGGGTGGTGTCACCCTTACTTCTGTGCTGTCTTTAGAGCTGGGAGGCCGGAGAGTGGTGGCTGCTGATTGAGGGCCCAGCTCTGCAGACAGCAGCATAGAAGTAAGGGTGGCAATACCATACCATGCCATCCTTACTTCTGTGCTGCTGCTGGCAGCGGTGCTGCCTTCAGAACTGGGCTCCCAGCCAGCAGCTGCCACTCTTCAGCTACCCAGGTCTGAAGGCAGCAGTAAGTAAGGGTAGCAGTACCACCCCCCCACACACAATAACCTTGCGAGCCCCCCACAACTCCTTTTTGGGCCAAGATCCCTACAACACCATGAAATTTCAGATTTAAATAGCTAAAATCATGAAATGTATTATTTTTAAAATCCTATGGCCGTGAAATTGGCCAAAATGGACCATGAATTTGGTAGGGCCCTACCTATAATAGAGGGGGTTCCTTTATATCTATTTATATGAATTTTTGGATGTCAGTGATACCTTCCAAATCTGACAAGAGACACTTCTAAAGTTCAATAACACTAATTCTTTCCTTAATCACCCATAAGGATGTAAACACTAAGGCACTGATCCTGCAAGCGAGTGAGTAGCCCCATTGACTTCTCTGAGACTACTTGTGAGCTTAAAGTAAAGGACTTGCTGAACTGTTTGCAGGGTACAGTTTGTTTCCTGGCCTGTGGCAATATATTTCAGTTCTATTCTTAGTACTTAGCTCTTCAGTATTCAGTTTCACCAAACTTCCTCTCTGTGGCTCTGGAACACCACAATCGAGGGCAAACATTTAACTTGACTTGAAATCTGTATTCTTTATGTGAAGCCCATAAACCTATAGTAATGGGAGCCTCACTCACCCAATATCTTGATATTAATAGGCCCAAACAAAAGTGTAGGCTTATTAATGACCTAAAAGGAAAATTACTTAAGAATCGGTAGACCAAACTTTTATGTGAACACAGGAGGGATTATTATGGAGGGAAACTAAGAACATTGTGATGCTTTGCATAAACTAATTTTTCACCAACAAACTCACCATCTTCGTTAACTGCGGTCTCCTATGCTGCGATGTTTGTTTAGGAGAGCTGAAGAGTGGATGGATTATTTTATGGTTTAGCACTGGGCTGGGACTCAGGAGACCTGGGTTCCGGTACTGGCTCTTCCACAGGTTTTCTGTGTGACTTTGAGCAAGTCACTTAGGCCAAAATTTTCAGAAGTGATTTTGGGTCCCTAGCTAGAGACAGCGTTAAGGGACCTGATGTTCAGAAGGTGAGGAGCATCTGACAGGTGCTCAGCACTTGACCTCTGAGACTCCTTTCACATGTCTCAAATTCAGCACCCAAAATCATTAGTCACTTTTGAAAATCTTGTCATAATTTCTTTTTGCTTTGGCTCCTCCTTTGTAAAATGGGGCTAATACTTTCTCCCCTCCTGTCAGTTTGTCTTATTTATTTAGATTATTTAGATTATTCCCTGCCCCAAGGTGCTGTAAAACTTCATAGTATGTGTCTGTACTGTGCCTAGCACAGGGGTGAGCAACCTTCGGCACGCGGCCCATCAGGGTAATCCACTGGGGGACCTCAAGATGTTTTGTTTATGTTGACCGTCTGCAGGCACAGCCCCCTGCAACTCCCAGTGGCCGCAATTCGCCGTTCCTGACCAATGGGAGCTGCGGGGGACCATGCCTGCGGAGGGTCAATGTAAACAAAATGTCTCGCGGCCCGCCAGCGGATTACCCTGATGGGCCGCGTGCCGAAGGTTCCCTACCCCTGGCCTAGCACAAAGAGGTCCTGCTGTTACTTGAGACCTAAAGGCACTCCAGTCACTCAGCTGATAAGTAATAATTAATAACGAGTTTCTCTGCTCCCCCTGGAAGGTTCTGTCCTTAATGTATGCTGTTCAGAGACTCTTCCTTAGTGGATGCTCTCCAGAGATTATTCTCCCCACAGAAGTTAATAGTAGATTCAGTTTGCAGATACAGATTGCTTCCACTTTTCATTTGGAACCCATGTCTTCATTCTCTAGGTATAGCTCCATGCACACTCTGTCACAGGTTGTACCAGTCCATTTAAGAACGTGAGGGAAGCCTCTGGGGCTCCATTATCCTGTTTTGGAAGACAATGAAGGAAGTGGTGTCAGAAAGGCGAGGAGTAGAGGATTTAGAAAGGCAGACTCAAATTGCTGTCTTTCTTTCTAACTCACCTAAGAGTAGAATGAACTGGAGCTCCCCTCACCTGCCAGTAAATGGGAAACTCCTGGAAGTCAGTCCCACTGCTCCTGGGATTTGTACGCTACTCTGACAAGACATACTGGTGTGGAGCTTCCTTCCTTTCAGGAAAGAGACTATGGGAGGAATTGTAGCTGCTGAGAGTCTTTCCTAGAAGCAGGGAAATATGTTTGGTTTGGGCCCTGGGTTTTGCTGGGGAAAAGAAAAGCCTGGGAGATTTATTTCATTCATTCAGGGAAAGTTCATAAGCTTTTGAAAGGACTCTGCAGACACGGCTTTTTGTTGTTGATTGTTTGACCTTCTACACACACTTAAGGCACTAATAAAGCTGAAGACAACCCCACGCTTAAGACAACTTGGACAGAAAAAAGGATTAACAAACATTAAAGATATAATATAAGATGATAGACTGGCCTCCTTCAATTACATGTGTAACAAATATCAGCTACCACTGTCTCACAGTTCCTTCTTTCAACGGTTGTGCTCACAGATTCATGCAAGGATAGGGGACAATTGGTCTGTTTCAACTCTTGCACTCTAGAACTACATGTTAAGAAATATATGGAAACAAAAGTCACTTTGTAGGAATTACTAATAAGTGGCTTAATGCTTTGCATTACCCTCTCAATCTCAGCCTCAAAGAAAAATAGTGAAGTTAAGATCTTTTTCCTATCCCAACAGATACCTAGGAGGATATCTGGCTTAATGGGAAAGATATTTCTACTTCTTCATCCTTGTGATTCTTCCAGAACAAGATATTAAAGAGGTATTATTGGACTCCAGAACATTTGTTTAAGGCTAGATTGGCAAGACACAGTGAATCTTAGAGATGCACATAGCCCCATGCCATCCTTTCACACAACCTCTCTATACCTGTCAAAAGTGCATGTATAAATCTGGATCACCACATTTAGTGCTCTCTCAAAAACTTTGTTTTGCTTTTTTTGCTTCTCCAAGCTTGTGTATTTTAGGGGTTCAGGATGAGTTGGTATTACCCGTTAACATTGAGAAATGGATTGCAATAAGTATTTTAGTGGCCAAAGGAGTTATTGTGAGAAAATGGAAATTTGCAATTCCTGCCTCATACACAGACTGGCTTAGTGAAGTATCTACTACTGCATTAATGGAAAAAAATACCTCTGTCTAATAGAAACAGTTGGAAAAAAAGATGAGGATGGCTGGTCCCACATGAAGCTATTGCATACGTTTGCAGTTTAGTATCTATTAGGCCTTGATGTTCAGAGGTTATGGTCTCACTTATTTATCTATTTAGTTACTTTAACAATTGATGCCCTGCATGACTGCTAGGGGTTCAGGGCTTTTTTTGTTTTGTTTTGTTTTGTTTTGTTTTGTTTGTTGGTTGGTTGGTTTTCAGCCTTTACAAAAACTGAACGCTGAATTTTGTTATTTCCATCTTGTGCAAGTATTTATGCATGTTTTGTTTCAGTAAGTGTTTACATTTTATATAAAAACAATAAAAATATAGTTTAACACCCCCCCCCCACTCACACTCACACACACACACACACACACACACACACACACACACACTCACACACAAGCTACGAGTATTCTTTATTACTTGTCGTGAGCATGATGAGCCTGTAAGGTAGTCACAAGCAGTTCAGCACACATGCCAGCACCAGCGTTCTGCCTGTCCCTGCTGTGCACATCCCTGTGGGGGAAGCCAGAATTTGGACCTTAGTCAATTTTGCCATGCACTATAGAAAATTCAACGAGGCACTGCTCAGTTTGTAGTTGGAGGGTCTGATTGAGAAATATCTTCATTACAATCCCAGTACATCAACAATATTCCCTAAACACACACAGAGCACAGGAGAGGTTTCTGAACACACACCGAACACTTCAAAAGCAGCACAAATATTATCATCAAGCAAAGAGCAACAGAGGAGTAATATGAAAGACTGACTAGACATTAGTGTCTCCTGCTGTTGCTGACAATGTTAATCCTGCTCTTTTAGTAGCCTTTGCTCCTCCTCTTCCTCCAAAGGCAAACTAGACAACTGTAATTACAGATGGCACCTATGTGGAACTGCTGCAATGCCCAGATGTTAAATGCTTGAATGTTTCCTGCAGGCATGGTACAGCGGTTGCCCTTAAAAACATTCAGTTTTTTCTTGCAGCTAGATAATGTTACCACAGACTTTGCAGTAGGCCCCATGCTTTCTGTGAGGGGTGCTTAGAGACTATTGTATGTATTCATGCATGTAAGGATATTTAGTTACAAAGACAATGGGAAAAGGTTTTAAGTTTGACCGCTCTATACAGGCCTTATGTGCTGGCTATTCCACTGGCCAGTGTTGGCTCTGCCAAAATCTTGTCATGAAGAAAATACAACTGAAATGCCATCCTTTTTGCCACAGTAAGCATGTTAGTGGAAAAAATATCCTTCATGAATACCCATGAGTTCCAGGTCAAGATCATATTACTGAGGTAAGGAGTCATTTCAAATCATATAGACTTCTAGTGTGAAAATTTTCCATCTTATCTCTTATTATTTTCCAACAGTGTGTGAAAGACCATTAATAAGATTCTCTGGTGCTTCCAACCCACTCCCCATTCTCTGCACTGAACAGGGGAGAATCTATCCCAGTGAGTAAACTGTAGTGGAAAAGAGCCACAGTATAATCCTAGCATGGTATCCTTAAATTACAGTACTTTGTTTGTCTTGGGGCTTTGCATCCAGACGTGATAGAGGCAACTTGCACGGAACTAGTAGGGAGGAGGACAGGTTGCAGGAAGGAAGAGTTTGGAGGAGTCACCAGGAAGCCAGTCTGTGTGTACATGGCTAGAATGCTAGCTGTAGTTGCATTGTCTCTGTAAACAGTTATCTTAATAAACTGCCAGTTTAGTTTTACAAGCATGGAATCCACTCATTTTAACCTAGCTCTCAACATATGAAACAGTGATGATAATCTGTTTTGATTATAAGCATGGTAGGATATCACTCTGCAACTTTGTGGCATGTCTTACTCCATTCCCTGGTGAACCAGTTCTCTGGCATGTTAAAGATTTATTCTCAAATCTAGTCCTTTCCATTACATTGTGGTAGTATTGATTTAGCTTATCCCTACACATCCTTAAGTGATGGGTTTTGGATCTATCCTTGAGTGTATTTAGTGACAGCAATTCCACTATCCTTGACAGCCGTTTTCATAGCTGGAGATAAATGAAATGGAGGCTAATTACAATAGGAGGAAGAGAAGATAAAGAGATAGGGGGTCTGGAAAGAAAAAATGGGAGAGGGTTGGAAAGGAGGAAAATGGTTTAAAAATAAGGAAGAGAAAAAATAAATGAAAATAGAGGAGGCTGGGAAACAGAGGGAGAACACAGCGGAAAACAGAGAAATAAAGCCCAGAAAATAAGTATGAATGGCACTAACAAACTAAGGAATACAATAGGTGATAGCTACAGAAAGGATACATAAGTGCCAAATAGAGAATGTAAGAGAGTGAAAAATATATGAAACAAAGCTCATGGGAGACAGGAGAAAGGAAATGTGCAGTGAGTTAGGATAGAAAAGACAGCTGCAGGAAAAGAAGAAATAAACAAAAATTAATAAAAAAAAATGGGAAGAAGGTGGTATAAATAAGAAGCACAAACCAAATTTTAAAAGCTCACCAAACTGATATATATATCACTAGCTGGAGAGAGATGTATTTTGCCTATTGTAATTTTCAAGTAGCAGAAGCAAAAGGTTCTGTTTGTTCCTTCCTTTATTCTTTGTCTTGGTAATATAACACCTAAGCTTTTTGTGTTCATTCTGTTTAAATATGTTAAGTAAAGATGACCATTACGAGGATGTCTAGGCATCGGCTTGAAAGCAGAGATATGAAGTGAGTTTTACTCCCCACAATGGTATCCCAGAGGTTTTGGGACCACACGGGTTTTACTGAAGAAACAACATTGTTTTACTTTGCATAAACAGCAAACCAAACTACACCCCGACACTGTAGCAACTACTAGGGCCACATTTTTGAACTTGGGAACCTAAAGTGAGGTACCTAAGTAGATATTTAGGAACTTAAATCAGCTGGAAGGTGTTGAATGTGGATATTTAGGTGTCTAATTTGAGGTACTCCATTTGAGAATGTGGCCCTAGAATATGTGAGGCTCAACTGATGCTGAGGGTCCTTTCTTTTATGTCCCTAAAGAAGCTGTGTAATCAATGGTAACTAGCTTTCGTCTGAGTGCCTATTACGTTCTGATTCATTACTTCATCCTGTACACCTGTGGGAGATCTTGGCAGGGATCTAACTGCCCACATGCTGTTATTCCTCTGGGACATCTCCACCCTCTGGCAATACAGCACATACTCTAGAGTGATAAAGCAAACAAGTTCACACATTGAATCTTCTGCTGCTGCAATCTGAAGATCTTAAAAGAAGGGAAAATAAATTAATCATACACAGAATTATAAATCTCCTGAGCAACAGCAGACATTTCCCTGCATGCACCCAGGGCACAATCCAAATTTCTTCAGAGAGACTCTTTGATGATTAAAGGGATAATAATAAGAAAACCTGGTAAGTCATGGAGGCTGGTTTTGAATTCTATGTGTTGCATTTCTCACTGATCTCTTTGAAATTTAGCTAGCAGGCATCAGAAAAAGTTTGTCCCAGCCTAGTCCAGGAGATGAAGAAGTTTTTTCACTTCAGGGGAAAGAGATCTAAGGCTTGATTCTGACCTTGATTACACCCGTGTAAACGAAGAGATACTCCACTGAAATCTATGGAGCTACACTGGTGTAAAACCAGTGTTAATGAAATCCTATTTTTTTCACTCTGTGCCTAATACATACAAACCATGTGGGATCCTAAGGAATATGTGACACAACAGCCTCAATACCCCATAAATAATAAAATGTCAGAGGCTTTTCCATATGTCTGTCAGCCCAGCTTTTTCTTCCCCTTCCCCTTCACAGCTGTAGGAAAAAAAATGTTTGTATACGTGCATGGCATGAAAGCTGCACCGTTATTCTTACGTACGGACATAATGATTTTGGATGAAGATATCTACAGAATCCCTGTGGTTCATCAGCATCTGAGCCATCCTTTATCCCATCAGTGCTTGAACAAGAGCAGCCTCTGGCTCGGCCATCAGAGAGTCCCTTGGTGTTATTCTGTGGGGGCTGTGTGACACTAGGCCCTGCTATTTTAATGTTCTTTATAAAGGCACATTTCTATATTCTGTCTCTATTATGAATTCATAGCCCAGGTGTAAGAGCTGCTACTGGATAAAATACATCCCACAATGGGGCATTCTCACATAACAACAATAGCCTTGTGAAAGAGCTAAGCTGCCTTAAAGGTCCAAGCTCAGAAGAATAGCAAGCGCAGCCTTTGAGAAATAGTGAGGTATTCAAAGTTTCTTTTGTAAACCTGCTTCCCCTTTTATGTGGGCATTCTCAAGCCTACTGTTTTTGCCTTGAAAATAGAGTGTACTGGGAGTTCATGGACCACATTATGCTCTTTCATTGTCAAGAAAGCTCAACACATATCTCTGTACTGATATCAGACAAGTACAGCTGTGTCTATATTCCAGTCATGTCCCTTTATCATCTATGCTGTTCTGCCCATCATCAGCGCACAGGAAACTGCTTAGGGAGATTTAATTCTGTTTAAAAGTCTGTCACTGTGAATCACCGAGGGAAAAGGCAAATTGCTGGTCTCATAGCAGTATTCTGGTGCCAAAAAACCCCAGACCCTTGCAATGGCAGGAAATTATTTGTGAGGATTATCGAGGTGCCACCTGTATCACTTCCTTGAGGCTAGAGGCAGGCATGCTAATGACTTATATATACAGAAACGCACACTCACACATAAAGAGCATATTCAGAAAGAGAAGTTGGCACATCTATTTCTGACCCTGCCAGATTTTATTCATCAGAACTTCTGCATAACAAGTGCCTGCTGTCTGAGTCTATCAGATTTGTATATTTTCTTTAGGGTTTCTCTGTGATATAGTAGCTATTATGTGCAGTTTATTTGCCTGAACACTTCTTTCTTATGGTGTTTCAAAAGATGCATAATTTTGTATGGTTTTAAAGAAGCAAAGTATTCATAACATAGACATATATGATACTGGAGTGTTTTATAAGGTTGTGACTTGTGTGTAAGGCTCTTCAGCAAGTAACCGGTGCTTGGAGTGAACAGCTGGATCAGAGATTCTTCAGTATAGTTATGCAGCATATCAGGATTTACAGTAGCTGTATGATTTAGAATTGTCTAAGATCCCTGAGACTACGATCAGTGATTTTAAAAGCCACACTCAGAGTAAAATTGAGCCTTGTGCCGATGGCAAGCACAAGGCCAGTGAACTATTTAAATTGCATGCAAATCCTCAAAATAAGGTTTACATGGGACTAAAGTAGTATATAGATGTACTAGCTTTCTGCATACAAGTGAATTTCACCCTCAGAGAAGGCATGGAGAAAATCTCCTTTTAAATTACTGTTTTATTCAACTCTTAGTCGTAAAGTCAGTACACATGAATGGAGAACACTCAGAGAATGCCAACAAAAAAACCCACAAAACAATTGCAGACAGGTGGACAGTGTATGATGACATTCGACTATTACATATCAGTTCTTTATATTAATGAATACTTCCTGCCCAAGAACACAAGTAGATACCATAAAACTGTGCAAGGTAAGTTATAGGCTTAATGCAAGTAAATGGAAAGAGAAAATAAATGAAATCTCTTTTTGAAGACTACTACACTTAACTGTTTGCAATAGGTGCAAGATTAGAACAAATAACCTGTTGCCAGGATCTCTTAGTTCAATAAGTTGTTGCTGCATGATAGGATCTTTTAGAAAATGACAGATCATAAGATTATCCCTCCTGTTTTTAAATGTTGATATTGAACTTTGATGGAAGTCTTTTGTCTCAACGTACTACAAATGACTGCTGCTCCCTAATATTCAACAGAGCTTAACTTGGATTGATGTTAAACGATTAGATTAGCCTGTGAACAAGTTGTCCTTGAATTATTTTCCAAGGTTCTCTGTCTATAGACTTTTGCTTTGCCCTTCTTATGTCCTTTCTCACTAGTCTAGAAAGAACTTTTTGTTTTACTGTTCGATTTGCAAATGAAACAACTTCATAATTGTATGTACAGCACCTAGCACAACAGAGCCCCGATCTCTGATTGGGGACTGTAGGCACAACTGCAATGCAAATACAAACAGAAATTGCTTCGCACCCCAGATGCGCATCCGCACTGAAAAAACATCCATCTAGAGTTGGTCTTCCCCCTCTCCCCCAGTAAAGTATATTTGGTAGGGAAAAATCACAAAAAATGAACATTTTTCTTTTCATTCAAAATTTTGGTGACATTTTAAATTTTGGATTAAAAGTATTGGAAACAGACATTTTGATTTCAGTTTTTGGGGGGGCGGGCGGGCGGGCAGGAAAATTTTTCTAAAAAGATGTTTTTGTTTTTGGGGTTGTTTCCTGCCCACACACTTCTACTCCTTTCCTCCCCCTCCCCGGAACTGCAAAAGGAGAATAAAAATGTGAAAGCATAAATGTGGGGGAGGGGAGAAACAAAAAGACATTCCTTAAAAATGTTGTTTTTTCCTTATACAAAATGATAATCCAGCTATTTTCTGTCACATGAACAAAAGTTCTGATGGAAATATTTTGACCATCTGTAGCTCAACCATTCATGGATCCCAACCCTATGTGGCAGTATTCACACTTTTTTTTTCTGGTAGACCCTGGGTTGTAGAATTTGTTGCCACTGAAATTCATCCCAGTCCCCCTCTCCCTCTTTTAAAAAGCACCTATACAAATTACCACTGTTGGGCCCCAAATTTCTGTCTTTTTCCTCCCATTTCAGATTTTCACTTTTATTGTTCTAAACCCTTTGGGGCCACACACTCAGCTGGTGTAAATCACCAAAGCTCAATTGATTTCAATGGAACTGCACAGCATTACAGCAGCTATATGGTCCATTTCTTTGAGTTTGCAGAGGTTGGCTTGCAATTGTGGTTTTATATGGCTATTTTGTTTTGCACAGCCCCCAGAATTCCTTAGCAGGGTTTAGCAGTATGGAAGAAGTGTTATAAATAAAATTATATTAATATGTTTTGTGCTTCCATGCAATATTATGCCCAAGAAAGGAGAGAGAAAATGATTTTGATTTGTGTCTCACAAAATAATTTTAGGCCTTTTAGAAGCACAAAATGATTCTGCATCCTAGGAACAGTCTACAGCACTTGGGGAAAAGCACAAGATTACAGTCTAATTTTATTGGACTGTATTTGTACCATTTGCTACCTTTGTTATAATCAAAACCATTACACTGAATTGGTTTAGTTTGGTGCCATTGCATCTTGTTAAAATCTATGTCAAGAGACTAAACAAGAAGGGATGGATTCATTTGATGCCATATGTTATACAAAGGTGGGTAGTACTTTATAGAGTGGTTTGAAAAACTATTGCTTACAGTAGTGAGATTGTAGTGTGTTGGGCTAGGGTACGTTAGTGTTTTCCATAAGGAACCATTAACATTTGGGTTATGTTGTCTTACTCATAGATGTGTGCAGCTCCTATTGACTCCTTGATGGTTATGTCATTGGGCCAAATATTAGAGAACCTGCATGGGTGTGCAAGGTGTGGTGTTAGTTGTGGCTCTCTGCAGCCACTGTTTAAATAGGCGACTAGCTATTCATCTTCCACCTGGCTTTGTGACTCTCTGTGCGTTCAGCACAAAACAAACCCTCCATAATTGATGCGGTTGGTGGTTTTTTGCTAGGGAAGCACCTGCTGGGCACTGGGGAAGTAACTTTTGTAACATGGGGAGGATGGGAGCAAGGAAGTGAGTAATGAACACACGTGGGGGCACGAGTAACCTTCCTGCTCTGTTCAGGGCCCCTTGCTACTGGCAATGGGGCTGTAACCCTTTTGGTTTGGATTGGATGTTGTATACACTTTTAGTTGGAAATCAGACATGTACATGTATTTTATTTTTGAAATTGTAGGCTGTGCAATACTGGAACTTGCCACTTGCCACAAGGAACTGGCACACTTCTGGGTTGATGGAGAGTGGCAAACTAGGTCCATTTCACCTCATCCTGCAAAAACTTATTGCTGGGTGTAACATTAACTATGCAGTCTCATTAGTCTACAGGAACAAATACAGAATTAATCAGTTGTAAAGCACAAAGGGGAGTGTCAGAGCTCAGCAATTTATAATGGGCTAAATATGTCCATGGGGATACTGTCTTAAACCACAGGGATATTACCTTTAATTATCAATGGGAGTTCCTGAGGAGTAAGATACTAAATACTGAATGAGAAAAACCCTTCCATCAATGTAGGAAATGAGTCAAATGACTACGCTATGGCACTACAACAGCACAGCTGCAGCACCATAGCTGTGCTACTGTAGCAGCTGTAGTGTAGACATGCCCTAAGGGTCCATCTACACTACAGGGGGGAGTCGATTTAAGATACGCAAATTCAGCTACGTGAATAGCGTAGCTGAATTCGACGTATCGCAGCCGACTTACCCCGCTGTGAGGACGGCGGCAAAATCGACTTCTGTGGCTTTCTGTCGACGGCGCTTACTCCCACCTCCGCTGGTGGAGTAAGAGCGTCGATTCGGGGATCGATTGTCGCGTCCCAATGGGACGCGATAAATCGATCCCTGAGAGGTTGATTTCTACCCGCCGATTCAGGCGGGTAATGTAGACCTAGCCTCAGTGTAGTTAATCCATCCCTCCAAAATGCAATAACTACGTTGTCAGAAAAATTCTTCTATCAACCTAGCTGTATTTACACCAGAGGTTAGGTTGAGCAGCTACTGTGCTCAAGGTGCAAAATTTTTCACAGCCCTGCATGACGTAGCTTTGTCACTCTAATTTTTAAGTGTAGGCAAGGCCTTGGAGTGAGTCAGGGTAGCAGAACAGAGTCTAAGATTTCTATTTACTTCTGGTTCTTATAGGAAAACCTGCTACAAACATCTACTATAACAGAGGTTCTCCAGCTTTTTCTTTCTGAGGCCCCCCCCAAACATGCTATAAAAACTCCACAGCCTACCTTTGCCACAATAACTGGTTTCCTGCACATAAAAGCCAGGGCCTGCATTAGGGGGTAGCAAGTAGGGCAGTTGTCCAGGGCCCTGTGCCATAGGGACCTCCGTGAAGCTACATTGCTCAGGCTTTGGCTTCAGCCCCAGGTGGCAGGACTTGGGGCCCTGGACTTCAGTCCCATGCAGTGGGACTCCGGCTTTCTTCCCTGAGCCCCAGCAAGTCAAACTGGTCCTGCTTGGCGGCCCCCCTGAAACATGTTTGTGGCCCCCCAGGGGACCCCGGGCCCCTGTTTGAGAACCACTGTACTATAAGATATTCCTGTAGCATTTTAGTGTCTCACTCTTAGTTAATGAATAAAATGTGCAGAACAAAAACACGTCCGTATACTGGGCTTAAAAACACCAGGCAAAATTAACTAGTGTGCAGAGAAGCCAGTGTGAGGCTTATGCCTTAAGTCCCATGTAAGCCCCTTCTGGGGAAATGTCGCCCACTGTGCTTTTCCAGATAACCATTTTGTTTTTTTTAACAATCTACGCTTACATGGGAGTATCACACTTTATACTCTGAAGAATCCTTTGGTTCCTATGCTTATTACAGTCGTCGCTAAGAGAATGTAAAATGACAATTTCATTGTCTTTCATAGTCTGTGAAGGTTAGTTGTAAATGGAATTACTTTGACATTTAAGCTGGTCTGTGAAATGAACTGATCCCTGTTCTCCCGTTTCTTCAGAAGCCTGAAAAGAAGAACATAAAAGGAGCCAATAAACTGAAACCAAAATATTGAGGTTATAATCTATAGTCTATATTCAGGGCAGTAAATGTTTGCGGGATTGGGACTATCTTCATGAGCAGTCCCATTCCGGCCAAAGTAGATTATTACCAATGCAAGTGAATGACAAAACCATTAAGTGAGCATGGTGTTGTTATCCCCAAGTGAGATATGAAATAATACATGGTTTTCAGATATCTTCATACAATCTGTTTTCACACATCTTCATTAAATATTCAATTTACTAACTGCCAGAGTTGGAGGCAGTGCCGTGGGGCATATTTTGCCCATTAGAAATTCCAACCTGGCACTCTACAGTGGTTTTCAAATTGGAAAGGAAATGTCTGCTCCTGTATGCAACATTGCCATGAATTTTGAGTAGATTTTTTTGTAGCTAAGGAAATATTTTGATTAGTTTAAGGGGCTTTGCCTTCTTTGCTATCCTGAGAAACTAAGGACATTTCTAATGAAAGACTCCAAAACTGTGGGAGCCGTGGAAGAGATTTTCTTGTATTTTCATTTGCTTTTGTCCATCTGTATATGTATTTTCATACTTTCTCCTATCATGAGGATAATGTCTCAAGACAGAAGAAGTTTCTGTCTGAGAACACTGCTGAGGAACACTACATCTCTGTGATAAAGTACCTACATGTCTCTGTGACTTGACTGGTATTGTCTTGTTTAATTGATATTCAATTAATATTATGACAATTGTTCCTGGGAACATCTGTAAAGCACATATGCCATCCTTACCAACATCACCATAAAAGTCCTCCTAGAGACTCCAACTACAACCTGGCAGCTGAAAGCAGAGGGGGCTAGAAGGGGCTGCCTGTCCAACTACTACTCCCTTCACCAAATTAGGCAGCAACTGCTTTGGGGCAGTGGCTTTCCATAGGGAGTCCATCAAAAACCTGAATGTCCCCACTCATACCTCACCCTGAGACCAACCCAGTTCCAGCCACCACTAAGAAGCAGATAGGGAGAGAGCCTCCAAGTTCAAAGCAAGCCTCACCACTAGTGGACTTTTCTCCTTTAGGACTCATTGCATCTGCCTATATCACAATGCATCTGCTGCCCTTCCTCACTCTCACCTGTTCTCAGGCCTTGCTACTTTTATTATCCCCTTCCTGCTCTCCTTGCATCTCTGCCTCCTTTCTGTTCTTTGCTGCCCCCTACTTTGGTCATCTGAATGCTCAACCCATCATTTCACTGCTCTACCCCAAGCCCCTTCTCTCTAACACTGTCTCCCATGCATTAAACCCATCCCCACCCCATGCAGCATCCATTAACATTACTTTAGTTCTTTAACACCATAACTACTGTTTTTAACAATCACTGTCCTGTCACCTTGATGCATGCACAACAACACTAAGGGTGGTTGTTTCACTTGGTTTTATTATTTTTTACTGTGTTCATTTTATAATGCCGCAGCAAGCCTTTTGCACAGAAACTAATTTTAACTGGTAGAAGCTATCTAATGAGAAAGTGGCTTTGCTTGCCATGCCATCAAAACAAAACAAAAGCCCATTAACATGAAAGGATAGCACTTCTCTCACCTTCCATTAGAAAAGCATAGTTTAAAATGTGCACATAGGGGGAGAAGAAAGAGGCCTGAGTGGAATGGAAAGCAAGTCAATCATCTTGCATTTTCTTTGTCTTTTCTGCCTTGCTATTAGAGGAAAATGTTGTTTTCAAGTTAATAACAAGACAAGACCTATACAGGAGATAATTTACTGATCATTTACTTATAAATTTTAATGGGAGTTCTGAAGAAAATGTAGAAGCGGAGCAAATTCATAGTCACTTGAGCGGGTAAATGTGTATAAGTTCCAGGAACAGCTTTATCAGTCCCACTATTGTAATTTAAAATTGAAATCACTCAGCTAACAAGTCATATCCTGTTTTCTCACCATTGCAGACTTGCTCTGCAAGAATCTTAGAGGGCACAACGGAGGGTCTCTGAAAAAACAGTACTAACAGATCATATCTGAAGTGTGATACTCATCAGTAGACTTATGTAACTCTGTTGTTGCACTGTAATTACTTTTGCACCAATTTTAATCTTCCTTGATGAAGATTTCAGCTTTCCTTATTTTGTGTTTAACATTGATATCCTGGGCCACATCCTTATCTGCGTAAACTGTCGTAGCTCCTCCGAAACCACCGAATAATTTAACTGGTTGATTGCTGCTTTGTCCTCTGTGGGGCTGCCTGGGTGCAGTTGAGGTCAGAATCTGACCTAGAACTGCATTGGTGGTGATTGGTAGAAGTCAACTTCACTGCCAGAATTATTTGCTTCTGGGGAAGGGATTTGCTTTGCAGACTTCTTGAGGTAGAATCGACTGTGGTGAAAGATGTAACAGCCAGGCACCAAAGGACAAAACAGACTCCAAGGCTCAGATTCACAAAGGTACTTAGCTGTCTAAAACACCAGATTTAGGCACCTAAACTCACTCAGCCCCTGAGTTTTCAGGGTAAAAGTTCCCTAGGCATCTATTTTTGTGTCTCTGGACATGCACACTGCTATCCCACTCTAGGCATCCGAGCACCTATCTCACACCTACGCCCCAGCATGATCCACGAACCAGGGAAGATAGGTGGAAGATGTCTATCTTATCTGCAGGAGCTGATCTGGGAGCCGGTCTGATGGTGCCCACTTTATAACTATTAATCCAGTGGTAATAGAGCACCCACTGAGGATGTGGGAGATCCAGGTTCAATTCCTCCCTCAAGCAGAGAGCGAGAGGGGATTTGAACAGAAGTCTTCTACTTTTAAGGGGAGTGCACTGACTTATGGGATAGTCCAGGAAGGGGGGTCTCACTTAGTCTCTCCTGTTAAAGCTATTCCACTTTGCATAAATTCTTAGTCAGTGAGAGAGAGAATGGGGGAAATGACTCTATAGCCTGGTGGTATGGGCATCCACCTGGGAGATGGGAGACCCTGGTGTGTCACTCTGTACCCTACAGCAACACCCTGGCACCCCCATATTTACCACTGTCAGATAATTGACATGTTTTGTACCTTGTGAGGGATCATTTTAAAAGTCTTCATTTGTTGAATATTATTATCCTGTTGGATTGCATGTGATATCGTTGTACGTAGAGGTATGAAGTTTTGCTATGTGTGTGTTACTGAATCATGTTCATAGAATCATAGACTTTAAGGTCAGAAGGGCCCATTATGATCATCAAATCTGACCTCCTGCACAACGCAGGCCAGAGAATCTCACCCACCCACTCCTGTATTAACCCCCTAACCTATGCCTGAGCTATTGAAGTCCTCAAATCGTGGTTTAAAGACTTCAAGGTGCAGAAAATCCTCCAGCAAGTGACCCGGGCCCCACGCTGCAGAGGAAGGCAAAAAACCCCCAGGGCCTCTGCCAATCTGCTCTGGAAGAAAATTCCTTCCCAATCCCAAATATGGCGATCAGCTAAACCGTGAGCATGTGGGCAAGACTCACCAGCCAGCACCCAGGAAAGAATTTTCTATAGTAACTCAGATCCTACCCCATCTAACATCCCATTGCAGACCATTGGGCATATTTACCGCTAATAGTCAAAGATCAATTAATTGCCAAAATTAGGCTATCCCATCATACCATCCCCTTCATAGTTGTGAAGTTAGAAACACCCACAACCAGCCTTTCAGGTACAACAATGGGGCAGCCAGACACTGATGGTGGCCCATTAAGGGAAATACACACTCACAAGGACTACCCCGGGAATTATATACAATGGAGACCTCTCAGAAAGAGCACATAAACATTGGAGACTGTTTGACTTGTGTCATAGCAAAAGATCTTTCCAGCAAGCTGGAGGAACTTATAAATGAGGGGAAGTGACATCATCATTTGGCCTCACTCCTCCCACAACTCAACACCTGGAAACATGTCTGGAGAACAAAGACTGAACTGGGGAGGTGGTCCCAGGCTGGAAAGGAAAATCCCAGCCTGTGTATCAAGAAATGATATCATCAGGGTGAGACACTGCTTGATTAAAATACTGTCTAGTTTATAGAACACAGATTGAAATTTTACTTTTATTTCTTAGGTAATCAACTTTGATCTGTATACTTACTGCTTCTAATCACTTAAAATCTCTTTTTCTGTAGTTAATAAAACGTTTATATTTTACCAAAAACAGTGTGTTTTGCTGGAAGTACTTGGGGAATCTGCTCAATGTACAAAAGCTGGAGCATGTCCACTTTCCTTTGTAGAAGTGGCAGACTGGGTAATAAACGTACACTGGTCAGGCTTCTGACCAGGACAAGACAGTACAGCTCTGGCATCCTAGGCTGGGGAGCTGTGGGGAATTGGCTGGAGCCTCTCTATTGTTGGTTCATGAGTGGCTAGGAGAAGCATTCATGTAACTCAGCTGGGTGTGTCCCTGCCTGTGGATGGCTGTGTAAATGCAAGTTCTGGAGGGGTTGCAGCTTGTCACAGCATCACAGTGTGAGAGAGAGCCCAGGTTGGTGAGACAGAGGACTCAGCAGTACCCCAGTTCTGGGTTGTACCCCGGGGAACCTGTCACACCTGTGTCCAGTCCCCCTGCTTCAATCACTTTCATTATTTATCCAAAGTGGAACAGCTTCAACAGGGGAGACTGAGGGAACCCCACATTAGAATATCCCATAGCTCAGTGACTACAGCACATTTCTGAGAGGCATGAGATCCCTGTTCAAATCCTTTCTACCCATCAGGCACAGAGGGGGAAATTAACCTGGGTCTCCCAGATAACTGCTCTAACCACTGGGCTAAAGGTTGTAAAGTGGGCTCCTCCTCCTCCTCTCTCCATGTTCTGTGGAGAGAGGCAGGCACTTAACTCATTCTCACAAGAAACACCTTACTCTAGGAGATGAGTGCCCAGCTGTGGATCACTAGCAGAGATAGGCACCTCCCTGCAGCCCAGACTTAAGGGCCTAACTCCCTGAAGGGGTGGGGCTTGGGACAGACTCCTCTCATTGGTATCTCCCATTGGCTAGCCTAGGCAGCTCTCCACCTAGCATGCTGGCATTTCTGGGGCCCATTCTAAGGTGCCTATTTCTCCCTATTCATTCTATAAGGAGCCTAGGTAACTAAGGCTAGGTCTACATTATGGGGCGGGGGGGGGGTCGACCTAAGATACGCAACTTCAGCTACGTGAATAGCGTAGCTGAAGTTGCGTATTTTAGGTCGACTTACCTGGCTGTGAGGATGGCGGCGAGTCAACCGCTGCCGTGCCGCCGTCAACTCCGCTTCCGCCTCTTGCCGTGGTGGAGTTCCGGAGTCGACAGCAGAGCCATTGGGGATCGATTTTATCACGTCTTCACTAGACGCGATAAGTCGATCCCCAATAGATCGATTGCTACCCGCCGATCCGGCGGGTAGTGAAGACGTGCCCTAATTCAGGCTTTGGGGATTGCAGTGTTGTTCCAGAGATTTTTCTAGGCACTTGGAAGTTAGGTGTTGTTACATTCAGCATTGCAGTGCCTAAGTCTCTTCGTGGATCCGGGCCCAAGTACCTTAAGAGACTAAGTGTTTCCTGTGGGCCAGATTTTAAAAAGAAAGAGCTGAGCACATGGCTGCTCCTATTTAAATCCCTGAATTAAACGGCCAGATTTTCAGAACTGCTTAGTACTCAGAAGCGCCTTTGAAGAATAATGCTCCCAGTGAGAGTTGCAGGGTGCTGGACACTTTTGAAAACCTGGCCTTATGTTAGTGGCTGAATGAACTTCACCTTTATTACCACACTGTGTGAACAGCTAAAAATAGAAATTGCCACATAATAAGCTACAAATTCAAAGCAAAGCTTTTTGAGAACCAGAAAAATCTCAGCTTTGTGGCAAGAGTGAAACGCTGGTGCACACACAAGAGAGTTACCAACAGCTGAACCCTGCCATGGCGGAAACATCTCAGGGTCAGAGCTGCTTGATGCGAGTTCCAATTGTCTCCCGTATGTCAGTCAGAGAGGAACAAGAGAGCAAAGCATTAATGAATAAACCCAGAGACAATAGAACTTGACAGTTCTCTTGCTGCCATCTGCTACCTCAAGTTTATTTTTAAATTCATTCACTCAATATAATTTGGATATTAAATCTTAACAGTCAGTAGAGCTGGTTGAAATTTTCCCAGCTGAACAGTTTTATGTTGGAAAATGCTGATTTGACAACACTGATCTGTTTTGTGGGAACTTATCAATTTCATTGCAATTTTCAATGGGAGATCATTGAAAATGTTTTATTTAGACTTAATCATTTCAACAAAGCGTTTTGATCTTATTCAACTATTTTGTTTTGATTGTTTCCAAAATGAAATTCATATATATATATATTTTCATTTAATGGTAAATTTTGACTTTTCATTCTGATTTGGGAAAAAAGGAACGTTTAGAACAGGGATCGGCAACCTTTGGCACGCAGCAGGTAAACAAACCGTCCCGGCCCACCAGGGTGCTTACCATGGTGAGCCGTGTGCCAAAGGTTGCCGATCCCTGGTTTAGAATGTCACAATTGCCCATGAAAAGGAAATGCTATTTCTCAACCAGCTCTAGTAGTCAGGCCTAGATAAAAATCATAAAGACATTCTTAGATATTCCTTCAATAATTGATCTATTGCCAGATTCTTCCTGCTTTGTAATGAAAGTGTTAAAAATACAAAAGCCCGGCAAATAATTTGGAAGCCTTATGATTTCCTGAGAATTTATTTATTAGTTGTAATTGTGAGTAAACTTAATTTGACGTCCTTGTCTTCTGAAGGCTTATTCTGTGCCAGAATGGACCCTTTCCTCTGCCTGTGGCATCTCCACAGGTTGAGATCACAGCCCTTCCCTGCACTTTTCTGTGAATTTAGGTCTCTACAGACCAGTTTATTCTATCTGTTCTCTCTCCTACAAAGAGTAGAGAGTAATTCATCTTCTGAGACATTCACTTAGACCTCTACATCCACATTAACTACCAAATCCAAATGACAACTGCCTTACACAGGGTAGGAAACAAAAAACATGAGAAGCATTTACATTTATTTTGGTGTAGTTACCTGGGGCCAGATCCTCAGGTGGTGTAAATCAGCATAGGCCCAGCCTTGCCGATGAAAAGCCACTACTGTCTGTGAAATTTAGGAGCACAGCTTAAAGATGGGCAGGGGTAAATCTCATGTGCCAGTAGCTATCTCTCAGTTCAGAGTTCCCCCAAAGCCTGCCTGTCACCACTACGCTAGGTTCAACATCCTCTTCTTAAGCATGTTAACTCGTCATGCCAGTTTTTTAGCCTCTAAAACAGGGGTTGGTAACCTTTCAGAAGTGGTGTGCCGAGTCTTTACTTATTCACTCTGATTTAAGGTTTCGCGTGCCAGTCATACATTTTAACGTTTTTAGAAGGTCTCGTTCTATAAGTCTATAATATATAACTAAACTATTGTTGTATGTAAAGTAAATAAGGTTTTTTAAATGTTTAAGAAGCTTCATTTAAAATTAAATTAAACTGCAGAGTCCCCCCCAGACCGGTGGCCAGGACCCGGGCAGTGTGAGTGCCAATGAAAATCAGCTCATGTGCCGCCTTCGGTACACGTGCCATAGGTTGCCTACCCCTGCTCTAAAATATAGTCACTGTTGTCCAATTTACTGAATACTAACTGGGCTGAATAACCCAAGTGTATATTGTTTTAAATTCAGCATATTTTGTAATTTCAACCATGTTTCCTATGCATCAAAGGACACTCTTTGAAGATGCATAAGGTGTGAACCAGCTAAATGAGTTTTCTCCCATGCTGCCCCTTTTCCCTGGGAGGAGCTCCCTGTAAATATCCACAAAGCCTCCTACAAATCCCTCCATACAATTCTCCTCTGCTGTGATGCCAATTTGAGAGTGGTTAGGCAGCTGTACTTGCTACCTTTCACGCTGACCAGTATTGTCTCATTGTTCCTTTGTCAATCCATTTGCTATTTCCACCTGTGATCTATAGTCATATAGATTGTAAGCTCTTTGGGGCACGGATTGTCTCTTTATTTCTACGGTGCCTGTCCCCCATAACTGCAGCTGGGCCCTAGTTGCTGTGACAACAATAAAAATAAATAATAATTTCCTATTAAGAAGGCATGCTGTACACAAGACCTACAGTAAATTTAGAACAAACTGCATGGAGATAACAACACTGAAATAGTTATAATTCCTAAAACAGAGACCGTTGTTGATTTGTAACGTGATGTATAAATAATCACATTTTATTATTATAGTAATTTCGCATTTATATTGCAGTTGTGCTTAGAAGCCTCAGATGAGATTGGGACTCCATTGTGCTAGGCACTGTACAAACCCATACAAAGACATGGTTCCTACCATGAAAAGCTTACCATCTAAGAAGACAAGCAACATATGAAAGGTACAAGGAGAAGGATACAATCAAACCTATATAATGAATATATTGCATTGTTCAAATTTGCAATATTTTAGAAGTTATACTACATGTACATTATTATTTCTGCTAATCCATAAGTGCACATTTCACATTTAATTAGTTGTAAACATTTGCTAAAATTATCCATTATTTGTGCTCAATCTGAAGCAAGCTAGTCATAGTAAAGTGCCTAATTGCAACTCTGCAGTCACATTCAGTGTTAATATGTCTGTTGTATGGGTTTTAGTAGTTTAGCAAGGTATGAAGGCTGCGATGTCTGAGAGTGATGCAATTATGTATTGCATGTAATTAGAGACTGAAAGCCCAGCAAAGGTCATGGGCCTTTATAAAGGTAGCAATTACAAGTATACATGGGGAGTGAAAAACAATGATCATTAATGGTCAGAAATCATAGGCGTAGTTTGATTTCTATATTTGGAGAGGGAGAGGGGGCAGCTCCAGTCAGGCCAACGGGGCCATGGGAAGTGGGGGTGGGGAAATTCTGCACCTGTCCAGGGCTTGCAGTTGGGGGAGCAGGAGAAGAAGTCTTTTCTTAATGTGTTGTATGTACAGCATCTAGTACATTGGGGCCTTCATCTCTGTTTGGGGCCTCATAGTATTACCACAACCCAAATAAGTCATAATAGCTACCCGGGGAGGTGGTCTGGGGAATAGTGTTTCATCCCGCTTCAGCGGTAGCTTCTGGCCTGCACTCTCCCGTCCAGTGCTGCAGCCACCACTCACGTAGCTGGTGTGAATAGAGTTTTACAGGAAAAGGTCTTTGTGAGCATGAGCTTGTTCAGCAAAATACTTGGAGAGTTTTTCAAAACCAGTAACTCTGTGGGGTTCACCAGCCCTTCACTTACATACTAGAGCTGGTGGAAATGTTTCTGACAAAACTTGTAGAAAATGCCATTTTGTGAAAAGAGAAACGTGTCATGGAAACATGCTGATTTCAACAAAATTTCTGTCAGGAAGATTTCTTGGGTCTAGGATACAGTTGTGCATATGAGAGAGAGAACAACCAAGGGCACTGACTAAGGAGACCTAAATCCAAGTCACTGTTCCAGATCAGGGACTTGGGTCTCCCACTTTTCAGCTGTATGCCTCAACCACTGGGCTATACAGTCAACAGGGCCGGCTCCAGGCACCAGCTTCTCAAGCAGGTGCTTGGGGCGGCCGTTCCGGACAGGGGCGGCAGTTCCAGGTATTCGGCGGCAATTCGGCGGAAGATCCGTCACTCCCCCTGGGAGTGAAGGACCTCCCGCCGAATTGCCTCCGCAGATCGCGATCGCGGCTTTTTTTTTTTTTTGGTTTTGGCTGCTGGGGGCGGCCAAAACCCTGGAGCCGGCCCTGACAGTCAATCTCTCCTATGGGAGCTGAATTTAAATTGAACACTAAATATTCATTGGGCCACAAAGTGAGAGAGTGATTCCATAGCCTGGTGGTTAGGGCACATTCTTGAGACACGGGAAACCCAGGTTTCCCCACCAGAACAAAAACAGATTCCAAAACCTAAATATTTTTCATGAACTAGAATTGTTGTGTTTTTTTTTTTTTATTTACAGACTTCGCTATATTTCACACTTCTTTTTATCCTGACTTGAACAGTGACTTCAGTGACATTTGGGGTCAGTCTGAAGTGTTAGTGCTACTTTATAACTGTGCTTCTACTTTGCCCACTGGTATTATTTTTGTAGCACGGTGCTATCATTGCTTTTTGAAGTACTGTGCTATTGCCATGCCCTGAGCTATTGTGTCTCCTGGGCTATCTGGAAGCTTTTAAAAACCTTCAATATATGTGAAATTTAAGAAGATTCACAGGAGGAAAAGTCATTATATGCAACCACCCCTGGCTCTGCAAGAGTCTTGGAGACAACTTCAAAGACTCCAAACACAAAATTCAAAAGAGCTCAAGGAGCATTTGCTTGAAAACAAACTTCTGATCAATTGGCTTCCCTAGTCCTTATGATTAGCAGCCTTTCTAGTGAAGAGAAGAAATAGGTCAAAAGTAGCTCAATTGTACCAAAACCCAGCTTCTCTAGCATTCATTTTTTCTTTTGAATTTAGATATATTATATATGTAAATTCATTGTTAAACTAATAATGTCATAGAGGACAAAAGCTTTTTTGGAGGGGCAGAAAGAGAGAATATTTTGAAAATATGAAAAGAAGAGGAGGAGTATGTGAAAACTATCATGAAAATCTGCAGCTCAACTTGTAAAGATCCCATTTTGGGGTATGAAAACAGGGCTAAACATGACTATGAATCAAACACAGAAAAGATTCTGGTCTAACATTTCCTTTATTTCAGAAATCAACAAATGATGCCAGCTTATTTTCTACTGCCATTGGAAAGAGTACAATATGGAAATATCTTGATATAATGCTATACACAGTACATTCCCTGTTTAAACAACAACAACAAACACCCTAACACATAGAATTAATACAAGATAAGTTCAGAAATCAGCACTCAAAAGTCTAGAACGGGGTGGGTAAATTACGGCCCAGGGACCACATCCGGCCCTCCAGATGTTTTAATCTGGCCCTTGAGCTCCCACCAGGCAGTGGGGTCCAGGGCTTCCCTGTTCCTGTTCTCCAGCTGGGGAGTGGGGTTGGAGGCTTGCCCCTCTCCGCGTGGCTCCTGGAAGCAGCAGCATGTCTCCCCTCTGGAACCTAATGTAGGGGAAGCCAGGGCGCTCTGCACGCTACCCCCCCAACCCCAAGCGCTGCCCCCACAGCTCCCATTGGCTGGGAACTGCAGCCAATGGGAGCTGCAGGGGTGGCACTTACAGACAGGCCAGTGTGCAGTCGCCTGGCTGCGCCTTCACATAGGAGCTGGAGAAGGGACATGCCGCTGCTTCTGGAAGCTGCTTGAGGTATGCACCGCCCAGAGCTGGCACCCCTGACATCCCCGCCCCGCGCCCCAACCCCCTTTCCCAGCCCTGATCCTCCTCCCCCCACGCCCTCCATCCCAGCCTGTAGCAACCTCCTGCACCCCCAACCCCTCATCCCCAACCCCACCCAGAGCCTGCACCCCCAGCCACTTCAAAAGTTATTTTCCCTCCCTTGGTATTCTGCTGTTAATTGATTTATCTCTTTAGACTGACCTCACTCTTGGTAAAACAACCCCATCCTTTCATGTATTTATACCTGCTCCTGTATTTTTCACTCCATGCATCTGATGAAGTGGGTTCTAGCCCACGAAAGCTTATGCCCAAATAAATTTGTTAGTCTCTAAGGTGCCACAAGGATTTTTCCTGTTTTTGCTGATACAGACTAATACGGCTACCACTCTGAAATCTGAGAACATGTCAAGTGGAGGGACAAGTCCTCCTGAGCAGATGTGCAGGTAGCGAGCAGTATTTTGGGTGGAAACCACACAAACATTGGTCTTGAATAATTGTGTGCCTTTGGCATTTTGCCTGAGTTTCATTTTGAGTCTTTTGGGTGATTTATTTTTTGCTCATTTAAGCCTGAAACTCTTATGCCAAAGTAAGGGGATGCAAATCAAAGAAAAACATGTTTGCATTACCCACCTATGAATTAAAAGCAGTGTTATACACCTCTAGTTATAAATATCATCTTGAGTCATAAAAGTTAACACATGTAATTGGCCATCACATCTTCTCTGTTTGCACCATTATGCATCAAAGATTTCCACTCAGTTTATGTTGACTAACAAAGAAGAATGCAATTTATCTCAAACTTAAAAAGCCCTTATTTCCCCTGATATTTCTTTCTCTCCCATCCTCCACATTTTTCAGTTAACTTGCTGCTTTCTTCTAACATTACTCTGTTGTACACTGAATTTATGAGCCTCAGACAATAAAACTAAGAGTTCTGCTCTCTTTAGGTTCTGGCTGCTGATTTAGCAGTGTGGATATTTGTTTTCATGTTTGAAGTGAGAAAATGAGTCTATCGTCCTGATTGTGGAGAATATAGTTGCCCTTGTGACGAGCAGCTGTGAAAAAACAAACAGTAATTACACACTGAAATAAAACAGGAAGTTTTAGGAATTTTTCCACAATCACCCATGCTCTACTGTACAGTACCACAAACAAGTGGAGATGGACACATTGTTTTTAGAATACTAAATCCAGTGATCACATGAATTTACAATTGAAAAGGTGAAACAAATACGATGGGCAGAAAATGTAGTTCTGCTCAAGGTTAAGGAGGAACTGGTGCTGGAAAAAATTGAAAGAAGAAGAGACAAATGTTTAATTTGCTCTGAGTGTCAGGATCGCGTTGCTTTTATCCCATGGTCCTCTCCATTAAATGTTTTTATATTGGGGAACCAAGCAGTTCAACAATAAAGTGCTGGAATCCCAAACAGAATTTACCCCTGTAATTTTTCTGACCCATTTTTCCTCTGATATTAATATTTCTTATGTCTCCCTTGGTAGCTTGGTTTATGCCATTTCCAGGCAAACAAGAATTGTATTTAATTATCATTCCAAGAAACTAGGAGGTCTCATATTTCTGTGAGGGCCAGGAAACCTCCTGAGTGCAGATTAAGAACTAATATCCTAAAATGAATCAATTAGGACCTTCTTTGATAAATATCATGAGCCCATCCTATGTAGAACCACACAGCTCTCTCATCCAAAATGACACATGAATTTAAGATATCATGTCTTATTACTTGGATTACTAATAAGACCACAGCTGATCCTGGTTCTAGGCCCAATATTCCTGTTGCTTTTATTTATTTTTTTGGCAGACTGTTTTTCCCTTCCAATGCCAAGAAGGATATTCAGGGCCATGGAAGAAAATCATATATACAGTGTGTGTGTGTGTGTGTGTGTGTGTGTGTGTGTGTGTGTTTGCACAATTGTCTTATATGGGATTTTACAACTTCATCTCAAGCATCTGTAATAGACAGGATTCTGGACTAGATAAACCATTGGGCTGATCCATTATGATAATTCCTATGGTCCTTTTAGCTGAATAACTGACATACACACACACACACCCCTACCCTTGAACTGTGCCAGTCCAAACCATCCTTGGGTTTGATTCAAATGGTGCTGTTTTATCACTGTAGGGTGCCTGGGGGCCACTGACCGACCACTCTCAAATCCTTCTGAACTGGTTGGGTCTCTCTCTTTCTCGCTAATGAAAAGATTTCCATGTAACAGAGATGACAAAAAACTGTGTAATACACATTTAGAGTTTGGCTGCAGAGAGGGCAAAGAATCCACGTGAAATTCTTTCTCTCATTCTGATACCCATTGATGGCACAATTGAGATATTCTCCCACATCTCTCTCTCCTCTCTCTGTCCCCTCTGGGCAGAACGCTAGAGCAAAGTGCTCTCAGCTAGTAAAAATAAAAGCTGCCCACAGAAACAACTAAGCATCAGATTCACTCAGCATCATCCGATAACCCCTTAGAACAGGTGATCAATATTCATCAGCCTCACAATTCCACTGCTAGTGATGGTTAATGGGCTGATAATGCCATCTTCCTTGTAGCCAAATCCCATCAGGGACCAGACAGCTGGAGCTAAAGGAGAAAACTTATCAGAACTGGCAGTAGACAGTTTAGGCGGCTAAAATTAACCTTGGACCATTCACAGAAGGAACTAATTGTTTGTGACTGCTAGATTCCTGCCAGTGGCAAAGGTTTATTGCTACACAGATCTTATCCTGATACAAGTGTCTGCACTGCAAGACAAAAGAAAAATCCAAGGATATTTTTAAAAGCACATGAATAACTCTTAATTAGCTAGTACTTGGTAATGTTAAAGATAACCACAAATTTAATTTGTGAATGATTGATTCAGATTGCTTTGAGACTTCAAAATGTATTGTGAATTCAATGCCAGATATGGGCTATGATTCAAAATCATGACCAGCCAAACTGTTCTTGGTTATTCCCACAACATCGGTCTTACCTTATTCTAAAAGCTCTAGTGACACCATTTCCCCCCTGCCATTTCATAAAGGAACTGCCATTCTTTGTGAAAAGCCATCAAGTTTCCATGGAGAAGAGATAGCTTAGTGGGGGAAGGAGGGATAGTTCAGTGGTTTGAGCATTAGCCTGCTAAGCTTAGAGTTGTGAGTTCAATCCTTAAGGGGGCCATTTGGGGCAAAATCAGTACTTGGTCCTACTAGGGGGCTGGACTTGATGACCTTTCAGGGTCCCTTCCAGCTCTGTGAGATAGACCTATCTCCATATATTAAGTACCACCTGTGGTGTCACATCAGAACAATGTATCATCATCACTTCCAGGTAATTTTGATTAATAATTACAAATAATTATTATTTTTATTACAGATTGCATTACCATTGCGCTTTCAAGTCCCAGTCATGGGCCAGGACACTAACAGGCTAGGTGCTGTACAAAGACAGAACAAAGAGACAGCCTCTATCCCAGAGAGTTTACAGTCAAAGGCTATGACAGGAGGCAACAGATGGAAATGAAAGACAGATGGAGGAGTACAAGGAAACAATGAGCCATTATTGGTTAGCATGAGAGGCAGTGGTCTCAGTACACCAGCGGCCTAATTGTTGTCAAGTTTTTTGTAGGCTTCCCAGCAAAGGAGAGTTTATGGCATATTTGAAGGATGTTAATGAGGTAGCTTTGTGGACAGTTACAGGCAGCTCCTCCCATGTGTGGCAGGAAGCACGAGAGAAAAAACAAAGTGCTTTTTGGAAACATTTAACAAGTGGGTGATGGAGCTGGTGTCATGGGCCGGTTGAAGGTGGGAGTCAACCTCTTGATAGTGAATAAGAGATGATAGGCTGTGAAATGCTTTGAAAGTGAAACAAAGAAACTTATGTTTAATACTATACTGAAGTGGGGAGTCGGGAGGGATTCAAAGAGCGGGCTGGCATGATGAAAGTGACAGGCTAGGAAAGTTATCTTTGCAGCAGCATTCCAAAGAGACATGAGTGGGGCATGAGTATACCAGTCAAAGCTAGAGGAAAGGATGTTACAGTAGTTGAGATGGCACGATGATGAAATTCGGGATGAGTTTTAGCTGTGTGGATGGATAGGAAAGGCTGTATCTGAGAGAGATTATAAGGAAAGAATTGGCAAGATTTAGACAGTCTGACTGTGGGGAGCCTAGACATAGGTCTGAGTCAAAGATGATGCCTAGGTTATGGACCTGAAATAGCAGGCAGGATGGTGGTGCTATCGACTATGATCAAGACCTGAGCTAGTGGGTAGGTCTTGGTGGGGGAAGATTAAAAGCTCTGTTTTAGCCATGTTGAGCTTGAGCTGATGGCTAGACATCCACAAGGAGATGTCACATGGACAGGCTGAGATTTTAGTTTGAACAGAAGGAGATAGGTCTGGAGTACAGAGGTAGATCTGTGAGTTGTCAGTATAGCGATGGTAGTTGCATTTGTGTTTATGGCTGAGAGTACCCAGAGAGAAGATGTAGAGGGAGAAGAGAAGAACAGAGCCCTGTGGAACTAGGGTGACCAGACAGCAAATGTGAAAAATCGGGACAGGGGGTGGGGGTAATAGGAGCCTATATAAGAAAAAGACCACAAAATCGGGACTGTCCTTATAACATTGGGACCACTGGTCACCCTATGTGGAACCCCCACAGAAAATTGGAGGATGGGTGTGGGGGAATCTTCCGAAGGACACACTTGAGAGATTAAAGAGGTAAAAGGAAAAATCACAGAAGCCAAGGAAGGACATGGCTACAAGAAGAGAAGTATGTTAACAGTGCCAAAGGTGGCTGACAAGTCAACAAGGATAAGGATTGAATAGCGGCTCTGAGATTTTGCAAAGTAGTCTAAGTTCACCCTGAAGATTTGTGAATCTTAATTAATCATTCAATGAACATGGTTGAGTTTAAAGTGCATAGTGAAAAATCAAGAACCAAAATCAGGAGTGTTGCCTACTTTATTGTGCTTCTCCACAGTTTACACATTGTGAACATTTTCACTTGTTCAGGTCAGCATGGAGAAGTTTTGAAACTCATCCAAGCCCATTGGAGTTTTTTAAGGATTCCCCCAGCAGCTCTATAGAATAGGGTGAAGTATCAAAACTGTCTTTAGAGAGAGGCCAAAGAGAGCAGGCAGGAATCTCTTCTCCACTCCCAGCAGGAGCCAAAGTTTGTGCTCTCCTCTTCCATTTCCCTAGGATAAGGTCATTTGAGTTTCTGGGATGTTTTCTGACTTAGTGGGATCAGGACATGGGGACCTTCTTTTCCCCTCCCTACAGATGGGGAGCTGATCAATTGGAAAAAGTAGGCTGGACTAGCTGTGGAATGAAGCTGAAGGGTAGTGGAACACAGAGAATTTGACCTTACCTTATCTATCCATGCTTTTGTCACCACTAGGTCCAAAATAACTGCAATGTGTAGTTCCCTGTTTTGCACTGGATAATTTCTGGATCTGGGCTTTTGTCATTTGGATATTATGTATCTTAGCCCTGGTCTACACTGCGGGGGGGGGGGGGGAGACAGGGGAGAATGGATCTAAGATATGCAACTTCAGCTACGAGAATAGTGTAGCTGAATTCGAGGTATCTTAGATCGACTTACCTTGCATCCTCACAGCGTGGGGTTGACTACTGCCGCTCCCCCGTCGACTCCGCTTCCGCCTCTCAGCAGTGGTGGAGTTCCGGAGTCAACAGCAGAGCGATCGGGGATCGATTTATCGCGTCTACACTAGACGCGATAAATCGATCCCCGATAGATCGATTACTACCCGCTGATCCAGCAGGTACTGAAGACCTGCCCTTAGACCTTATTTACCCTGAGTTACACCGATGTAGCAGGGGTAAACTTGTACAAGATACAAAAGACAATTTACAGTGGGGACTTGCACTGGCACAATTAAACCAGTGACCAACCCCCTCCCCCCTCAACCAACTCCCTCCCCAAAAAAACAAACAACCACCTCCCACTGTAGGTAAGATCTTAGAAAGCTGCTCTCTCCTATATTACCCCAGCTGTTGAGATCAGCAATATGGATGAGCTGACAGCTCTCAGTTGCATTCAGCTGGGAACTGGCAGCAGGACATTGTCAGTAGAGGGGCATTGACACTGGAATTTGTTACCCCCATTGATATGATAGTGCCTGACTGGCAAATCCCATCTATTTATTGATACTTTTCTAAGTGACTTTGGTAAATGGGTGGAGTGGGTGGTGTTGGTTTTGATGGCTGGGTTCAGTTTACATGTTGGCCTTCAGTCATCCTGTACCCTCAGAAAGGCCTTTCCTACTGCCATTCCCTTTGCATCACTGAAATAGAGAAGTCACAGCACAGTTAAAAAAGGGAAGGGGGGAGAAGCAGAATTTCAGAGCACCAAGGGTAATGATTCCTGGGCAGACAAAATGCACACAGTACCACTTCCTTGCCAGCAAAAAGAGAATCTGAGTGGAAAGGAATTTGAACAGACTCATATACTCAGACATTTTTTTTCTACACTCCAGTAATCAGCAGCAAAATGAACTCGGCCAGTCCCAACTTCTGCTGGAGAGGTCATCATGCATATATTTTCCTGGGCCAACCCACAGACCCAAACATACGTGGCCACACGTACATATTGTTCCTCTTATTTATATTGTGATAATGCCTAGAGCCCCAGTCATGGGCCAGGATACCATTTTGCGAGGTGCTGTACAAACACAGAACAAAAAGACTGCCCGGGACCCAAACAGCCTGCAGAAAAGCTTTCATATGCATGTTGATGGTACTAAATGAATAAAGTGATAACATTATTGTAATAAAAGAACCCAGGCCATTATATTCTGGGAGATGCTTCCAACCCCCTTCATGCCCCAGATTGGAAAAGCAACAAAGATATTTATGAACAGCAATGGTAAGGAACAGAGTGCTAGGCTAATGCTAGAGTACTAATAACTAGGATGCTATGAATCAAATAAGTAAGTAATAAGCAGTCCCCTCTCCTGCCCATGGCTTATACTTGGAAAAAATAAAATTACAATGTTGCTAACGACAACATCACAGGAGGAAGAAATCATAGTTTGAACTAGACAATCCCAAGAATGGTTGGAGGTGCTGGGCTTCAGGCAGTGACACAGTACTTGTAGCGTGCCAGAAACAAAGAAAATCCACACTGACCTTTTGGTAAATTACACAGTGCTCTATCTGGAAAGATGTCATTTTCTTATTTATAGACTGAGAGAGCCGTGACAATTTACACCAGCTGAGGATCTGGCCCCAGATCTCCAGTAAGAGTTATGTTCCTAACCACCCTTGGTACCTTTGAAAATCTCCTTCTGAATAAATGACACCAGCAGCCTTACCCTAGTATTACAATTGTGCCCCAAGCCCCCATGTATGTCCAGCCTACGGTATATATAAATATCCACAGTTCAGTGCTGGAGCCTTCCATTTCTCTCTCTTCTGCTGGAAGCTCTGTTTTTATTGCTGGAACTCATTGTTACCAATTGCTTTTACCCTGAAGGCAGGGAGAAAGGCTTTAGGATTGTAACTGTCATAAAACAGTGGCTCTTCAGTTTTTCATTCTGCAAATGACTTTGTGAGAGAAGAATCCTCTTGGTGCTAAATCCACAACAGGGACCTATGCACAGCGTTGCAACGACTAACTTTAGATGCCCTGCCATCCAGTGGTATTCACAGCCCTGAGTTAGACACCCAGGCTTCCTATTCAATACACTGGAAGAGTTGGTGGGCTAGAGAGAATGACTCTATAGCCTAGTGATTAGGGCACTCACCTGGGAGACCCAGATTCCAGTCCCTGCACCAAGGAATAGTTAAGCATTTTGTACAAAGTGCAATAGCTTCAATAGGAGAGACTAGCACCAGAGTACCCAATAGCCTCTGGTTAGGGTACTCACCCATGAAGTAGAAGACCTATATTTAAGTCCTTGCTCCAACTCAGGAAAAGTGGGGATTTGCACCAGTATCTCTGATATCCTAGGTGTGGGCTCTAACCAGTGGGTGACAGGAAATATAGCATGGTACCACCCTCATGGTATTTTGGTCAGGGTCCAACCTGGGAGGCGTGCCCTAAGGTGGCCTCTGAGAACACTTACCAGGTCAGGCCCCATTGGGGCTATAGGCAGGGGAATGTCTACTTTGAGGATCCCACCAGGGGTTAGATGTGAACGAGTTTCCAAGCTTTGTACATGCTCACTAGCAGAATTTTATGCAGCTGCAGGACTTTATAGGTAAGGCTATGATTTAGTCATGGGTATTTTTAGTAAAAGTCATGGACTGGTCACGGGCAGTGAACTAAAATACATGGCCCATAACCTGTCCATGACTTCTACTAAAAATATCTGTGATTAAATCGGGGGGGGAGAGGGGCGCTATTGCAGTGGGGTTGGAGGGCGCTTCGGGGGGACACCAGGGGAGCTGCTGTGGGGGGGCCGGGGTCAGCGGCACCAGCTGCCAGGGGCCGTGGACCACGGCTGCTCCAGCCCGCTGCCCGGGGACTAATGATGGGGCCAGTGGACCACGGCTGCTCTGGCCGGCCGGGAACTGCTGCCCTGGGGCTGCTGGTGTGGATGGTGTGGGGACTGCTGCCCAGCGGCTGGTGTGGCTGACCTGGGGGGCCACCTGAGCAGGGCGCCCCGGAGCCAGCTGCTTGGGCGGCCTGGGGTCAGCCACACTGGTCCCTGCACAAGTCACAGAGGTTGTAGAAAGTCATGGAATCCCTGACTTCTGAGACCTCCGTGACAGACATGGAGCCCTAGTTATAGGTGGAAACATAGGCACCAGGGGAATTTAGGCACCTAAACGGTTAGGCAGCAGCTGAGCACATGTTTTGACTTAGTTGCCTAAAGTGGCAGCTAGGCACCTAATTCCCTTTGTGGATCTAGCCCTGGTGGTGCCAACTTCCCTCCCAAACCCTCCATCCTATTCATTACTTGGTTCTGAGAATGTCTCCTTTTATGAACTGCAAAGAAGCACAGGCTGTAGTTTGAGACCTTCTACACCATTGGTCATTGATGTATAACAATACAGCACCAAATACCTGCACATGTATACTTGAATAAAATGATGTTGCACCAAGTACCTGTGTTCTTTCTTTTACATAACAATGCCACAACTCAAACCTGCATCCATCATTGTGTATTGCTCATATGTACTATATATACATTTCACCTGTGTACTTACTTGTAGATAACCCTAGCTTACCGGAGTACTGACTACAGCTGGTTGAAAGGTAAGTCTCATAAAAAAGTTGGGGGAAAAAATCATTTCATTGGAATTTTTTCTTTTTGAATATTTTTGTTTCATTTTGGTGGGAAAAATCCCACTTTCTCTTTGAAATCATGTGTTTTGAAATTTCACATGAAAACATATTTTCAATTAATGTTTTCCATTAATAAATTTCATTGTGGCCAGATTCCCATTTTTCAATGAAAAAAAATATTCATGGAAAACAAAGTCAATCAGCTCCGCTACTGATTCATCAAAGATGCACACTGTTCCTTAGCTATATCTTTATGGGAACATAGAATTTGCCTTATTAAAAGGATGCAACAGTCTGTATGCTCTGATAAACTGAAGCGGCCGTTGCTGGATACCTTGAGGTACAATTTCCCAATATGGTTTCATAATCTTTTTTGTAGAGCTTGGGTCTAGATGCCCTGTAATGTTTGGGACACTCAGTCTTAAGATTAGGCGTTAAAACCATTTTCTGCTCATGCTGCTGGCTAATTTTCAGCATAGTACCAAAAATCTCACAGCCACACTTGAGCTATTGAGAATCAAAAAACACCCTCCAACATGCTAGTTTAGTGTGGCATGTCCACAGACTTATTAAATATGATGTTCAAAGGAGTAAAGGAACTTAAGGGATCTTCTTTCCCTTTACCTAAAAACAAGATTTACATAGCAATGTGAAGGGAAACAAACATACCGCATGAAAAAGAGAAAGAATTGTAAAAGAATGTTTTCAAAAAACAGCATACCCTGCATATTCAGCACATTCATTCTTGACCTTCTCTGTCTACTAATTTTCTCCTGATGTGCTAAATCTTTGCTAGATGAAACTTTTGTTGGCAAGCATCTTAAGAGATTAAAAGGCCAAACTGCCAAGAACAGGTTGGCTTAATTTCTTTATCATTCATTATTCAAGCTGCTGCTTGTAATATTTATATGGGTCATCCAGATTGTAGCACCTTATTGCAGAGACTCATTAATGGTCATTAGAGTTGTAGCCTCTATCCCCTAAGGAAGGCTAGCTGAATGTGCATGAAGGGCCTGACTTCAGAAATCAGGATGCCACTGATCTGGTTGATGGCATCGCCATTTAATAGGAAGTGGCATTGGGGTCATCAGCCAGTGGTGTCAGAGTTGTACCTTCAGCTCCAATGCGTAAGCAATGGGTTTCACCTGCCTCTGAGAATAGTATCAATATAGGATATATGCAAGTCATTAAACCAGTCAGCACATAAGCATTCATGCTTCCTAGTGCAAATTATTAAGGGGGACAGGTTTACCCGGGAAGAGGACCAAAACAAGAGGAAATGAAATACTCCATAAAACACACAGAAAATCAATCTCTTTATCCTATCAACAAGCTCCCACATCCCCCTCTGGCCAGCCACTCAGGGCCCTGAGGCTTCAGAGTGTGACTTTACTAGTCCTGCCAAAACATACCTGCTTAAGCAGTTTTGAGAGCTTCCCTAGTCTATAAGCCCAGTGCTGGCAGATGAGTGAGACTGGAAAAGTTAGAAGAGAGTTTCAATAATTCTCAGGAACTCAAACCCAGCAATAGTAACAACAAGTTGAATGCTTCTTATCAATACATAGGCAACAATCTTGTGCCTAAATTCCAGGGCATTTAAGTCCAATGGAAGGTGAAATCCAGCAACCAGGCTGTCCTCAAGAGTTCTCTGAACCTGCCTATGTAGATAGACAATGGCTGCAGGGACATCCCTTGAGGTTCTCATAACAGCTGCCACTGTGCATATGCTAATCTACATGGGCATTTCTGGAATGGAAGCATGCTAAAACTGATGCTGCTTTCTCCCTTTGTTGTTTGCACTCCTTGTTCTCTCTTCCCTTTGTTTTAGCTGGGGGGAAAAGGAGGAGAAACAGGTTGCAAGAATAACTTTCAGCAAATGCTTTGTGCTAGAGCAGAAGAATTTACTCCACAGACACTGACTGTGCAAGGCCTCTCATAGGAGTAAGTGTCCCCCGAACCACAACCCATTTGGAAGAAATATGTCCTTGCTATTGTCATGGATTCACATGATCTGGTCTATATCCCAATCTGTAATGAACCAGTCCCTTGGGTGTGCCAGACTGCAAGCAGTTCTGCAGGGCAGGCCCATGGCCTCCACAACTCTGAAACTGGGCCTTTGGATGCCAGTGACCTCTGTGTGGCTACCTGCAGTGCATCTAAACAAGCCAGATTCCCGGGAGGAGTCTTGTTCCTTCACCTTCAGGGCGCAATGCTCTCAGTAAGTATCTGCTGCCACAGCAGGTAACCTTTTCAAAACAAGATAATTTATTAGTCCCCTGGCCTACAGAATCTGACTTCCTTGCATTATATTATGTGACCCAAGGTAACTAATTCAGAAGACACGACACCTGTTGAGCTTTGAATGGACTGAGAATTAGACAGACTCTCTTAATGCAAATGAATTTAGGACAGTTTTACTATATCACAAAGTTTTTAAACAGTATTTATGTGCAGTCTTCTTTCTAAGCTCTAGAAAAAATAAGCGGGGTAGAATGTTAACTTGTAGCAATTTCCTAGATAACGCTGTTGTTTTCCTTTTCTTGGACATGTTGTTTCTCCTGTGAATTAACCAGGGTTTGCGAAGTTATAGAAGAATGACTACAGTGACTGACAGCATATTGACAGTTCAAGCAGCTTCTGCTCACATTCTAGAAACTCAGGAACATCAGACTGTGAACAGCAAATTGATTTAATCCCCTACAGCATTCAAAGCAAGCAAGGAATAACTACAAAATAGCTATCCTATTCTATAACACGTGCCTAATAATGATAATCAAGTCACTGATTGATTGATATGACCTCATTAGACTTGATAATCTTCCTTTAACCCCCAACTACATTTTGACATGTAGACTTTCAAATATTTGGCAATGGAATCTTTTCTGCTAATTGTTTGAATATATTTGGCTAGCCAAAAACTGTTGATATTCATGTTATTGGTAACTTTTTCATTCAATTTGGCCATCCCTTGATTTTGGCCTTTTATGTATTATTACGCTCCTCCAAATGTGCAAGATGCTTCACAAACACACAAAGATGGATGGACCATGTCCCCAAATAGCTTCCAGGCTTAGGCCCTTATCTTTTAAACACTTATGCACATTCTTAACTTTAGGCCTATAAATTGTGTCACTGAAGTCAATGGAATGACTCAAAGGTGTAAAGCTAAACATGTGTATGCATTTTTAGAACCAGGGACTATACAGAGATGTACCAAAACACGAGAGAGTAATCAATAAAGTAAGAGAGAAGTAGACAAAGTTCACAATAATAAAATCATGCAGTTCCTCATTTAAGGCATGTACACTTCTTGGTTGTTCATTTACATTAATGTGGATTGGCATTCGCTTGTTTTTGTGGAGTTTAGACTGACACACATTGCTATGAATTTGATCAACCAAGGTAATTGTACACAAGGAGTCACATGATATTGGACCAAGTGTACATACTTTGCAATCAATATTTATACCCAACTACAGTTCATCAGATTATTTTGAGCTCTTTTGAATCCCATCAAAAGAAAAGTACTGCAGAATTAGGAATAATAACTATTTAGTATTAATATTGCAAGATCACCCAAAGGCTTCAGTTACAAGCAGGGACCTATTGTGCTAGGCACTGTACTAACACATTGGAAGATTTGGTTCATGTCACAAAGAGGGTGATCTTGCACATTTAATACTATTCTGGTGCTTTGATGATACTCCAATTAAAAGTACTCATGGGTGGAAGCTCCCTGCCAATTCTGAAAAATACAGTACAGTACAATAAAAAACCAAAAGCCTAAAGTTTCATCATGAGTTCACATGACAAAAATGATTTTTAAATTGTTTCATTAAAAAAAGAAAAATAAAAACCTCTAGGCTAAGGGATTTTTCCCAGCACACAAATCTTTAGAATAATGCAGGGATGGATGTTTCCAACTGTTTATGGTGGCTGAGATTAAAGAAGGGTTTTGAAATTGCTCCTATTAAACTGATCTAACATAAAAGAAGTAAACAGTGGATTTTAATGACAAATTAAATAAATGGTTTAGCTCTGAAACAGCTGCTTTATACCAACCTTTTGATAATATGTCTTCATTTTGTCTGTCCTACAATGTTAGGGGCAAGAAGGCTTTTGTGCTGCACAGCTAATGAATGCAGGGAAAACCTTTTTGCACTGCAGTAACTCAGATTAGATTTTAATATTTCATTTCAGAACTAATCTCACCACTTCAATTTGATTTTATTGAAATGACGCTACAAAAATACTTAAAAAAAGTTTATGTAGAGTTTCTTTTGAACATCAAGTTTGCAGATGGGAAACTACATTCTCCACTCACAGACAGATAAAGAAGAAATCTGTGTTGAACAAAAAGGCATGGAAGCCACAGAGCTGAGGTCTTCCCATATGTCTGCATAGCTTTTAGAGTTCTCTAAATTTGCAAAGTAAAGTTTTTAACCCTTCCATATTCAAAGGTCACCTTGACAATGCAAAATGTAAGCACTTCTGTTGAGTCTGCATCCTGACAGAATTAACCAAGAATACTAAAAAAAGAATTAATTTCCCACACTCACCTTGAAGGAATGTTAACTAGGAAACTAATTATCAAGGGCCTGCTGCTGGTCCCCTGAAAGCCAATAGGAATTTTGCAATTTACAGCAATGGGAGTCTAACAGTTTAAGCTTTTCAGATTTTAATCCTGTTAATCACTTCAATGCTGAATGAGAAACCAGATCCATCAAACAGATGCCCTTGCCCAGTACAGAGGCACATACCTTTCATATCCTGATAAAATACTGATAGAGGAATGCTTGCATCTTCAATCGGCTCTAAGAGGAAAAACGGCTAAACAGCAAGCTGTGTCAGTTGGAGTCATTGTTTTTACCCAGATTATGGAAAATAGAATAGAAAAGACAAGAATGACAATTCAATAGAGTGAATTAAAACAAATTCTAAACGATCTCTAACCTTTAGTCTAGATAGGTTTCACAATTTCAGTAAATCCTCTTACACTTTTTGACTGAATGATGGCAGGCAAAACTGCAAAATTCCCTTTTTCTTTTTAGCAACCCCTTTGTTGTCCTTATAAACCACTTAGTCCAAAACTGAAACATAGAGCTGCCCAGAAAATGGAAATCCCTTTCCACAAAAATGTTGGTTTTGCAACGAGAGTATTTTTCACTGGAAAGTCATTCAGATGAAAAATTTTCAAAGGTCTACTTACAGCAAACAGTTAGGACTATTTACATGTTAAAATTGCCTGTTGTTTATCTAGTAACATAATACTAGGTCAAGCAGGTGAATTATCAGATTATTACGGTTAGATTATGCATGAAGTAACCACATATCAACCATCAGGTAAATCCTTTTGCAAACCTGTTAGTGCTGGAATCATAGAATATCAAGATTGGAAGGGACCTCAGGAGGTCATCTAGTCCAACCCCCTGCTCAAAGCAGAACCAATTCCCAGACAGATTTTTGCCCCAGATCCCTAAGTGGCCCCCTCAAGAACTGAATTTACAACCCTGGGTTTAGCAGGCCAATGCTCAAACCACTGAGCTATCCCTCCCCCTAAAAATCATGCCTTGGATTAACCTCATTGGCTATGATACTGCCACTGCCTTATGCCACTCAATGAAGTGGAATAATGGTAGACCTTTTTTGGTCACTTTCAAGCCAATGCAGCTTGTTGAGAGGGGGAAACAAAGGGGAGAGTGGAGAATTGTGATGTTTTCTGAAAACCACATTTCCAAAATTTATTTTTTTTTCAAATTTGGAAGTGTGAAATTTCAAAATTAGAAACATTTCACTAGTTCTAGAGTTGGTCAAAAAATAGCAAGAATGGAGAAAAAATATGAAAATGCCATTGAAATTGTTTTCTTTTCACCAAATGTTGAAATGTCATTAAAAAAAAAATTGACCAATTCTAGTTGAAAAATTAGAAAGCTGGAGGAATCTAACCGTTTACTTCTCCTTTGTGACATCTAGTGCCCAGGACCAATATTTTCTCTCACTCTTGTCCAGTAGTCTGGTCTTCCTCAGATTCAGCTGGGATCCAATTTCTAAACCCGTAGGACCCAAGACTCAGAACAATAAATAAGTGGGATTTGTGTTTACTCTGTCACTGCTTGGATTGGTCTTGGATAATGAGGATCTCCAACTCATAAGGTCTCCAGACTCATAGACTTTAAGGCCAGAAGGGACCATCATGATCATTTAGTCTGACCTCCTTCACATTGCAGGCCACAGAACCTCGCCCATCCACTCCTGTAACAGACCCCTAACCTCTGGCTGAGTTACTGAAGTCCTCAACTCATGATTTAAAGCCTTGACATTATCGAGAATCCACCATTTACACTAGTGTAAACCTGCGAGTGATCCATGCCCCTTGCTGCCATGGCATGTAGTACAAGAATAAAACCCAACATGGTCCAACCCCGCGCCCCAAACGCAACAGTCATAGGTCCATGTTCTCCTTGGTCTTTCTGGCACCTTTTGCACCTGCAGGATGCATCTGGATTGGAATGCACAGATGTTCATTTATCCATTCCAGGTGTCAGTGTTTGCCTGTGACATGGTCCAGCCACTCCCTGAATTGTCCAAAGGATGGATGCTCTGCAGTACTTGATAGCAGTGAGGGGAGCAAGAGCTGAAAGTTGCATTGGAGCCTGCAGTCTGGTAGCCAGCTCCAGTAAGTATTCCAACAGCTCCTTCCGCTGCACTCTGTCTGTTAAGGGTGCCTCTCTGCACCCTTAACCAGCAGTTATGCTCCATGAATCTGTCTGCCAAATCTCTCCTCATGCTGTGCAGCCTCTGTCTCTCTTTCCACCCTGCGAGCATCCTTATCGAGTTGGGCCTGTTGGACTTGGATCTGCTGATTCATTGTATCAAGCAGGGCTCCCATCAGCTCATCTCAGATGCTCTTTCTCTTCCCCTGCAGTAGGGTGGTCTGAACATGCAGGCTCCAGTTGCCATGCGTTCCTCCTGGTGCCTTGTGTTGCTCCGATGGAGGTGAAAGGGCCTTGAAGGAAGAGAGACAGAGAACATTATTGTGTGAGTTGGTTAAAAAATACATTTCACAGTTTATGAAAGGGGCTGCTTTAATTCAAGGTCAGATCCTCTGCCGGCAGGCTCTCCTCCAGGGGTGCTTGTGACAGGGGGTTATACTGTTGCCATCCTCACTCAGCAGAGGATCATGCACCAGGCACAGTGTTCAGTGCAGTTCCCATTATCCAACTGAATTTCTCATAAAAGAGGGAGGACTACAGGGAGTTCCCAGAGGTTAGCATCTTTGATTTTTTTTTTGGTAGTTTGTCTTCAGTCACTTGATCTGCTCTCTGCATTAATCTGCTGTCCTGTCAATCCCCAACGCTGCCAGCTGCTCGGATATCATTTTATACACATGATCATTTCTAGTGCTCTTGAGTCAGTGCCTCGTCGGAGGTTAACCAGAGTGTGGCTGTTTTTCTCTGGTGCACTTGATGCAGGACTTCATCTTACTGCTTGCTGGCCATACCTAATACATATTAGCATTGAACTTGTTTGTTGTTTCCAGCTGAGCAGTCCACGTGGAAATGAAGGGTTAAACGCCGAGCAGCTGTTTTCAAACCAGGAGGTTGCTTCTGGTTCCTGGGAAGCGAGTGGCAAACTTTGGAATTGAAGGGATGGGAAGCACAGCCCCAGGGGATTGTGGGATAGCACTGATGGATTCTCCAGACCCATGTCTGACAACTCGGACTTGGTCTACAAAATGCCTGGGCTCTGACCCATGTCATAGCAGTACTTGGGCTCCAAACCACCCCACTTGGAGGGTCTGGGGCC
Organism: Chrysemys picta bellii; assembly: GCF_011386835.1. NCBI lineage: Eukaryota > Metazoa > Chordata > Testudines > Emydidae > Chrysemys > Chrysemys picta. The sequence goes on from NC_088791.1 coordinate 230,550,791, forward strand.
CAAACTCAAGAGGAGTTATTAGCTCGTCAGACTAATTTCTGTGTGGACAGCAAGGAGCTTTGGCCCAAATCTGAGTCTGAGTCTGGGATTAGTGTGCTGTGTGGTCATACACAAAGGGTACATCTACACTAGATTAAAAGACCTGCATCATGGCCGTGGCTGGCCCAGGTCAGCTGACTCGGGCTCATGGGGCTTTGGCTGCAGGACTAAAAATAGTGTAGACATTCAGGATCAGGCTAGAGCCTGGGCTCTAGGGCCTTCCTCCATTGCAGGGTCCAGGAGCTTGGGTTCTAACCCGAGCATCTATACACCAATTTTACAGCCTGGCAGCTCAAGCCCATGACCCAGGCCAGCTGCGGGCATGTAAGTGCTGTCTAGACACACCCTAAGGGCCCAGAGAGTGAGCATGAGAATGACAGGAAAGAAGCTGACATATTATTGTATTTTCTGTACTCGGGTGCAGGACAACTATGGGCAATAAAACAGCTACTCCTGTTTACCTCACTCACTTGAGGAGGGGGAACAGCACTGCCATCATTTCAGGTGAGTGACTCTCCTTCCCCAAACCACACAACAAAGGCAGGATAAAGCCATAACTCACTTAAAGCCCAGAGGATCCTCAAAGGTATTTCAAGCACCTAACTTCCACTGGAGTGGAGTGAAATATACCATGTGGTCTGTTTGTTTGGGGGACCTTGTGCTGACCATGTGAGTGCTGAGCCTAGTGGCCTGATAGGCAAGGCTGTGAGCTGAGAGCTTCTTAACGAGGCTTTGATCCCTAAGCCCTTTAGCACTCATCAACCCTTAACCAGGGGCCAGGGCTACTCAGGAAGACCAGGGCTTTAAAAAGCCTGCTCCTAAGCAACCAGGGGAGCTAGTGAACAGGAGTGGCTAACAGGTGAGTTTTGCGAGAGAATTTACAGGGGGAATGTGTATGGGGGGGGGGGGGCTACATACACTTACCATTCCTTAAACTTAAAGCCCAAACCACCTCTTGATAAAAACAAAACATCAATAAAGGAACGAGTTTCAGGAGTAAAAAGAGAATGCAGGCAGGAGTCCAGCAACAGAGTGGGGGCTACCCAGTTTATTGCACCCAGTGTAGCATGTATGATTACTTACCCTATAGGCCGGTGGCATATGTGTGCATTCGGTGCAAGGAGCTCCTGGGCCTCAGAGACCGTGTACGGGCTTTGGACGCCATGGTGGCTGAGCTAGAGGAGCTAAGGGAGACACCGAGGTACATAGATGAGACTTTCCAGGACACGGTAGAACGGTCCCACCCCCAGTCTGACAGCCTCTGTGCTATTGAGGAGGATGAAAGTCTCAGGGAAAGAGAACATCCAACTGGAGCAGAGGGAAAAGATCCCATAGTTGGGACCCTCCTTCCAGAGGATGTTGTGTTATCCTCTCACACTGAGGATACCTCTCTGCGGGAGGGAACTCCAGCTATTAGAAAGAGACAAGTATTAGTAATGGGTGATTTGATCATTAGAAACATAGATAGCTGGGTTTGTGATGACCAGGAGAACCGCATGGTGACTTGCCTGCCTGGTGCGAAGGTTGCAGATCTCTTGCGACATCTAGATAGACCTATGTGTAGTGCTGGGAGGAGCCGGTGGTCATGGAGGCCAAATTTCGGCTGCTAGGTAAGAGATTGAAGTCCAGGACCTCCATGGTGGCATTCTCTGAAAATGCTCCCAGTTCCATGCACAGGACCCGTTAGACAGGCAGAACTGCAGGGTCTCAATGCGTGGATGAGACGATGGTATAGGGAGGAGGGGTTTAGATTTATTAGGAACTAGGGAAACTTTTGGGAAAGGGGGAGCCTATACAGGAAGGATGGGCTCCACCTAAACCAAAATGGAACCAGATTGTTGGCACTTAAAATTAAAAATGTCGTAGAGCAGTTTTTAAACTAAGGGTTGGGGGAAGGCCGACAGGTGTGGAGGACCATATGGTTCGGACATTCCTTAGGGGAGGATCTATGAATGGAGATTCCCTATGTCCTAGTAAGGAGGAGAGGATGGAAGATGATAAAATACAGGTAGGATCTGATGAGAAACAGTCAAATGAAAAAAACCCCATTCAATTACATCATGTAATGACTTGCATCTGAAGAAGTGAGGTTCTGACCCACGAAAGCTTATGCTCCCAATACTTCTGTTAGTCTTAAAGGTGCCACAGGACCCTCTGTTGCTTTTTACAGATTCAGATTAACACGGCTACCCCTCTGATACTTGACATCATGTAATGGCAGACAGCTAAAAAGTGACAAGTTTTTTAAGTGCTTATATACCCGTGCTAGAAGTCTAAATAATAATATGGGTGAACTAGAGTGCCTCGTATTAACTGAGGATATTGATATAATAGGCATCACAGAAACTTGGTGGAATGAGGATAATCAATGGGTCACAATAGTACCAGGGTACAAAATATATCAGAAGGACAGAACAGGCCATGTTGGTGGGGGAGTGGCACTATATGTGAAAGCATAGAATCAAATGAAGTAAAAATCTTAAATGAACCAAACTGTACCATAGAATCTCGATGGATAGTAATTACATGCTTGAATAATAAGAAAATAACAGTAGGAAATATATTACTGACCATCTGACCAGGATGGTGAAAGAGACTGTGAAATGATCAGGGATATTAGAGAGGCTATTAAAATAAAAAACTCAATAATAATGGGGGATTTCAACTATCACCATATTGACTGGATACATGTCACCTCAGGATGGGATGCAGAGTTAAAATTTCTTGACACCTTAAATGACTCTTCTTGGAGCAGTGAGTCCTGGAACCCACCAGAGGAGAGGCAATACTTGATTTAGTCCTATGTGGAGAACAGAATCAAGTCCAAGAGGTGAATATAGCTGGGCTGCTTGGTAATAGTGACCATAATATACTTAAATTTAACATCCCTGTGGCGGGGAAAACACCACAGCAGCCCAACACTGTGGTATTTAATTTCAGAAAGGGGAACAATACAGAAACAAGCAGGTTAGTTAAATTAAAAGATACAGCACCAAAAGTAAAATCCCTGCAAGCTGCGTGGAAACTTTTTAAAGACACCATAATAGAGGCTCAACTTAAATGTATACCTCAATATTAAAAAAAACATAGTAAAAGAACCAAAAGGGAGCCACTGTGGCTAAACAACAAAGTAAGAGAAGCAGTGAGAGGCAAAAAGGCATCCTTTAAAAAGTGGAGGTTAAATCCTAATGAGGAAAATAGAAAGGAGCATAAACTCTGGCAAATGAAGTGTAAAAATATAATTAGGAAGACCAACAATGAATTTGAAGAACAGCTAGCCAAAGACTCAAAAAGTAATAGCAAAATTTTTTTAAAGTATATCAGCAGCAGGAAGCCTGCTAAACAACCAGAGGGGCCACTAGACGATGGAGATGATAAAGGAGCACTCAAGGAAGATAAGGCCATTGTGGAGAAACTAAATGAATTCTTTGCATTGGTCTTCACTGTTGAAGATGTGAGGGAGATTCCCAAACCTGAGCCATTCTTTTAAGGTGACAAATCTGAGGAACTGTCCCAGATTGAGGTGTCATTAGAGGAGGTTTTGGAAAAAATTGATAAACTAAACAATAACAGCTTACCAGGACCAGATGGTATTCACCCAAGAGTTCTGAAGGAACTCAAATGTGAAATTGCCGGACTACTAACTGGGGTCTGTAACCTATCATTTAAATCAGCTTCTGTACCAGATGACTGGAGGATAGCTAATGTGACACCAATTTTTAAAAAGGGCGCCAGAAGGGATCCCAGCAATTACACACCTGTAAACCTGACTTCAGTACCGGGCAAACTGGTTGAAACTATAATAAAGAACAATATTGTCAGACACATAGATGAACATAATTTGTTGGGGAATAGTCAACATGGTTTTTGTAAAGGGAAATCATGCCTCACCAATCTACTAGAATTCTTTGAGGGGGTCAACAAGCATGTGGACAAGGGGGATCCAGTGGATAGAGTGGATTTAGATTTTCAGAAAGCCTTTGAGAGGTTCTCTCACCAAAGGCTCTTAAGCAAAGTAAGCATACATGAAATAAGAGGGAAGGTTCTCTCATGGATTGGTAACTGGTTAAAAGATAGAAAACAAAGGATAGGAATAAATGGTCAGTTTTCAGAATGGAGAGACGTAAATAGTGGTTTCAGAGTAGCAGCCGTGTTAGTCTGTATCCGCAAAAAGAAGAACAGGAGGACTTGTGGCACCTTAGAGACTAACAAATTTATTAGAGCATAAGCTTTCGTGGACTATAGCCCACTTCTAGTCCTCCTGTTCTTCTTTTTGTAAATAGTGGTGTCTCCCAGTGGTCTGTACTGGGCCCAGGCCTATTCAACATATTCATAAATAATCTGGAAAAAGGGGTAAACAGTGAGGGTGCAAAATTTGCAGCTGATACAAAACTACTCAAGATAGTTAAGTCCAAAGCAGACTGTGAAGAGATCTCACAAATATGGGTGACTGGTCCAGAAAATGGCTGATGAAATTCAGTGTTGATAAATGTAAAGTAATGCACATTGGAAAACATAATCCCAACTACACATATAAAATGATGGGGTCTAAATTAGCTGTTACGACTCAAGAAAGAGATCTTGGAGTCATTGTGGATAGTTCTCTGAAAACATCCACTCAATGCGCAGTGGCAGTCAAAAAAGTGAACAGAATGTTTGGGAATCATTAAGAAAGAGATAGATAATAAGACAGAAAATATCATATCGCCTCTATATCAATCCATGGTACGCCCATATCTTGAATACTGTGTGCAGATGTGGTCGCCCATCTCAAAAAAGATATATTGGACTTGGAAAAGGTTCAGAAAAGGGCAACAAAATTGATTAGGGGTATGGAATGGCTGCCGTAAGAGGAGAGATTAATAAGACTTGGACTGTTCAGCTTGGAAAAGAGATGACTAAGGGGGGATCTGATAGAGGTCTATAAAATCATGACTGGTGGGAAGAAAGTAAATAAGGAAGTGCTATTTACTCCTCATAACAGAAGAACTAGGGGTCACCAAATGAAATTATTCGGCAGCAGGTTTAAAACAAACAGAAGGAAGTATTTTTTCACACAACGCACAGTCAATCTGTGGAACTCCTTGCCAGAGGATGTTGTGAAGGCCAAGACTATAACAGGGTTTCCAAAAAGAGCTAGATAAATTCATGGAGGATAGGTCCATCAATTACTATTAGCCAGGATGGGCAGGAATGGTGTCCCTAGCCTCTGTTTGCTAGAAGCTGGGAATGGGCGACAGGGAATGGATCACTTGATGATTACCTGTTCTGTTCGTTCCCTCTGGGGCACCTGGCATTGGCCACTGTCGGAAGAGAGGATATTGGGCTAGATGGACCTTTGGTCTGACACAGTATGGCTGTTCTTCTGTTCTTCTGTTCTATGAGTTGGGCATCTAAATACCTTTGAGAATCTGCACACTAGTCCCTCGCACCATCACTGTAATATCATTCACTTTTCTACATGTATGTTGGAATTTACTGATTAAATTTAGACCTGAAAGGAAATGACTTAAAGGAGATTTGCCTGAGATATTCAGTATCATAAAGAATTTAAATGGTATATTTTTCACACTGTCCCAAAATGAGAACAATGGGGACACACAAATTAAATTAGTGGCCATTAAATTTAGAACTAAAATGAAATATATCTTCACGTAGTAAATAGTCTTTGACCCAAATACGTCTGGTGGATAATTTATTACAAATAATAACATTAATAGTTATGTATCAAGGCCCATACCTGCAGCTCATAGCTCCATTCAAGTCAGTGCTTCCGGGGGCAAGTTCATCATCACAGAGCTTAGGCAGGAATACTTTCTCCCATATTTTCCCCCAATCTACAACAATAGCTGAGATCATTGTTTTTCCCCCTGTCTCTGAAGCTTCAAGTATTAGCTGCAGGATACCATGTTTAATGGAACAGGGGCCTGACAAATCCAACCCTCCTATGGTTGCAAGCAGTTCCAGACTTTGGATCCTGTAGTTTCAATAGTTTCTAGTCTCTTTAGTACAGCTCCTCAAAGGTATTGGTGCCTAACTCCCATTGAAACCATCTCTTCTTTTGGCTACAGCCAGAAAAAGAGTAGGAACAACAGGCCTAGATTCTCCAAGGTCTTTAGGTTCCTAACTCCCATTGATTTCCACAGGAGATTTTTAGATGTCTGTAGTCAAGAGAAGATGATCCACTGTTTTATACAGAACCAATGCCAGTTCTTATATTTTGCCTCCCCCTAGCCCCCTCCCCGCCCGCCCGCCCGCCGCCGCCAATCATAGGTAAGCAAAGACAATATGAGTCAAGACCAGTTGGGGCTCCTCACCTTTTGCTGTTTGTCCACTTCTCAGGCCTGGTGCAGAGTCTGCACCTTGACTCCTTTCAGACTGAACTGGTCCCCTGCTGCTGTGATCACCCTGGGCTTGCCTGCACAATGCCTCTAGGCAGTATTTCTATGTCAGATACAATATGTTTCAACACCCAGTGCAGTCTGAACAAATTTCCTAGGCACCCACTGAAATACAACCTGACATTATGGTGATCACAAATGCTGCATCATCCATTCCTCCAGTATTCAGCAGTTCTGATATGGCAGAGGTGTAATCAAGTGTAAGGAGGCATATGTGCACTAATATAGCATCACTATCTCTAAGGAAGGACTTTTTTGCAGAAGATTTGTCCTTGGTACTCAAACTTTGATTAGTACCAAGGCTTTGGTGAGAAACATGCACTTCCCCATAGGTATCTGTGGAATAATTGTGTTAAGGGAAGCTGGGTTTCCAGCGATTACTCTTATAATATATTGCTGTTCTAGCTCATGTGAACAGCATTAAAGATCACAGTAGAAAGAAAAAGTGATCAAGGACAGAGGGTGAAGTCTACTGGATATCAATGAATCAGGACGTAACAAGATAATATAATGAAGTAATCAGGCTTTCTGTGGTAATATCTCAAGAAGAGCCTAATGATTAGCTAGGAGAGAAGTTAATGTGGACCTAGAGAGCCTAATTATCAGACCTCAGCTTCCATTAGTGTGCAGGCTCCTTTGTGGGTGCACTCAACAGCGGGTGCATTTGTATTAAGCGAACACCTGTGGATATTTTTTTTTAAATTAATGGAGATATCCCATCTCCTAGAACTGGAAGGGACCTTAAAAGGTCATCGAGTCCAGCCCCCTGCCTTCACTAGCAGGACCAAGTACTGATTTTGCCCCAGCTCCCTAAGTGGCCCCTTCAAGGATTTAACTCACAACCCTGGGTTTAGCAGGCCAATGCACAAACCACTGAGCTATCCCTCCCCCCAAGACCAAGTACTGATTTTGCCCCAGATCCCCAAGTGGCCCCCTCAAGGATTGAACTCACAACCCTGGGTTTAGCAGGCCAATGCTCAAACCACTGAGCTATCCCTCGCCCCATACCTCCATCTGATATTCATCACATGGAGGTATGGGCTCTGTCACAGGTCCAGTCAGGTGCTTCCACTTAACCACTGAGACTGCTGTGAGGCGACCCAGACACTAGATCCTATATGTTTTTTAAACCTCCAGCCAGCCCAGTTCCTCTGTCAGGGGATTCCCAGCCTCCTCAGGTGATCCCAGACTCCTACCAGGTGACTGTTGGCAAGTGACCACTCCCCTGCCAAACGATTTCTTCTGGGTGGGAGCCTCTCTATTGTCTAGGATGTTTGAATTTGAATAGAGGACCTTCCCAAGTTAACGACCCTCTATTGTCAGCCCACATCTTGGAATTTGAGTCCAATATGTAAGCAAAGAAGCTACCAGCCTCCACATTCAAAATGGAGTTTTCAGTTTAGTAGAGTGCAGAGGGGATGCGTGGGGGGAGGGCAGGGTTGCCCCCCCCCCACTGTGCTCCCCCCTCCACTATGGGCAGGCATGGGTTGCCTCTGGTAGAGTGAGTTCATAATCTGACACAAAAATAACAAATTGTACAGATTCTCAAATCATCACAGGTTCTAAGGCTGCGTATGGAGACTTCTCCAAGCCATTGCACTGGAGTAAACTCTGAAGAGTGGCTCCTCTGACATTACTTGAGGCCTCCAGGAGAAAATTCTTTTCTCCTTTTTGTCTCCATGGTTTTCCCCAGTTTTCATCTGAGATACATGCAGTGGGTGCTGTGGAGTGTATCAGCCTCAGAGGGACATTTCATCTTTTAAATAACCCAGTTTTGCAGGAAGTAGCAGTGAAAGGCAAAATGATCAGGACTGCCTTCAGCAAATGTGTGAAGGCAAGCAACAGTACTAACAAATGGTAGCACTAATATCACGCACCTAGTGCAGTAGTGTGGGTGGGGGTATGCGTGTGTACACAGTGCCATACCCATGTCTAGCACAGCGTATGTGGACTCTTAGGCATGGGTATGGGAAATACACGAGAGCATTACACAAATCACTACTAGGGTTAGCATGCAAGTGTAGTCATAGGCTAAGGGTGAGACAGTAGTTAGCCTCAGTGCTATTCAGTTCAATCTTTAGTCCCTTTGCATTGTAGTGGTTATTTGTATGATGTGGACCTCTGTCAATTAGGAATGGAGCTAAGACCACGGAATATAAATTTTCCTTATAAAAGGAATCAGTACAGCACTACAACAATTTTGGTTTGGACAAGTAAGTCAAATCTCAGTACATAACAGAGAAGCAGGAGAGCTTAACAAATCAATATACGACTAGAGCTGATCAAACAGTTGAAGATTATTTTTGCTCTACATACCTGTAGTCTGACTTTATATAAATATTTGTGTGCACCAATTGTTTTATACAAAGACAACCCTATGGATGTAAAACTGAAGAAATTGAGATTAGAGATTAAGGCTGCTCATCTAACAAAAGGTTAGTATTGAAACAGACATAATTCAAAATGTAGATATGGGATTACTCATGTGTTTAAGGTTAAGCAGATGTGTAAGCATTTGCAGAACTGAGGTTTATGTGCGATAGTCCACATAAAATTTACAAAATCCCATATATTATATGCAAACACCATCATTTTGGTACTAGTTCATTTAACTTTGTATATAAAGTATTTCATTTGTGGATAGAGACTTTAGTTTGTAATTCTTATTTAATAAAAGTTCCTATAGAAAAATGAAACATCAATTTACAATAGAATGACATACAAATAAATAATAATAATAATAATCTTATCGTAAGTGACAACAGCTCAAACCCCACACATTCTCCTGAAAGAGTAGTTAATTATTACATTTAATGTAACTTAGATTTAATTTATGCAAGGGCTAGTCTACACTACCCGCCCGGATCGGCGGGTAGAAATCGATCTCTCGGGGATCGATTTATTGCGTCTCATCTAGACGGATAAATCAATCCCCGAGTTGACGCGCTTACTCCCACCTCGTCAGGAGGAGTAAGCGCCGTCGACGGGGGAGCCGCAGTGGTCAATTTGCTGCCGTCCTCGCAGCGGGGTAAGTCGAATAGGATACGCCGAATTCAGCTACGCTATTCACGTAGCTGAATTTGCGTATCTTAAATCGACCCCCCCTTAGTGTAGACCTAGCCGAAGTCTGTTCCCTTGTTTTAGAGAAGTAAAAATAAGAAACAATGGCCTAGTTATAAATCTAGTAATTTTATCTGTCTAGTAATTTTATTTGTCTTCTTGCTGTGAAACTCTTTTACAAGTTTAATTTCAATTTAAATGAGAAGTATACAAATGTAAAACAAAAGTGCTATGTTTTCAGTTCTTTTTCTAATAATATGATGACAGAAGTATAACAGTATAAAATATAAGCTAATGTTTGGTTATTATTAGTTATTCTTGTATATATAATAAGGGCAACCTATGTTACTTTATACTGGAGATGAATCAGTTGAATATATGAAAATGCAGTATATATATTAATCCAGGGGTAATCAATCACATGGGCAGGACGGACGCCAGAGTTTTTTCCCCATAGAGGCTCAGTTTAATATTATCCTCCCCCTTTAATCTATTTTCTAACTTCCAAGCCTGGAACATCTCATCATATAGGTCATGCTCCTTGAAGAATATGGAGTTGAAAAGACAATGCTAAAATAGCATTGTTAACACTGACACCACAAGAAGAAACTCCAGCCAGTGGTGGACAGCAAGAGCAGCAACTAAGCCATTTCTGAATATTAAGATGCTTCTGATTTCTTCAGTGGGTGGCAAGACCATCGAGGAAAAAATCTCTCCCTTTTTTAAATGATGTATGTAGATTTTTTTTTTCAGGTTTAAACATCTGTCCCTCCAATTTTCACAAGAGATGACTAAACCTAGAATCTTCAATGGTTCAGATCAGCATCCAAATGTTAGTCACATCTTGTGAAAAGCCAAATGTTTGGATGGTGATCTGTCACTCACTGGGCCAAAAATCACACAAACAAAAAATTTTCAATATGTAAAAAAATTAAGCTTAAGTCATCCCAAAATGATGCAAAATGTGGGTGTGAGAAAATTAACACAACAAAAAAATTACACAGCTTTTTTTAAAGCCCCTAATTTTTTTTTAGTTGATTTGAATGATCAACTAAATACAAAGGGTTGTATCCATTCATTCTTATTTTATCCAAACCACTCACATATCCCTAATTTACACCTCAGAAGATGAAGCTGATGGGATGGGGGCAGGGACAGTTGAGTTGATCACACTGATTCATTGGTTATGAAATTCTTTCTCCCTCCCTTCCTGTGAAACGTTGGAGCTCTTTCCCCAAGCCCCCAATGAAAATATCTTTGTGCTATTTTAGTAGTTAACTAATTTTTAATAGAACAGTTGTATGCCAGATATGAATAGCCATACTGCATGTCTGTCACCCTCAGTGATCCATGTGCATAGCAAGCAATCTGTTACTTGGTTGACCTAGAGCAGGCTCTTTGATCTCTAAGTTATTAGTTCAAATCTAAAAAGAACAGGAGTACTTGTGGCACCGTAGAGACTAATAAATTTATTAGAGCATAAGCTTTCGTGGGCTACAACCCACTTCTTCGGATGCATATAGAGTGAAACATATATTGAGGAGATATATATACACACATACAGAGAGCATGAACAGGTGGGAGTTATCTTACCAACTCTGAGAGGCCAATTAAGTAGGAGAAAAAAAAACTTTTGAAGTGATAATCAAGATAGCTCAGTACAGACAGTTTGATAAGAAGCAAGTGTGAGAATACTTACAAGGGGAGATAGATTCAATGTGTGTAATGGCTCAGCACTTCCCAGTCCTTATTTAATCCTGAGTTGATTGTGTCTAGTTTGCATATCAATTCCAGCTCAGCAGTCTCTCGTTGGAGTCTGTTTTTGAAGTTTTTCTGTTTTAAGATAGCCACCCGCAGGTCTGTCATAGAATGGCCAGACAGGTTAAAGTGTTCTCCCACTGGTTTTTGAGTATAATATTTCCTGATGTCAGATTTGTGTCCATTAATTCTTTTGCGTAGAGACTGTCCGGTTTGGCCAATGTACATGGCAGAGGGGCATTGCTGGCACATGATGGCATATATCACATTGGTAGATGTGCAGGTGAACGAGCCCCTGATGGTATGGCTGATGTGATTAGGTCCTATGATGATGTCACTTGAATAGATATGTGGACAGAGTTGGCATCGGGCTTTGTTACAAGGATAGGTTCCTGGGTCAGTGTTTTTGTTCAGTGATGTGTGGTTACTGGTGAGTATTTGCTTTAGGTTGGGGGGTTGTCTGTAAGCGAGGCCAGGTCTGTCTCCCAAGATCTGTGAGAGTAAAGGATCATTTTTCAGGATAGGTTGTAGATCTCTGATGATGCGCTGGAGAGGTTTTAGTTGGGGGCTGAAGGTGACAGCTAGTGGTGTTATTTTCTTTGTTGGCCCTGTCTTGTAGGAGGTGACTTCTGGGTACTCGTCTGGCTCTGTCAATCTGTTTTTTCACTTCAGCAGGTGGGTATTGTAGTTTTAAGAATGCTTGATAGCGATCTTGTAGGTGCTTGTCTCTATCTGAGGGATTAGAGCAAATGCAGTTATATCTTAGAGCTTGGCTGTCGACAATGGATCGTGTGGTGTGTCCTGGATGGAAGCTGGAGGCATGTAGGTAAATGTAGCAGTCAGTAGGTTTCCGGTATAGGGTGGTATTTATGTGACCATCGCTTATTAGCACAGTAGTGTCCAGGAAATGGACCGCTTGTGTGGATTGATCTAGGCTGAGGTTGATGGTGGGATGGAAATTATTGAAATCATGGTGGAATTCCTCAAGGGCTTCTTTTCCATGGGTCCAGATGATGAAGATGTCATCAATGTAGCACAAGTAGAGTAGGGGCGTTAGGGGACGAGAGCTAAGGAAGCATTGTTCTAAGTCAGCCATAAAAATGTTGGCATACTGTGGGGCCATGCGGGTACCCATAGCAGTGCCATCGACTTGAAGGTATATATTGTCCCCAAATGTGAAATAGTTGTGGGTGAGGACAAAGTCACAGAGTTCAGCCACCAGGTTAGCTGTGACATTATCGGGGATACTGTTCCTGATAGCTTGTAGTCCATCTTTGTGTGGAATATTGGTGTAGAGGGCTTCTACATCCATAGTGGCCAGGATGGTGTTTTCTGGAAGATCACCGATGGATTGTAGTTTCCTCAGGAAGTCAGTGGTGTCTCGAAGATAGCTAGGAGTGCTGGTAGCGTAGGGTCTGAGGAGAGAGTCCACATAACCAGACAAGCCTGATGTTAGGGTGCCAATGCCTGAGATGATGGGGCGTCCAGGATTTCCAGGTTTATGGATCTTGAGTAGCAAATAGAATGTTCCTGGTCGGGTTCAAATCTGTTCCTGGTTGGTAGCAATTGAAAGTTTCCTACCATCTAATAGATGCTCAGTGATCAATTTAAAACAAGCCTGAAAGTTTCAGCCTTGTTTCTAGCACACAAATGTCAACCACACTGCAACACAAACTAATTAGGATCCTTGTTGGAAGTCTCAGCAGAGAGCTGGTGGTTGAGTGGAATGGAGAATGAATCTCCCCTCATCCCTAGATGTTGTTCTTCCAATGTGAATCTCAGGCAGAAACCTGGTGGCATGAGGAAGTCTGCATTAATGCTGCTTTCTTCTGTGGAGAAAAAAGTCTCCAAGGTTGTGCACTTTCCCTAAGTAGTAAATGCACAGAAAAGTTAAAAGAAAGAAAATTAAAAATAGACATAGTAAGGCAGTCTGGAAAGGAGATCAAGGAGACAGTCCACAGCACTGTAATAAAGAAATATATTCTTTTCACTAGTGCCATTTCATCTCTTCTACTTCTCAACCCGATTGTGCCATCTCTGCTCACACCAGTGAACATTTACTCATGTAAGCATTCTCACTTGAAGTACAATTAGTCCCCTCATGTGTCTGTGGTATTTTTTGTGTGTTCTTTGTGGGAGAAGTAGGGTACGGATAAGTTCTATCAAAATGGCATTTTCTTAAGGCAGTCATTTTCATGTAAGGTAGGTATTAATTATTAAACATCCACCCTGCACTTTTCCAAGTACCAGGCAAAGCAGGTCACCTTGCTACTTATGGGTATTTTTGACTGCATGCTCAAGTAACCAGGCAGGCCATTTATGTAGTCCGCCTTTCCTCACACCAGGTACAGCTAAGTCTACCTTTCATTTACCTTTGGGTACCATAGAGCAATTGCACAGCGACAGCACTAACCAGTATATAACCAGCCATGCAGAACTGCAAATCTCAAGAACAGTGAATCATCATTTACATAACCCACAAATTTTAGCCTTGTTCTAAGAATAAGTCAATCTGCCTATATAACGTGCTATCCACAAATAGATTCTGCCCTCTAAATATTTTCTACTTGGCTGGAGTTCTCCAAGGACTGACTCTTTCTTTTATTCTCTTGAAAGTTCAATGATGAGAGAAAGGTCAGAAGTACAAGCAATAGTTTAAACTATGAAAAAGCATTTTTGTTATCATTCCTTTAAATTCTCCAGTTCAAGGAATTCTCCTAAACCTCACTTCCTTGGAATCAATTTTAAGAAGAGGCATTAGGTACTCTTTGACCTCATTTCTAGTTCTTCAAAGTGAGAGCATGTTCTTTAAGAGGCCCACAATTCAGCAGTAAAAAATAATTTCAGTTTGAAACTAGGCACACAAGGTCTCACCTCAGGAGTGAATTTAAGATAGTTAAGTCCCCAGCAGAGTGCGAACAACTACAAAATGATCTCACAAAACTGGGTGACTGGGCAGCAAAATGGCAGATGAAATTCAATGTTAATAAATGCAAAGTAATGAACATTGGAAAACATAATCCCAACTATACATATAAAATGATGGGGTCTAAATTAGCTGTTACCACGCAGGAAAGAGATCTTGGAGTCATTGTGAATAGTTCTCTGTAAACATCAATGTGCAGCAGCAGTCAAAAAGGTGAACAAAATGCTGGGAATCATTAAGAAGGGGATAGATAATAAGACAGAAAGTATCATATTGCCTTTATATAAATCCATGGTACTCCCACATCTTGAATACTGCATGCAGATGTGTTCACCACATCTCAAAAAAGTTATATTGGGATTGGAAAAGGTTCAGAAACGGACAGCAAAAATGATTAGGGGTATGGGGAAAGATTAATAAGACTGGGACTTTTCAGCTTAGAAAAGAGACGACTAAGGGGGGGGTATGATAGAGGTCTATAAAATCATGACTGGTGTGGAGAAAGTAAATAAGGAAGTGTTATTTACCCCTTCTCATAACACAAGAAGTAGGGGTCACCAAATGAAATTAATAGGCAGCAGGTTTAAAACAACAGAAGGAAGTATTTTTTCACACAACGCACGGTCAACCTGTAGAACTCCTTGCCAGAGGATGCTGTGAAGGCCAAGACTATAACAGGGTTCAAAAAAGAGCTAGATAAGCTCATGGAGGATATGTCCATCAATGGCCAGGATGGGCAGGATGGTGTCCCTAACAGAAGCTGGGAATGGGTGACAGGATGGATCACTTGAAAATTATCTGTTCTGTTCATTCCCTCTGGGGCACCTGGCATTGGGCACTTTTGGAAGACAGGATACCAGACTAGATGGACCTTTGACCTGACCCAGTATGGCCGTTCTTATGTCTGTTCTTATTTTAATTAATTTCAAGGAGTCGACTAGTGATGTCTGTGGAGGAAGACGATAGTATGAACTTGACCTTTGTGTGCAAACGTGGACTTTTCATTTATTGTAGAATCTAATTTACCGACAAAGTAAAAAAATAAAAAAGGCCTTAAAACACCCAAGGTTGTTCGGGAGATTCTTGAAGCCATTGGCAAAATCCGAACACCCCAAACCAGGTCTCAGTACCTGGTAAATGCAGAAATACTATATTTGTCTGATTATAAGGAAGGCTTATTTTCTTTTTTTCTTTCTTTGCATAACTAGAGATAGGCCCAAGTCAACCCCCTAAACCAGTGTTTCTCAAATTGGGGTCACCGCTTGTGTAGGGAAAGCCCCTGGCGGGCTCGGCCGGTTTGTTTACCTGCCCTGTCCGCAGGTCCGGCCGATCGCGCTCCCACTGGCCATGATTCGCCGCTGCAGGCCAATGGGAGCTGCTGGAAGCGGTGGCCAGTATGTCCCTCGGCCCGCGTCGCTTCCAGCAGCTACCATTGGTCTGGAGCAGCGAACCGCGGCCAGTGGGAGCCGCGATCGGCCGGACCTGCGGACAGGGCAGGTAAACAAACCGGCCCGGCCCGCCAGGGGCTTTCCCTACACAAGCGGTGACCCCAGTTTGAGAAACACTGCCCTAAACCTAAATTCCTTGAATTCAGGAGATATTCATATTTGGATTTGTACATTGTAACTGGCTCTTAGCTCTACAAAGAGCTAAGCTCATAAATCCCAGAACTGAGTATCTCCTCCCCATTTGGAGAAGGTTGGATCCTGATCTAAACTTCGCTTCTCAGGCTCTTTTCATACATAATACAATAAATTCATACATTAAAAGGACGGGAGGGACCACCACTGTGATCATCTAGTCCGACCCCCTGTATAGGAGTCCTTAGAGCTTTCCTGTTTGAATTGTTGCATACGTTTTAGGAAAACATCCAAATTTGATGTAAAAGTTTCCAGTGAACAATCCACCAGAAGCCTTGTTAAGTTGTTCCAATGCTTAATTACCCTCACTGTTAAAAATATTAACCTTACTTCTAGTATAAAATATCTAGCTTCAACTTCTAATCATTGGAACTTGTTACATATTTGTCAGTAAAAAGAAGAGTTGCCATGAACTGTCATACTTCATGGCAACTGCACCTTTGTTTCCCCTCAGTGGTTCAGCCAGGCCACCCACTGTCAGGTTTCCAGATCTCCAGCTGTTACCTTTCTTGGGGGGAGACCCACATCTCTCTCCCTCCTGACCAGGGTATTTCCAGGCTGACCAGTTACCTGCCTTCATTGAGTTATTCCCAACAAAAGACAGACTGCCTAAGCAGGCCTGATTGCTTTCTCTTCAGGAGATGGATAAAACAATAATTGCCAAAAAATATAAATGAGCACTCAGCACTTCCTATGCAAGCATATTTATTCTCATGGTAAACTCATTGCAGAAAAAAACATTAAAAAAATAAAAGAACCTGCATGCACAGTAATAAGCTTATCAGGAATCACCCCAACTATCTCCAACATGGGCTCTGGCAAATGAGTACTTCACACGGCCCCCAAGGGATCACTTTTGCATCTTCATGAGACGTTTAGTCCATCCTCTATATAGTTTGGATCTGGAGTTTCCAGGGTTACATAATCAGCCAGTCAATGGGTCTCTGCTCAAAGTGCAGTTTCAAAGGATGGATTCAAGTCGGTTCACTTGCATATCTCTCACTTCCCCCTCCCCCAAGTATTTCCTAGGAAATCCACTTCACACATATTGTCCAAAAAGTCCTTTGAAGTTCCTAATATTTTCCAGGCATTGCGTTAATCATGTTCTTCCTCCTAAAGAAGTTCCATACAATCCCACAAGAGTACATAAACATTTGCATTTTCAAAACAATGTACTCCCAAAATATTTAGACTTAATTCAATAAGGTTTAACTTAATTCCATCAGGTTTGTTCAGGCCAATGGGGGCTGTGGGAAGTGATGGCCAGTACATCCCTCGGCCCGCAGCCCCTATTGACCTGGAACAGCGAACCGTGGCCAGTGGGAGCTGCCATCGGCCGAACCTGAGGGGCCGCATGCCAAAGGTTGCCGATCCCTGTACTAGTTGTAAGACCAAAAAATACATTGTTTGTGCTCAGCTTAACAAGCAATCCAAGTAGCTCTGTATCAGTGATCAGTCTCCTTTGTTATTTACCAGTATCTTGATCTTTTGCAGCCTCCAAAGTTTATCCATAATGATTTTGTTTTCTTCCAGATCATTGATAAAAATGTGAAATAGTATAGGGCCAAAAAACAGTCACTGTGAGACTCCATGAGAAAAACACCCACTTAATCATTACTCCCCATTTACAATTACATTTTGGGACCTATCATTTAGCCAGTTTTTAATCCATTTAATGTGTGCTGTGGTTATTTTGTATTGTTCTAATTTCTTAATCAAAATGTTGTATAGTACCAACTGACATGCCTTACAAAAGTCTAAGTATATTACGTCAACTATTACTTTTATCAACTAAACTTCAGATTTGGAATTTCAAACTTGGAATCTCAAGTGGACCCAGATGATTATTATTAATTATTATTATTTTGCTAGTCTGTAATCAGGGAAATTATAGAGTTCCCTATTTATACTGTACATTTTGTCCTTGTGAACATTCTTTGGCTTTGGTATTGCATGTACTTAGGTAAAGTACATCCACATTAAGGTTGTCAGACTGATGCAGTCATACAGACATGAGAGATTTATTTAAATTAAAGAAAAGTGGATTTTTGCCTCACTGATGTTAATGGGCCAGTACATCTTCATGAATCATAAAGGAACAAAGTGCTCTAATCTATGCAAAAGTCTAGCTGTGTAGCACCCTGAGGATAGCTTGAGGACAAGGGGGAAATGGTGGCAGAGTGAGAGTAAGTGACCAAAAGTAAGCTCTGGGTGAACAGTGCAATTGTTTAATATCAAAAAGTTGGATTATTCTAAACTCATTGGAGGCTCCAGAATAGAGATTCAGGTTTGAGATCACCCTTGAGATTCATGCCCCTGTACCAGAGGTGTTCAGGCTGGGAGGATCTGCTTGACCTCTGTGAGGCTGGACATGGATGATCTTTGAATTCCCTGCTGGTTGATAGAATACAAATTGGCCTCAGAATTAGAGGTCACCTTTCATTTGCTTTTCCCGGCTAGTGTTACGATACGGGTGTACTGGAGAAGGAGGAGGGGATTGGACTTTGAGTTGAATTCAACTGCAGTGAGAGCTCACACTGGAATCATGAATAGTAGGATGCCAATATATAAAGTTATATTTAAAATAATCATTTTGCTGATACAATCTGTGGTAGCGATCACCATCAACTTTACATTGAATTTATGGCATGCCAGCTATTTATAACTCAATGATATAAAAAGTTCCCCAGGTTCAGTGGATCATTTGACCAGCCTATTATCTTATTTATCACCTCTGGCATTACTTTCACCCCTATAGTTCTTTCCTTCCAGAACAGAAAATGTTCTCTTTTTCATTTATTTACATCCCTCATTTGAGTCTTCATAGTCCTTCAAGTATGTCACACATGCAGTCCAGGGGAGGGTGGGGGGGATGATTTCCCTATAAAATAGTGCATGAATTCTTGAACTGCATATATAGCTCTTCATTTTTGTGCACAAATAATTTTCATACTATTTGTCGAGACATTTATTACACAGTGTGGGCTTCTGTTTCAAAAGAATCTTTTTTTTTTGAGGGAGAAACTAAGTTTTTGAGTGGCCAACTTGGAACAACTAGTTTTCCCAAGATGGGCACCCAAAAATGAAGACAGCCAAAATTAGCTCTGTTGAAAACATAGATGTGACAGATATGCAATATACTTGGAAGACACTATTGAATTATGTTTAATATTTGGGATTCATTGTATTATATGAGTCACAGGCGCCAACTTTTTTCTGTGCCAGTGGTGCTCGCACCCCCGGCCCCGCTCCAACTCCAACCTTGCCCCAAAGTCCCCGCCCTAACTCTGCCCCTCCCAGCCCCTATTGGACCCTTCCCCAAATCCCTGCCCCAGCCCTGCCTCCTCTCCAAAGCGCGCTGTATTCTCCTTCCTCCCCCCTCCCTCCCAGGCTTGCCATGCGAAACAGCTGTTTCACAGCGCAAGCGCTGGAAGGGAGGGGGGAGAAGCAAGACCCGGTGGCGCGCTCAGGGGAGGAGGCGGCGGTGAAGCGGAGGCGGAGGTGAGCTGGGGCGGGAGGGCGGGGTGGGGAGCTGCTGGTGGGTGCAGAGCATCCACCAATTTTTCCCTGTGGGTGCTTCAGCCCCAGAGCACCCACGGAGTCGGCCCCTATGATATGAGTAGTTTAAGTATTATTCTGGGCTGGAACTGTATGTCTCTCTTTAGGGGGGAGATGGGATGTGAACCCTCTGAAATTCAAAGGACTATACTGAACAACATGCCAGACAAAGATGAACTTTTGGGACAGTGTCAAGTGGTTTGCCTGTTGAATCTCTAGGTGGAGTGAATGCAAAGTGCTCACTTTCATTTATGCAGAAACTCAGTCTTTTGAAGCTATGCCCTGGGAAGGGGCCTATTGTCTACTGATTACCTGCTCCCAGAGTCTCAGGAACAGAGACCCAAGCTATATAAAGGAAAGACTGACTTATTCATGGGTGTGCTAGTTCTGAGCTAAGGCTGTTACAAACCTGTAACCATGGAAAAACCACCTGGTGGGGTTTGAAGGACTGACTTCTATCAGAGTGATTGCTGGAGTTAGGGTGATAGATGGTAAGCTTACTAGCATGCACATAGGTTCTTTTATTGCTTTACTATGTTTTCGCAGTAATGCTTTCACCGTAAGAGTAATTTGCTTGCTTATAAAGAGCTGTGTGGTAACTTATAACTGCTGGCAATTAGGCTGTTCATAACCGCTGGAGAGAATGCAAAGTGCAGATGCCAGTCTGGTTAGGCAGCCTGACTTGCAGGAGTTTCTCAGTGTAGGCAGGGAACTGTGCAGCCTGGAAAGGTGATGGCTGTGGAGCTGGCAGCCTATAGTGAGTGGCCTCAAGGGAACACAGAGGAGGAACAGACGTGCAGTTGCCCTGAACTGTGTCAAGAGGCAGATACATGTAACATGGGGCCTAATTTCCCTGGTGATTGGCACCTTATAATTATGTAAAACGGTGAGGTAATTGGATGCGGTAGGAAGAGAGAAAGTAAAATATTCCTATAAGTTATTCACAAACAAAGGAGAGCTAGTGTCCTTTGCTGTGGGACAGAGCGCTGTGTCAATTCGGTGGCAATCAGGGGAAGAGGACTGCAGCTGTGTTGCCATTTACTGACACCTCTTTATGGGCAGCGGTGCCTCTGCTGAGCCCTGCTACAATTCCTCCCCTCTTCCGGGCTCTCCCCTTGCACTCATAGCAAACACACAGTTTGCAAGCCCTTCTGTTCAGGCTTCAGTCCCCAGGCCCTTCTGGCTAGGCTGTGAATCCTTTTTCATTTTCCCAATGCAGCAAATCAAAACTGAAAACAACCACATAACAATTACCCTGCTGGTCTTGAGTTCTGGGGTCTGCCCTTCCACAGCTTGCTGCCAGATCTCATTCCTCTAGCTGTCTCATAATGCCCTTCACTACACTGGCCTGCTGCTTTTTATACTGGGACCACCTGATCCGGCACCGGTGTTACTTTTTTGTAATCAGGGTTGGTTAGCCGTAGGCCCTCCAACCCTTAAGGGCAGGCTACCCAGACCCTGTTACAAGGACATTATTCTAGGAGGAACCAGTGCAATGAAATATTGCTTAGATTTTGGAGGAATTACATCTGACACCACTATCAAATCAACTGTTTTTTGTCATTAATATTACTACAGATCCCGATGACTACATTATTTTCAAATTGTTTTCAAAATGTCTTACTGAGCCAAGCAGGTGTACAGGGGGGGACTAAGAAAAACAATCAGTCTGCATGAGTAACTGTCTAAGAATGTTTAAAGAACATTTAATCAGCAGGAGACACTTACATTTACAAGGTAATCGGAAATTTCCCGTGGCTTTGTAAGTAATTTGGCCATCATTAAGGCTTTGTATATTTAGTGCTGCAGCTGAGGACTATTGCTGTCAAATGAATCTTAGTTAAAAAAGAAAAGAAAAAAGAAATCAAAAAAGAAAGTTGCAGCACTTCATTTGCCTAACGGGAAATTCACCCAGACCTCGGAAGACCTTCCTGGTGCAGTTGGTTGGGTAATTACTCTTTTTTCCCCTCCCATGAAATTTTTCAACAAAAATGAAATAAAAATGCATCAGGTTTTGTTTTTTGTTTTGTTTTGTTTTGATTTGTTTTTGTTTTTTTTAGATGACGAGCGTGAGGGAATAACTTTTATTGGACCAACTTCTGTTGGTGGAAGGTACACACTTCACAGAGCTTTGCAAAGCTCTTCGTTAGGTCTGGCTTCAGGTGTTATTTTGGTTTTTTTTTTTTGGCAAAACCCCCAAACCTCCAAAACCAAAAATATGTTTCAGTTTTATGATTTTCAGGGACTGAAAAATCATGGGTTTTGTGTTTCCATTGTTTCGAAGAAATGAATATTTTTCACAAAAACAGATTTTTTTCCAAAATAATTTTCCACAAAAATTTCTGTTCATCCTCTCTTCCCCCTGCTCCCTCCAAAAACATTCCCATAATTTTTTTGGACCACATTTACAATTTAGACCCTTAAAATCACTTCAGCCTGAAGGTGGGATGTATGCAGTAGGCTGCCTGCAGAGAATTCCATGTATCCCTCATGTACTATAAAGAGGTCTCTGCATCGGTCCTGGATAGGCTAGCATGGACGGTGATGTTGGGAGCTGAAATTATGTGTCTGTTGGCTTTAGCTCTCTGTGTAAATGGCATGGAGGCACTGTTATTGATATTTCAGTTTATGGGCTGCAATTGTTGCTGTCCTGGTCTTGGGTTGAAGGGTGGATTTCCTTCCATTTCACCCACATAAAATGTTTTACTCAGGCTTTATGTAGGTGAAAGAAATGTTATTCCTTGGGAACAGATTAATCTGAAAATGACAATGCGTTCTAGTGCTGCCCTAGTCATGTAATATTTGGCCTGCTCCTCTCCTCTAGCTTCTAATGACATTTCCTCATTCTGGGGAGAGGTTTGGGAATGAAAATAATATGTTGTTTTTCAAATTCTGATGCAACCATGAAGTATCATCTTAGGCATCATGAAGTATCACCTTCTGCATAGTGCTATATAACACCAGGAAAGCTGATGCAGTGTGAAACAGTGAAGACTTTGAGCCCTATTGTATCTGACATTTAAACAAACAAATATTTTGCTGTGTTTTACTGTTATTTCAATTATTCCACTTGAGGGTCCAGATGCTCCAGACTGCAAAATCCCCTAGATCCTCTCAAGATGCTCACGTAGCTTTCTCATTACTATTTTGGCTTGCAGGAAGAGTCCATCTCTTGTGATATACCATATTTTGTTTGGCAGAATGATGCAAAGACCAGATTTCTTGGGCAAACAAAAAAACTGAGAAAATAGGTTTTGTAGCCCCTACTCCAAAAGCAGCAATTCACTTAAGTACATCCTTAACTTTAAGCATGTGAGAAGTCCCACTAAAGCCCTATTGAAGTCAACGGCACTTCTCATGTGCTTAACGTTAAGGTTGTACTTAAGTGCTTTGGTGGATTAGGGCCACAATTACCAGAAAGTTTACCACTGAAAATGAATATAGGCAGGAAAACAAACCACACAGCAGAACTGGGCTTAGTTATTCACACCCAACGCATAACTGGCAAATTGGGGGTAAAATGTTTAGGCCCTTTACCCAAATTGTTTCAATGATTAAAGTCAATTTTGGGATTGAAAACTGCTTTCTCCATACAATCCTGCCTGCAGTGAGGATCACTGGAGCATATTACGTTTTGGCTTCACTCCCCGTGCCCCCAACAAGTCCCTTCTCATTCCCACCAAATTTCCTATAGCATCGGTGACATGAAATGAGTGGCCAACCAGGGACTCCCCTCATATCAACAGAATTCCCAGGTGTTCCATTGGCTCAGCTCTCTAACCCCTTTGGAATGCCAGAGTGGCACAAATAAGACAGAGCCAGTGGTTGGGATCTGGCCCAGAGTGCTCACAATGTGTCATCATACAATATTCTCCACATAAAGCATGCACGGTGTCCTGGTTTTTATAATGCACATTAAAAAAGAGAGTAAGAATTTTGGAATTAGAGCACAGGTAGGGTGCCAGGACCTTGCAGTCATCCTTTGCTTAGGCAACTTTTGCAGTAAGAATGACTGAGCAGTGAGCCGTGTTAGACATAAAACTCCAGGAGGTTCTTCTGCGGTTTAGTTTCTCAGCACATCTCTCAGTATTTCTCTTCCTTCCAACATTAATTGCTTAATCAGTATATTACTAGATTGCATCACGGTAGCTGAAAACAATGCCAGAAAAGCAGGGGAGTAATAATTATATGTTGACTTGTTAATTAATTGCTATACTGTACACTGCCTTGGTTGCAGGTTTTCCACCACAGGATTTTAGTGCATGGAGTTGATAGATTCATTACAAAACATGCAAGCGAAATTTTCAAAAGTGACTAGTGATTTGGGGTACCTCCATTTTTGGGTGTCATCTATGGGCCAGATTTTCAGAAAATACTGAGGATTATATTCTGAAAAATATCAGGTCCCTTTAAAGTCTCCAGTTAGCATCCAAAAATAAAGGCACCCACTTTGGAAAATCTTGGCCATAACATTTTACACATTTTAAACAAAGTACAGTTGAACTCAGCTATTTTGGATGAATTTTGGGTACTATTTGGACACTATGATATTAACTGGGTATTTTGCCTACTTGACTGAACCACTGTTCAGCACCATCTCCAAGTTGCAAGCCAGATTGTGGAACATTTTTCCATCAGAAAATGCTGATGCGTCAATAGTGAAATATTTTATGGAAAAATTGTATTAGAAAGAAAAAATTAAAAAAGCATTCTGAGAAGGTCAAAATTTTCTGTTTGACTTTTTGGAATGGCATGTTTTGATTATTTCAAAACCATTTTTAATTTCAATTTTTAATGTTATCTGATATTATATTATATAAAATAAAAATGTCAAAATCTGAATGAAACATTGAAATTTTGTCAAAATGAAACTTTTCAATCAAACTAAAATTTGTTTGGATTTTTTTTTTCTGGAAATTTCATTTTTTGTTCCATTTTGGAGAGGAAGAAATGTTGAAATCCTGAAATTTCCCTAAAGCAAAAATTCCAGTTCCTGTGCAGATCCAATGAGAGGGCATAATGTGTCCCGATTAAACCCATGCGATAGCTACCCTTATCAGCATGGAGAGCAGAACCTCCATTGGGGCACTACGTCCTCTCCCGCACATGTGGATAGGGAAGATATGGGGAATGGGTGGTGCCTGGGAACTGCCCCCAGGTGCTGGCCAGTGCAGCTGCATTGCCCAGGATGAATGCAGCACAAGGCATAGAGCTGGCAAAGGGTACATCCCTTCCTCCTCCAAAACAGGAGGAATTGAAAGGCAGGTAATGACTTTGAATCACAATATGCTTCCTTGTGTGCTCCTGGGGCCACAAAACTACATGCTGCCCCATACATGGGACAAGAGTGCATGACATCGCTACCAGATGTAGCACTTAATTTTCTTAGGAGTGAGCAAAAAGCATTGGTGGCTGTTGAAAGATTACACTATCCATAGGAAGAGAATGCTTTGGGGGCAAAGATATCCTGGCTAAGCTTTTTAAAAGTGCCTAGCAATCATAGTTGCTTCAATTTATGGACACCAAAAAGGTGCCTGATTTTCAGAAAATTCCGAGTACGTGTACACTTAAAATTAGGCCCCTTTATCGTGCCTCAATTTTGAGCCCCCCAAAACTAAGGCACCTAAAATCACTAGTCATTTTTGAAAGACTTGGTCATGGCACATAAATCCTGGCCAGTCTGCGCTGGAAAGAATCAGATGACATTATTTGCGAATGCTCCATTGGTTGTGTACTGTGTCTCTACATTAAAAGGAGTGGATGTGGAAAATTAAAGGCTAGCCAGAGGGACTTCACTCAGAAAAAGAGGGAGTGGCTTGATGGACTAAAGACACATGTTGTCTGTCCATAATGATTCCCTGATACTCCTTTGGAGCTAACCAGGCAGAAGACTAGAGTGAGTTCCCCACTGGGTAGCAATCAATTTTAAGCAATGAACACATCAGACAGTGTAGTCCTGTAAATTAGGGTAATGCTGATTAATGCCTTTTGCAGGTGGAGAGTGAAGAGGTAGGCAAATCAGAATGTATCTAGTTTGGGGAAGGAACTGAAGCAAGAAGAGAAGAGGAAAAATATGATAGGTAGGGTCATAACTTTTTTTTGGCAGTTGAGACTCAGTCACAGGCACAGATGATATTTGCCTTGTGAAATCTGGGACACATACAGTACATAGGCTGGCCTGAATCTTCTTTTTGATCAACATATAGATAAATTAAGAGAAACTGTAGGATTTCTATATATAAGTTGTTTGAATAGTGAAGTCAGTGCCTTGTGTATTACAGCACAAAGACACTATAGTGCTTCTGTTAGGGCAAAACGATCCGGGGAAAAGCACTATCCTTGCTTATTGCCGTTAGCTCCACTAAGGGCATGAAATGACACAACTGATGCATATTTATGCTTTGGCATCATTTCCAGACTAAGCAGAAGACTCCATTTCCTGACATTTTGAAGAAAATTATCACATTAGTTCCTGCCTTATATGTTGCCAACCTAAATCTTTTACTGAAGCTGAATTTTCTCTCTTGAGGATACCTTGGGTGGTTGCCAAAACATGGCCCTTTTTGCTATTTGTACTTTAATAGATAGCTGTTGGGTCAGTAAATTACATCCTTTCCCTTTTGTAAAACTTGCCTTCTCCTTCCAGATCCTCAGCTGGTGTAAATTTTCATTAGATAATTTACATCAGCTGAGGATCTGCCCCAAGAGTATTATCTTCTCTGGTCTACTCCGAATTGCTATAATGTAAAGAATGTATCAGTTCTCCGTGACCTTTATTCCTCAGTGTCCTCAGACAGGTTAGTAAGGTATGGCTTATTATACCATGTCTATATTTTTAAATAGGACAGAAGTTGAAACCAACATTAGGTTTTGCTCAGGAGAATCGTGTAGAAGAAGCTCTTCAGGGAGAACAGAGTCTGATTTTCGTACAATAGACATGAACAAATTGTTCTAGTGGACAAATATAAAAGATGAACATTAGTATACCCTTTTGTGATAATGCTGCTGTGTGAATATAAATGGGAACAAAAATAGAGGGTCAGACAAAAAGCCAAGAAATACATTTTTTTTAATGTCAAAACAAGCGGATCTGATTCTCCCTAGGTGATTAAAATTAGTCTGGACATCGTGCTAACCTACACTTGCAATCAACAACAAAAAATAAAAGATCGGTTTTTGCCCCTTAAAATGCATGCTGCTGAAGTAAGAATGTGAACAGTTGCCAGGAGCTGCTGAAGCAGCACTAACTGCTCTTTATTGCAGGCTCTATGTGCTACAGAATTTACAGCAGACACTGATGAGCGGTAGCCTGGAACTGACACAATTGATGCTTACAGAAAATCCAGGTTAAAGTTTGGCATAAAAAGCCCATATCTTCTATGTAAACTCCTGAGGGGTTTTGTATTAGTTTTTTTTCAAATCACTATAACCCTCCCATGGTTTACTCCTGATAATTTACAAAAGATTTTTGGCTCTTTTCTAGTGTCTTCTCTTCCTAGACTTACATATTAAGCAGACAAAAAAGAAAATTAATAAGTATTCCAGCAACAGAGTCTCATTTTTGCAAAGTGCACCAACTAATGTTCCATTGCATTGTCTTATCAGAGCCAGTGTCTCTTAATTAGAAATGTCGTGCTCCAGTGGCATTAGAACACATGCCGGTTCAAGCCACTCTGTGTTGTCCCATAATCTTGTCCTTAAATTAAATGAGCAATAAAGGCTTTTTCATTAACAGGTTGGAAGCGTGACACATCCCTCTATTCTGCCTTTAAAAAAAAGATTTTTCCTAATGTTGCGAGCACTAAATCACAATCGCTTTATCCTTGGTGCCAAATCTTCTCACAGAGCAAAAACAGGAGCTACTCATGCTTTGAGAACACAGGACTTTCTCAACAAGTTCCCAGGATTGTAAAATAGCTAAGAAAGAAACCACTGCCTCTTCTTTAATTGCAGGTTTTAGTTGTGGAGAACAGATAAATGTCAAGATATTAATCTCTTGAAATACAGAGGAAAGTCAAAAATAGACAGAAGATTGCTTATAATCTATCATATAAACTAGGAGCTAATATTATGGAGAATAATTTAAGGATTGATATGAAATATTTATTTAAAATACATGGCACTCTGCTTGGTATTCATGGCATTAAAAAACCAAAGGGAGGTGGTAAATTACTGTACAAAGGCCAGGGACTGTCTGGAAATATGAAACCCAGTATGTGCTTTTCAAGCTAATATGTGAAATAGACAATCATTTGTATTTTCTCTGACTCCTAATCCCATCGCTAACTGATGCTGTCCCACCAGATCTCTTAACCTGCCGAGCCCCAAATTTGAGACATAAGGAGTGAAAAAGATCCAAATTTTCTGGACAATTTTCAGCCCGTGTCTTATACACAAACTGTTCATTTTAGCTATTTGCTATATGCAGTGTGTGACTGGTCACCTAAATCACATTCCAGCCTCTCTGACTGACTTTGGGCCTGCTGTTTGGGTACATATATGGAAAAGCACAGCCACCTTTGTGTGGTTGTAGCTCACATAGTGCATCATGAATCAGTGTTATGCTCCTTTATGTACAGCACTGGAGTTATGTTTTATTTTTAGGTGTGATTTATGACTGCCATCATTCCTGCGCTGAAATGTAAGTCTCCATCTCAAAAGCCTAATCTTGCCTTTCTGGATGCAGCTTTCCTCTGGCTCTCACAGCTAGCCCCTTCAATAACAAGCACCTAGAAAAGAAAATTCTGATGAAGACCATTCAAAAATAGCTGTTCCCTGACTTAAAAATCCATTCTTCCCATGAGGCTTGAGGCATAGTTCAGCCAGACTACAGGTGGACCAAACTTTCTTATCACAGCCAGACTCAAGAAATCCATCCAATCAGGATTAACAAAATCACCTATACCAAGGAACCAGCCTGTTCTCTGAAGTCTCTTAGCCTAGAAGTGTCTGTTTTGCCATAAGTGCCTAACTTACCACATGCATGATGCCCTAGTGGACATGTGCTGAGGTAAACATCTGATCTATGTGTTTGCATGCTGATATTTGCATGCAGATATTAGGCAAATACAAATGCGTGTGCCTCACTTTGAAAATCTGACCCCGAGAAGCTAGGATTTGCTGAATTATCAATGCCTGTGATAATCTTAAAATGCATTGTATTTAAGATTGCCTGTTGGCTTTTTTCAGATTGATTTATTTGACAAAAGTCTTGGGAAAGGTGGCTAAGCATCCTAGTTTTTAAATGAGTGTCCTGGTTTCCTAATGACAGTCATTAAGAGGCCAAAGTACCCTAATTTTTAAAGCTATTGGGGATCCTCATTCCGCTGTTTTCAATGCAATGTTTTAAAACCCTATTTGGGAGAGCCATGGCGGGTTGTCGCCAATTTTGTTACTAATATCATTTTAGAAACTTAGCAAAGGGGTGTGGATATCATAGCAACAGCAAAATAAAATAATAAATAGTCAAATATTAAACTTGTTATTGAACGTTTGCCAAAGCCCACCTTGAACCTTACAATTAGCTACTCTCTTGCTTTATGTAACCTCAGCCTGGGTTATGAAAGTCTAACTAGGTTGTCATCTGTGATCCTGTGACTTAAGTTTTGGTAGTGTGGTAAAATGAGAATTGCACATTTGAACCTCTCCATATTTCAGGTAAGGTGTGATTCAGTTCTTGGGCCAGCCATGAGGAGGCACTGCCACACATTCGTTCATACTCAAAGCCAGTTCATTACGGTCTGAACACTGCCACTGTAGCCCTTTCTCACTCTATTTATTTATTTTATAATACCCTTAAGTACCTTCATGAGAAATATGTCAGATTCCCCTTAAGAGCTCACACCTTAACTTTGGGACATGACAGAGAAAGAGAGGATATAAAATATACCAGGAAGGGGAGATGGAGGAACAGAAGGACGTTATGGAAGGGGGCGTGGTGGCCCGAGACTGCCCCAGCAGCGGCCGGTGCACCTCACGCAGGGGCTGCCTGAACTGCCCCTGGGCCAGGCGCACCAGCCACTGCAGAAGTCACGGAGGTCACAGAAAGTCATGGAATCCATGACTTCTGTGAAAAACCCACAGCCTTATACATAAATGCTTCCTACTCAATAGAATCTCTCTCTCTCCCCCACCCCTCTATCTTTAACATTTTATTGGTTTGCCAGTTGAAGGAGAATATTTATTAGTTTTTTGGACTTCTGTTTCCTTCTCCTCTAGTACAGTCCTTAGGGTAAGTTTCATCAGTATAAGTTAGGAGCAGCTTTGTTGGCTTTATTGACACTGGAGTAACAAGACTATAGTGTAACCCTTTTCTGCAAAGGCAGTGCTTTTGTAAAGACTCATGTTCCGTTCAAAGCACAATGTGGAAAATCTCAATGGGCTATACTGTGCCACCGATTTTAAAGAAGAGTTCCCTATGGGGACTTTTCTTTAAAATATTATAGTATGATATGGTCCAATAGTTTAGCGAAAATAAATGGTTCTAATCTATTTCATTTTTATTATTTCTTAATCCCAATGGACTGCTCCATATGTGCCCTGCACATCACAACTAGAGCTGGCCAGAAAACAAGAATTTTGTTTCATGAAAAAATGTGAGGGTGTGATGTTTGTTTTCATTCCCCGCTGGAACAAAAACTAGACCTTTCAAGATTTTTTATGGAGAAATATGAGCAGGACACCCATCCCAGAATAGCCCAGTGGGTAAGGTACTGACTGAGGATGTAGGAGACCCGAGCTCGAGACCCGAGCTCAAGTCCCTCCTTTGTTTGATTTGATGTAAGAATTTGAATCTGAGTCTCCCACACCCCAGGTTAGTGCCTCAACCAGCAGGCTGCGTGCTGGGTCCTATTCTCTGGTTTTGGCCAGAAACCATCAGGGAATTGAGAAATTGTTTTGTTAAAATTTTGTTAAAACCCTATTGGTTTTGACAAAATTGTCATTTTCTAATGAAAAACATTTTGCTGAAAATTTTCCCAACCAGCCCTCATCACTACACCATTCTGGAACACAAGCATTTTGAATGTTTTTTAAAGGTAATTTGATTAGACCTCCTACTTCAAATGAGATGGTTGCATGTGTCCAAAAGTCCTATAAATCAGGTCCATAATTGTGCTTCTTGAGATGAAAATCGTATTAGCACCTGGCCTTTACAATAAAAGGAAACAATTGCATTCTGCTAGTTCCCATTGCAGCATATTCCTCACAGTCTGTTCCATTAAAACTTTTCATCCTCCTATAGGGTGCGGGAATTGAATCTGAGAGATAAATAGCCCATGATAACTGTGCACAATTTAGCTTCTGAATGGAGCCTAACATGATTAAAATAATAAGCCTCATACTGTGCTCGACAAAATTTCAACTAGAGTAACTAGGGTATACAACATTAAACATGTCTCTAATGCAAAACAATTTAAATGAAAAACAGTAACAGCCAGTTTGGGAGAACATCACACTGTGGGCCAGATTGCTGTCAGTTCCTGATTAGGGGCTGGCAAAAATGCAGCCTTTGTCCTCCGAGGACAAAGAGCCTGATCCAAAGCCCACTCAGGGCGATGGAAAGACTACCAGTATGAAATGATGTGGCAAATTGAAAATTTGTGGTATTCATGACAGATGTCAATTTCCTGCAATATCCTGGATGAACCTTATTGAATTAAGTTAACATTCATGTATCATTATGGGCCAGGGATTTTATGTAATTCTATGGGGAAGGGGGAACCACAGCCCTCCAGGAACTAAGATCAGTGGGGGGTGGTTAGCAAATTCACTCACCAATAGACAAGGAAAGGACTTTGTGTTGAAACTGACTCAGGGCCTTCTTCCTGATCCCAAAACCAGATGGGATGTCTGGGAAGGTGTGACAGGGTTGGGACTCACCACTGTGGCGCCTCCTGCTGGTCGCTCTGGGAATTAGCTCAATCCTTTGCGGAGCGCCCTCTCCTGGTGGTGTCTCATCTGTCTCTCGCCCTCTATTGGCATTTGGATCCGCGTTGCTCCCTTCTGCTTGTGGCATCCCCATCAGGACACTGCCCTCCGGCAGTGCCCTGTAGTCCGTTCTCACCCCCTTCCAGGGGGGAGGGGCTAACAGCAGTCTTTCACCTGCCGCAGTGGCCAGCCACTCCCAAAGTCTAACCCCTTCCCTCAAGGGTATGGTGCAGTCCAATATAGCCACTTCCCACATCAGTTGCAATATAAGGGAGAAGGGGGAGGGGAGATCCAGGCCCACCCACTACTCTGGGCCCCGACCCAGGGACCCTCTAGCAGCAGCCTCTCTGCCCTCCTTCGTGCCCCTCGCTTGCTGTCTGCTCTCCCTGGGTCACTTCTTCTCTGACCCTTTGCACCCTTTAGACCCTTCCCTCAGGGCCTGCAGCCTGGCAGGTAGCAAGCTGGAGTTCCCTTCCACTCCCCCGAGCCTGCCCAGCACTGTGCTGAGCTGTCCCAGGTGCTGGTCTCTTAGCTCAGGAGACAGACCTTCCCTGTTGGCGGTCTCTCATGGGCAGCCTTTATATAGGACTGCGCCCTGCCCTGATTGGCTGCCTCCTGCCCAGCCCTGATTGGCTCTCTATCAGGTCCTCCCTGATTGGCTGCCACCATGCGCAGCCTCTCTGGCCAGTCTTAGCCCACTTTCACAGTGGGGTGGGGCACTCGCCCCACCACAGAAGGGTTGGAAAGATTTGACCCAGTCTGCTTGCTGGTGCTAAGCCAAAGCAGTTATGAGCTCTTCCTCTACCTGAGGAAGAGCTCTGTGTGGCTTGAAAGCTTGTCTCTCTCTCCAACTGAAGTTGGTCCAATGAAAGATATTACCTCACTCGTCCTGTCTCTCTTGCATACAGTGGCATTTGGCAAACTTAGTCATTTTTCTGACATGTACTTTCCTGCCTGTTTTGTTTGTCTCATTCCAGATATTGTCTACTCTGTGTCTAGTTCATAATAAATATGATTATAGTCATATTTTTGATTATTTCTACACCATATAATTAATATAACCTTTCTGCCAGTTGAAATCATCAGCAACAAGAACCAGATTCATTATCTAGGGGTTTCTTTTGACAACACAACACAATATTGATTTGAGCCCACACCCAGTAATCTGGGAAAACTACACACCACCCCTAGACACCTCCAAGAGGCAATACTTCCCCATTCACAAGCACAGAGTCTGTGTATGGAAAAGAAAACTTTTAATAAAAGGGGAAAGGAACCCGGCGTTAATTTGGGAAAACACCACAATCATGGTTCAATAACATATGACCATGAGCAAAACACCCACCCCAGAATACATTGAGCAGTGTCCTTTTCCTCGGGCTCTCACCTTGTGGTATAAAAGGCTGATAAACAAATGTCCCTTTAACACACCACTGCCCTCTCCCTCCACTGCACTCCACTCACTCTTGTTGCCCGGTTGTTGTCCCAGAGTTCAGAGGTGTGTTTGCATGAGTTCATCTCCCATCTAGTGCGGGGGGAGGGGAGAAGGGGGAGGAAGAGGAGAAGAAAGGCCTCAGCTACTGTATCATTCACTCTGCATCACTCACTCTGTCACCGGCTGCTCCACTGTCTCACTCCACCACTTGCCTCTTGTGACGTTGTGCAGTCTATATGGTTTTATAAAAACTTGATAATAAGTCAATATAATGTAACTGAGATAGTTTTAGAGAAAATACGGTAATAAGTGAATGTAAGTAACTGGGACATGCCTCACGCAAAAGGTCTCTTGTAAGGTATCATTACAAAGCTTATAATCTACTGAGTGTGATCATCTGATTTGTATAAATGTACCACTCTTGTATCTAAAACTAGAAATATAAAATGTAACTCTGAGGGCCTATTGTAATTGTGTAAAGTGTGGACCATTAATGATGGTTTGGAATCTTGATGACTCCCATTGTCTGCAGATGGCTGTATTTACCTGTGAGTCTTCCTGTATATGTGTGTGCTGGCAAGTGAGTAATGAAGTCTTGCAGTGACATGTGATCATGTCACCTGAACTGGAATCCATCTTTAACCTGGTGCTTTTCCAGTGAGGGGGGGGTGGAAACCCAGAGAGACAAAGAGTTCCCGCCTTATGCAAAAGATATATAAAGGGGGGGAAGAGAACAGAGAAGTGGAGAAGCCATCATGAAGAATCCCCTAGCTACCACCTGAGCTGCAACAAGAGCTGTACCAGGGGAAAGAATTGTGCCCAGGCCTGGAAGGTGTCCAGTCTGAGAAAAACTTACTGAAACATCTCTGAGGGTGAGATTATCTGTATTTAGTTTGATTAGGCATAGATTTGCGCATTTTATTTTATTTTGCTTGGTGACTTACTTTGTTCTGTCTGTTACTACTTTGAACCACTTAAATCCTACTGTCTGTATTTAATAAAATCACTTTCTATTTAGTAATTCACTCAGAGTATGTATTAATACCTGGGGGAGCAAACAACTGTGCATATCTCTCTATCAGTGTTATAGAGGGCGAACAATTTATGAGTTTGCCCTGCATAAACTTTATGCAGGGTAAAACGGATTTATCTGGGTTTAGACCCCATTGGGAGTTGGGCATCTGAGTGCTAAAGACAAGCACGCTACTGCGAGCTGTTTTCAGGTAAACTTGCAGCTTTGGGACAAGTGATTCAGACCCTGGGTCTGTGTCTGGAGCCAGACGGGAGTGTCTGGCTCAGCAAGACAGGGTGCTGGAGTCCCGAGCTGGCAGGGAAAACAGAAGCAGGGGTAGTCTTTGCACATCGGGTGGCAGCTCCCAAGGGGGTTTCTGTGATCCAACCCGTCACACCTCTCTACTACAGCTGCTAGGCTGTCTTGAGATCCCCCCATACTTTACACAGCCACCCAGTGATTTCAGCTGTTAGTGAGGAAGCCTCACTACTAGTGCAGGCTGGGCAGTCTCTTTCACCAGACACACTGTCCCATAAGCAAGTTTAAGCCTTAGTTAGCACTTAGACCTCATTATCAGTGATTTCATCTCTATTGATCTACAAAAATGACTCTTAATTGAGTCTTAAACAGTGGAGAAGAAAGCATCAAATGGTCTCTAGGATCCTTAAGCAGAGCCCATACCACTAAACACGAGAGCGAGCGAGTGCACGTGTGCGTGTGTGTGTGTGTGATCTCCAGTGGGCTTTGACACCCTTTACCCCCGCTTAGCGAGTGCACTTCAGTTGAGGGTGACTGCCCTCAATCAGGGCATGCCAAGCACAGTCCTGCTTCCCTCTGTTCACACAAGAATGGCACTTTATTACCTGTGCACCTAATAACAAAGTGACTTGCAATCCAATACCAACCAAAAGTGGTGATTTGGGCAAAGCAGCTCCATCAAGCTGTGCACCTAGGCAGAGTGGGTGTGTCTATGCAAAAAAGATCAGTTTCTGAAACCTTTAAATTAATGGAGATATCCCATCTCCTAGAACTGAAAGTGACCTTGAATCCAGCCCCCTGCCTTCACTAGCAGGACCAAGTACTGATTTTGCCCCAGACCCCAAAGTGGCCCCCTCAAGGATTGAACTCACAACCCTAGGTTTAGCAGGCCAATGGTCAAACCACTGAGCTATCCCTCCCCCAAGCCTTCTCCCCAAGCTCATCACTAGATGTCAGAGGAGAGCTCATTCAGACCCTGCTTACTTCAATAGCAAACATTTTTATATTTTGATAAAGTACAGTGCATATTGTTCATGAACCAAAGACCAATGAATAACCTTTTCTTTTTTTTTTTGAATTTTATAAGATGTTACAGATTTGGCAATGTGTGCTTGGAACAAATCAATCTGGTAACAGGTGTTGATTCTGCTGACTCGTGATGACAAGTGGCTCATGTCCCACCTGGCTATGAGGGAGGTTGTTGTGACTTTCTAGAGCAGGGGTTCTCAAACTGGGGATCACGACCCCCTGAGAAGATCATGAGGTTATTACGTGGGGGTCACTAGCTGTCAGCCCTGGGCATGGCGGGGCTGTTAGCCTGAGCCCCCAGCTCCATTCCCAACCCTGCTTTGCCTCCAACATTTAAAATAGTATTAAATATTTTAAAAAAATGTTTTTAATTTATAAGGGAGGTTGGACTCAGGGGCTTGCTGTGTGAAAGAGGTCACCAATACAAAAAAACTGAGAACCATTGTTCTAGAGAGAGAAAGGCTCTAGCGTGTGGGCTAAGCAAACCTGCAGCAGGAACTCTATGAGGAGTCAAGCATGTGAAGAAAGCTTGAGCTGAATTTTAGTGTTAATTTCTTACTTCTCAAAGCTAAACCCTAGAAAAAGAGATTAGTTTTTGACTATACACAGTGTGTGCATGGACTTTGTTTTAGGTCAGGCTAAGAACAGTACCACCTCACAATATTTTAAAGACATATTTAATCCAAGGAATACACTGAAATAAAAATAAATATGTATATATAAAAAATTTCTGTTTGCTCTCCCTTTAATTAATCTGGCCAATGTAGCCCACACAGTGTCACTGCATCTACACACTGTCCATAAGTAAAACCGGTCAGACGCAGTAGTCTGACTGTCAGGAAGTGCGTTTAGAACCTTCACCTGCCTAAGGTGGCACAAGACCTTAGGAACATTCTCTCCTAATCTTTGCTGCCAACTTTCCTCTATCCAGTGACAATGCTATTGGAGCCGATGGAGAAGCTTGGTAGTACCTATGAAAGAAATGTAGTTAAGGATTCATTAGTTATATCTATACTGTGCTTTGAAGAGGTAGGACTGAATTCAAAAATGGGCATAACTCCATTATTTGGCCAGTGAAGTGATAAACATATAGTATTATTATTACTACTATTACTTTATTTATTTATTATTATCTGAACAGCTGGTTCAGTGAGAAATACTGTACGTATGCAGCATTTTGTTGTTTCACCACTACACATTATGTGGTGACTGTTTTGAGGCAAAACCAATTCTCTGAGATCTGCCAAATCTGTCATTTATTGTTCTACAGTTTGTACAGCAAGTGAGCATCTGGTTACATTTGAGCGAAGCAGAATGTTTTATGATTTCAACATCTCTTCTTTGACCAGTATAACTAGTAAGGCTCCCTAGCTAGATGGCATAACATCTGTTTGCTTGTGCAGTGGCTTTTCCATAGTGCACTCTGAACACTTGCTCTTACTCTTTACTCTTACGTGTTCAGTGTTATGAGGGCTTGCCTATTTACAGGGGAAATGGCTTTCCATGTCAGAATCCAAAAGCAAGAGAGTTAAAAATAAGGATCCTATTTGCTGTGGTGGTCATTTGGTACTGCTCCAGGAGGAGCAACACTACAACAGCTTGTGGATGGTGTCATTAGGGTGCTATGGGCAGTAAAGCTTTTGTATGCACCTGGTCAACATCCATATGATTTGAATTTTTCCTAGTCTTTAGTGCCATCTTGTTCTTCATCCTAGGTCTTGCTGATTGTTGCTTCAAGCCACAAAGTGCCAGACGTTGTAACATGGCAGGTGGGAGATGGACATTTAGGCCCTGCGATTTATGTATGGAGTTCCTTAGTGACCATAGATGGTGTGTCAGTTGGAACAAACAAAACTAGTTGCCTGGAGGGTTTGTTTGTTTGTTTGTTTTTGTTGTTGTCCCTAGAGTACTGACAGCTGAACCAAATATGCTACATGTTGAATAATACAGTACACTAATAAAGCCAAAATGATGAAAGTAGTTTGTAAACAAGACCTGTTTAATCTGGAAATTCCTGACTGAATTGTATTTCATATCTTCCACTCTTCAACCATTTCAAATATGAATTAGATGATGGGAGCAAATGGTGAATTCTAAACTACTATGAACATAAAAAAAAATCAGTAAAATTCAACACCAAGAATTCAAGTGGACACAAAGCGTTGTCATTTATAGACCTGGATGTTTTAGTCATCAAAATGATTCCTCAGCAACAAGATGCAAAAATCTGGAGAACAAGAGAAAGTTGAGAAAAATATATGGGCCAGATGCTGCTTCTTGGTGCTGGTGCCATGGTGTAAATGGACCATAAACTTGCCCTTAAAGGGACAGCTGGGGATTCTGCTTTCTTAGGGGAATTATCCCCCTTAAGACAGTTCCCTTGGAATAGGGAACAGGTTGGAGGAAGGAGAAATTGTGGCAGGGGATGTCATAACTCTGGTGATCCTGCCAGTCTAGTGATTTTTGCACAGGCCAATAAAAGTTAGACCAACCCTGAGGCTGCTCTAATTCATGCTAGGGGTTCTACCAGGCCCTAGAATCATGTGATGGCAAAAAAGTGTCTTTAAAGCCACGTTTGAGCCCTTCTCCCTCCCCAGTGTGCTGAGCATAGCTCTGACAGATCTGGTGATGTGGGCCTTTATGTAAAGTTCTTTGCAACTCAAAATGTTGTTTCTTTCTGTGCCAGCATTAATAATGGGTTTTCAAAAGTGATGTATTTATCTGGCACACTCTAGAGGTGCCTTTTACCTGAACTCCTAGGCGAACAATAAGCAGGAACAAAGTAATTAATCTAAGCTAGTGAAAAAAGCAATAGTGCTTCTACATCCATCATGCTTTTTTGAGTGGATAGATATTTCAAAGTCTTGTATTTGTGGTGTGGGTCAAACTCATTGTACTGTGCATGGACACCTGGGAAAAAAAACAATGTATTATAGTAACAGGCATTCAGGAGGCTTTTAGCATGAAAATATGTGACTTGATGAATACATCACTGAATTTATCTATGGCCACACACTATTCTTTCCAATGGAAGTCACAGTTTTCAGTAACATGCCCTATCAAATGCTGAGCTCTTAAGAGGTATATGGTATAGAATTTATCCTGCAAATGCTATGATTTAATTTAAAAACTATGGTTTACATATATTGCCTCTTTTGGGGTTTTCTGTGCTGGATATGTTGTCACTTTTTTTTAGCAAAACTATTTTTTATAATATTTCAATTTTTGATTTTTTTTTCCAGGATCCTGATTTTAAACATACTGCCTAACTGACACTTCATCTAATTTATAAGAATCTGTACAGATACAGAGCCTGAAGAAACTCTGAGATGCAACACACCTAGAACATATTCTCTATTCCAAGAAAGATGGGCCATGAGGTCATGGAACAGTTTACCATTGGAACATCTTAACAAGGGTCGTGATAGGTTCTCCATCTCTGACAATTTTAAATCAAGATTTGATGTTTTTCTAGAAGACATGCTCTAGGAATTATTTTGGGGAAGTTCTATGACTTTGTTTTACAGGAGTTCAAACCAGATGATCACAGTGCTCCCTTCTGGCCTTGGAATCTGTGAAGTCTTTCCTCTCAGAAGTGGCCACTTAAGCGCAACCCTTTCCCAAGAGGAGAATCTAAGATTTCACTTCCTTACGGTAAGTTGTAGGAAATTATGTTAGGGAAGGCACTCAGAACTACTATAGGGCAGTAAGTATCAGAGGGGTAGCCGTATTAGTCTGGATCTGTAAAAACAACAGAGAGTCCTGTGGCACCTTTAAGACTAACAGATGTCTTGGAGCATAAGCTTACCATGAAAGCTTATGCTCCAAGACATCTGTTAGTCTTAAAGGTGCCACAGGACTCTCTGTTGCTTTTTATAGGGCAGTAGTAATTCACTGTGAACAGAAACTCAGTGACAGAGTGTGAATTGGGAAAGAAAAAAGGGTTCCTAATTGAAGTAACTTTGTTCTTCATAAGATCCACATCCAAATCCTCCACAGATCTACACTGAGAGATCACATGTCCTGCAACAAGCTGACAAAACACATTTCAAAACTATTGGGGGAATGTATGCATGCCCTTCTGTTCCAGCATTCTAGAACCAAAACTTTACAAGCCCCACCGTCCCTCAATTCTGCTCTAATTTCAGGCATATTCTTTAAACCTTTGGGGTAAAATCCTTGCTCTGTTGAATTCAGATTCAGACTCCCACTGATTCATATAGGGTCAGGATTTTATTGCTGAAGTTTGCAGCTCAGAATGGGTAAGCAGGAGAAAATCATAAGCTATGCTTACAACTCAGCCCACAAAGTATTTGATAGATTAGAGTAGCATTCCCAGTTTTCCCATGGGAAACAGAGCTCATGCTAAGGGCAAAGTAGAAAATTCGTCAGCTGACAGTATGGTTTATATGTGTCTAATATTTCTGTACCAGGTCTGTAAACTCAGGTCATCATATGCTTGTTTAAAATCACCCTATGCAATCACTGTAAAGGAAGTGGCACTGGTGACACTAAAATTGTTCACTAACTTCATAGTTGTAGAAATGAAATACAGAATGCAATGAAGCCTGAAAAAAAGAGTCCTGCAATTGTTTTCTATAAATGCAAGACGCTGGGGAGGAATAAAGGTTGCTCTGTTATGTCCTTTAATACCAAAACTCTTATTTATCCACTTATTTGTGCATTTGGTAATTAGCAGGCTATTATTCTGGGAATGCTTTGCTTCTTTCTGACTTCTAACCAGTCTAATTACACCCAATAACTAATTTAATGACATTTTGTGAAAAAGATGCTCCAGTCCTGATCAAACAATTATTTTAGAAAAGGCTGATCCTCTTATTACTGTTCAAGGTATTTTTTGGTTGATTGGAGAAGTGGCAATGGTGCAGCATATTAATGAAGTAGTGGAGATGAATGGCTCAGTGAAGTTATAATGATGCTTCTGCTCTGTTTCTTGAATGAAAACTAAGCAGAAACCTGACTTACAGTGGTGACAGAAAGTATTTGTCAAGTTACCATGAGTTAGCATGAAGATATCATTGCTTCCAATGGAACTGCCAAGTAGTTAATGAAAAAGGCTGTGTGACAGTTCACAGTACTTCAATGAATACTGCAACTCATATTATTTCTAGGCACACTGTATCATCTGGGATTACTCAAGTGCTGCTTTTGCTCCTCTATTGCTAATTATCATGAAGGGACTAAAGCTAAATTACTCACCTGTTTTCTGGATACACTTGTGACAAACTCCAGATCCTAACTATTATTGATTTAAACAGGTTGTTCATAGACTCAATCAATATGCATGCAATGTATTTTGGACATGCAAAGGGACTACTTGCAGAGTGAGGTGCTACTCAAGGTGAGTAATAGAATCAGCCCCATAAGATTGCTGTTATAGGACAAGAGTGACTAGATGTTAATGGTGTTTTGGTACTGTCTGTGCAGGAGCAGAACTTGTGTGTGTTCAGTGGTGGATGCCCAGCATTAAGAAGGGAATCTAGTTATCCTTAAGTGAACTAGATGAAAATATTATTGCTACAGCAATGTCCAGATTGGTCCTAGTCCTTGTGTAGGGAAGGCAGGGAGAAGGGAATGTCACTCTTTTCATGCAGCCAGTCCAAAGGCCAAGGACAATCACAGTCCTTACCCTCAGTGGAGCACAGTGACTTCTTCTCCAAGCACCAACCAGAGCACACATTCCCCAAAGGGACTATAAGTGGATAGGGAGGAGGCAGAAACATGATGCCCTACAGTGGTCTCTGGAGTGAACTATTCACACCAGAAAGAGCATTTGGTAGCATCCTTTAAGGACAATCCTCACCTTAAATCCCCTTTCATGTGGTGTGACTCCACACCACCCTCAGTTCAGGGCTCTGAATTAGTCCTAAGGATTACCTAGCCCTAAATTCTTATATTGTTATTGTCGATAATGGGGGGAGGAGCACAATTTAAAGGTTGGGGGTCATGTGACATGGTGCCTCCGCTGCCTACCTATCAGACCTATACATGCTCCCCTCCTCACTGTCCTCTCCCCACTTTACCCCTTCATCCACCACCAGCCCCGCTGGCCCCCCCCACAGGGCATGTCCTTGGGAAAACCCAAGACTCTCCCGCACAGGGCGCTGCCCACAAGAAGCCAAGCCCTGCATGTGCCAAAGCCGCCCGGAGCCCTGTGCAGCAACAGGTGGACATTACACTGGCACCGGGGAGCATCTCCTCCCCTCAGATAAGCACTGGAGTATGGAGGAGAAGTGATTTCCAGCCCAACCTGCAGGGTCCTGAGCAGCCCCCCAGGTTGACAGCCCCACTGTCAGAGACATGATACTGGATTCGGTGGAGCAGTGGTCTGAACCTTTATGGCAATTCCTATTTTTATACTTCCTTATCGTGGTAAAATGATCCATTTGACAAATACATTGCATTAAGTAATACAAGAAAAATGTTACTTCATCATACTTTGTTTTTGTCCTCTTCACACCTCCTCCCCGGGCCATTTCAGGTGCTGTTGGCTCCAGGGAGTGCAGGGTTGCTCAGTCCCCTAGGTACCCTCCTCTGTTGAGCCAACTCTGGCAAGACTCCATGGCCCCTGGAGCCCCTGCAGTCAGGTTTCCTAGGACTCTGGTGCACAATGCCTCCTTAGGGCTTTACCCTTTCCTGCCTGCTCTGCAACTGGGGGACAGGAGGAGACTGGGTTGTTAGTTGCCAGCAGCAGCCTGGAGGTGTTAGCTGCCTTTTGGGGCTATGCGGGCTGGAAGGGACAGGAGCTGCTTCCAGCCGCAGGTGGGAGGA
Source organism: Chrysemys picta bellii (assembly GCF_011386835.1). Lineage (NCBI taxonomy): Eukaryota > Metazoa > Chordata > Testudines > Emydidae > Chrysemys > Chrysemys picta. The sequence continues at coordinate 230,592,627 of NC_088791.1, forward strand.
GGGGATGAGCTCTGCAAAGACATGGGGCAGATCATCCCTTCTCCCACCTTCCCTCTGTGGCTGGAAGTAGCTCCCATCCCAGCCTACCTGCACAGTGCCGAAAGGCTGCTGCTGGCCATGTTCTGATATGAATCCTCTCTGGCAGAAATTTGGGGAGGGCGTGTGATCCCACGTTCCCCCCCACGCATCGTCTCCGCTTTTTGCCTAATTCCCATTGAAATCACTAGGAAAGCTAACATGAGAGGGATTTGGCCATATAAATTTGTGCTGTACTGTGAAGGTGTAAACAGCTACATGTCATACATGTTAAGTATTTAACCAAAACTTTCAAATCATATAAATTCTCATGCTTCAGAGCATAAGTGAAACACTAACTGGTGGGTGTTAAGAAGAAACTTCCCCTATAGGCGAGATATTCCCTATATGTCCACTGTGGGGTTGTTGCACCTTCCTGTGATGCATCTATTACTGGCCACTGTCAGAGACATGATACTGGATTAGGTGGATCACTGTCTATATGGCAATTTCTATTTTAATACTTCCTTATTTTGGTAAAATGATACATTTAATAAATACATTGCATGACGCAATACAAGAAAAATATTACTTCATCATGCTTTGTTTTTGTAACTAATAGCAACTTGCATTCAGTAATATAATGATAGTGATGATCAAATATGGGGATTTTTCTACACTCATTGACTGACTGATCCCAGCTTTCCTGCTCAAATACAAGCAGCTTCTTGACTGCCAGTCTACCTTCAACCATGTATGTACTTTATTTCGGGGTTCTGATTCAGTCCAAAATAATCCTTTGAAGTGCTAGGAAGGATCAGTGTTCATATTGCTTATAGAGGGCAAATGAAATATTCAGCAACGAAGCGCTTACAATAATTAAGGATGACAAATCTTTGGGCTGTTTGAAGCAACTTTGTTGCTTGCTTCCAGGGGAATGTCAGAATAGGGTAAATTTGGAAAGATCTGAGGGAGCAAGTTGTAACTTACTGAGCATTCCTGAAAGAACACAGAGTAAAATCTGATTTTAAAAGTACAAAAGTACAAAGCACCACAAATACCTTTGACATTTTGTAAGTTAAAATACAAATTTGGTGCTAATGAGAATGGGTTAAAGGCAATTGGAGGGATAAACTAAATCTTTTTGAAATCATTGCTAATAAACATTTTGAAAGTACAAAGAACCATGCAAACACTGAGGAGGGTTCAGGACTGAGAGGGAAAATGGATCAGCTGGGGAAATAGTCTCTTGTGGATTCATGATGAATCAATGAATTAGATCCTGGAAAATTAGCACTGTTGTTTTACATAACCTTTACAGAAATGTATATTGCAGTAAAGCATTTAGGGCCTGATCCTGAAACCACTAAAGTCAATGGTAAAAGCTCCCATTGACTTCAATGATGAAGGGTCCTTAATGTCCTGAATGTTGGTATGGATGGGTACAGCTTGCTCAGGAAGGATAGACGGGGGGAAAGGGAGGAGGTGTTGCCTTGTATATTAAAAATGTACACACTTGGACTGAGGTGGAGATGCACATAGGAGACGGAAGTGTTGAGAGTCTCTGGGTTAGGCTAAAAGGGGTAAAAAACAAGGCTGATGTCATCCTAGGGGTCTTCTACAGGCCAGGTGTAAGAGGTGGATGTGGCTCTTTTTAAACAACTAACAAAATCATCCAGAGCCCAAGATCTGGTGGTGATAGGGGACTTCAACTATCCAGATATATGTTGGAAAAATAACCCAGCGGGGCACAGACTATCCAATAAGTTCTTGTACTGCATTGCAGACAACTTTTTATTTCAGAAGGTTGAAAAAACTACTGGGGGGAAGCTGTTCTAGATTTGATTTGAACAAATAGGGAGGAACTCGTTGAAAATTTGAAAGTAGAAGGCAGCTTGGGTGAAAGTGATCATGAAATCATAGAGTTCACAATTCTAAGGAAGGGTAGAAGGGACTACAGCAAAATAGAGACAATGGATTTCAGGAAGGCGGATTTTGGTAAGCTCAGAGAGCTGATAGGTAAGGTCCCATGGGAATCAAGACTGAGGGGAAAAATGACTGAGGAGAGTTGGCAGTTTTTCAAAGGGACAGTATTAAGGGCCCAAAAGCAAGCTATTCCGCTGGTTAGGAAAGATAGAAAATGTGGCAAAAGATCACCTTGGCTTAACCATGAGATCTTGCATGATCTAAAAAAATATAAAAAATGGAAGCTAGGACAAATTACAAAGGATGAATATAAGCAAACAACACAGGAATGTAGGGGCAAGATTAGAAAGGCAAAGGCACAAAATAAGCTCAAACTAGCTATGGGAATAAAGGGAAACAAGAAGACTTTTTATCAATACATTAGAAGCAAGAGGAAGACCAAAGACAGGGTAGGCCCACTGCTCAGTGAAGAGGGAGAAACAGTAACAGGAAACTTGGAAATGGCAGAGATGTTTAATGACTTCTTTGTTTCGGTCTTCACCAAGAAGTCTGAACGAATGCCTAACATAGTGAATGCTAATGGGAAGGGGGTAGGTTTAGAAGATAAAATAAAAAAAGAACAAGTTAAAAATCTCTCAGAAAAGTTAGATGCCTGCAAGTCACCAGGGCCTGATGAAATGCATCCTAGAATACTCAAAGAGCTAACAGAGGAGGTATCTGAGCCTCTAGCTATTATCTTTGGAAAATCATGGGAGACGGGAGACAGGGCCGACTCCAGGGTTTTTGGCCACCCAAAGCAGCCAAAAAAAAAAGCAATTCGGCGGAAGGTCCTTCGCTCGGAGCGGGAGTGAGAGACCGTCCACCGAATTGCCGCTGAATAGCTGGACCTGCCGCCCCTCTCTGGAGTGGCCGCCCCAAGCACCTGCTTGCCAAGCTGGTGCCTGGAGCTGGCCCTGACAGGAGAGATTCCAGAAGACTGGAAAAGGGCAAATATGGTGCCCATCTACAAAAAGGGAAATACAAACAACCCAGGAAACTACAGACCAGTTAGTTTAACTTCTGTGCCAGGGAAGATAATGGAGCAAGTAATTACGGAAATCATCTTCAAACACTTGGAAGGTGGTAAGGTGATAGAGAATAGCCAGCATGGATTTGTAAAGCACAAATCATGTCAAACCAATCTGATAGCTTTCTTTGATAGGATGACGAGTCTTGTGGATAAGGGAGAAGCGGTGGATGTGGTATACCTAGACTTTAGTAAGGCATTTGATATGGTCTCGCATGATATTCTTATTGATAAACTAGGCAAATATAACTTAGATGAGGCTACTATAAGGTGGATGTATAACTGGCTGGAAAACCGTACTCAGTGGGTAGTTATTAATGGTTCCCAATCCTGCTGAAAAGGTATAATGAGTGGGGTTCCGCAGGGGTCTGTTTTGGGACCGGCTCTGTTCAATATCTTCATCAACGACTTAGATATTGGCATAGAAAGTACGCTTATTACGTTTGCAGATGATACCAAACTGGGAGGGATTGCAACTGCTTTGGAGGATAGGGTCAAAATTCAAAACGATCTGGACAAATTGGAGAAATGGTCTGAGGTAAACAGGATGAAGTTTAATAAAGACAAATGCAAAGTACTTTACTTAGGAAGGAACAATCAGTTTCATACATGCAGAAAGGGAAGAGACTGTCTAGGAAGGAGTATGGAAGAAAGGGATTTAGGGGTTATAGTGGACCACAAGCTAAATATGAGTCAACAGTGTGATGCTGTTGCAAAAAAAGCAAACACGATTCTGGGATGTATTAACAGGTGTGTTGTGAGCAAGACACGAGAAGTCATTGTTCCGCTCTACTCTGCGCTGGTTAGGCCTCAACTGGATTACAGGTCTGTCTCATCTTACGCTGGGGTTACGTTCCGCAGTCAGATCACCCTCCCCCCATCTTTATAACTCAGTAAACATTTGACATGTATTCTTTGAAAGGTAAGCCCAGGCCATCCTTCTTTCTCCTGCTAAGGTGTGGATGCCATGCTGTCTTCACAAAGTTCATTGACCTTGCGTCAAGAGGCTGGAAGGCTCCCTGGGGGTGCAGTCTCCATTCCCTGTTGAGGTTGTTAAGTGTTTATCATTTCCCACTTGCTCTCCTGATGGCTTTGTTTGGTCAAATCTTGTCTAATTTACATCAGAGACACACTGAAGCAGGTGGAACCATGTTCCTTTAACTGGAACAGGCATGGCTTAGGCACTGCTTGCCAGGTACATTTTAAAGGCTCAATACATACCTATAAAGTCTTCTGTGGGTTTACCATACATACTTCATGGAACAATATTAATGATCACTGAATTATTCATTTTCCAATGATATCTTACATGCCACCCTTTGGCTACATATCATGACAATGTGTTGGGGTACACTGAGTATGCCAGGCCTGACAAGAGTTGCTGATACCCAGTAGTGAACCACCAACGTGTTTCTATGTCACAGACTTCCCACTACCACGTCTGCATCCTCCCAGAGGGGGGCAACAGAACCCATGTCTAAACAGTGAAAGAATATGCAGGTTCCCAAAGCCTTAATTCTGTAGACTCATCCCCACGGCAGAACATACTGATCCCATCACTTCTGGTTTTCTACAACTGAAGAAATGGACTCCCTCCAGAGTCAGATCCATGCGAAGGAATGGTGGGTTTATTCACCTTCTGGCAGAAATCAGCAATCTTTTGTAGAGCTATTCCCATCTATTCCAGCTTCCAGAAGTGTCTTGCTCCCTGCCGTATCTCCCCTGCAATGTCCTGTAATTCCTATTGCCCGTGGAGTGGACCAGACTGAGTGTCTGAATTTGGATCTCTTTGGTTCTACCATTGAAGCATCTGCATGGTGAACAAGTACAAGAATAAAAAAGCAATTGTCAGATGTGGGAAAATAATTCATATCAATCCACTTATCTCACTTCTCTTTTTTTCATGAATTCTCCATTAAGAGATCACAATTTTCCCCAATATATTTGCTATTTGAAGTTATTCATGGAGTAATTTCTGGGAATGATTCTTGGTCTGTAGCTCAATATTAATATACACTATTCAAAATTTGGGCTGTTTTGTTTGGCTCTGTTGGTCACAGACTATGTTTCTAATCAATAACTGGATGAATATAACTCATAGAATCAGGTTTCCAGTGTGAATTCCCTTGATTAAAATGTTTATTCATTTTCTGTCCATATTTTGTAATAATTGTTTCCAGTTTTCTCTTTTGGCCAAAATTCCCACCACTAATCTCATATAAAAGAAGTGTGAACACAGTCAAAGTGAATTCATTTAAAAATTAAAACAAATATTTCTGGAAACTCTTTCAATATTATTTTCCCCCAGGCATAAGTAATAATAGTACTTAGATATACAGTATATAGATTATAAACTAGATACAATATAAACATTAAACTGCATATAAACACTGACATCTTTAACACTTGCATTGTGGATACCATAGGAAGCCAACTATTTTAATAATAGTTTAGTTTTAGGAATCAAGACGATATCCCAAAAGATTTCCTTAGCAAAATCATGTTGGAGAAAGATAAGTGAAAAACGAGCCTACTTATGGAGCTGAATATGCACCACTCATTATTTCTTTCTTTATGGCGTTATCTTCTTGATTGTGCATGCAATTCACTCAAAATCTAATGTCCAGTAAGAAGACCACATGAAAACATCATCTGCATTAAAGCGCATAGTTAGCTGGTGCCTGATACTCAAAATGAGTATGGGTTGCAGTAATACCTGCTCATGTAAATATGAAGTGCTCACATGAGTAAGTACTACTCAAGGTGAGTAAGAGTGTTAGAATTATGCCTTAAGTGATTACCTGTATGATCATCCCAATCACTTACAATGTTAAATTATATATATTAAGAAACAAACCTTCCAACATGAGAAAAGATTGTTCAAAGTTAGTCCCAAATATAGTACACATATACATAGAAACCCTGTACTTTCTGCATGGTTCTGTATGTTTTAAATGTATATTCTGAAACACAAGACAGCAGCGACAGATAAATATTACACCTTTATTTTACCTATGGCTAATGTAAGACAAATGTTTCATCTACATGTAATTCTTCAGAATACAATAAAATCTATTAAGCATTTAAGTGTTTATGCAAGAATAAAAATAAAAATATTCTGTATTAATCAACAACAATTTTTTGGTATCAGACAATTATGGCAATCTTCAGTTTTCAAGTAAAACACTGAGCCATCTAGATCAGCTTCCTTAAGAGACCACTTTTCCCGAGCTTTGGAATAATTGCTGGATACCATTTTTGATGTATAGAGATTAAGGTACAGTTCTGTAATTTATGCTGAGTAAAATGGACCCTAATGAATTTTAGTATCTGCATGCCTGACTGAATAGCCCAAATCCTGATTCTTCTATTAGTCAGGATCTGAAAATGTGTGGGTGTGGGCTCAGACCAAGCATGAAAGTGATTTGGGTATTGTTTCAATAATTCAATCCCTCTTAAAGTGGCTGCATCTACGTGGTCTACAGAGAAGGCAGGAAAGCTTTATTGTGAATTCAAACAATGCTAGTAGAGTTTGATTGCACAGTCAAATTGTGTTCCAGATAAATTCTTCGATTTTGGAGCAAGACAGTCATTTTATTGCCAATTTTAAAATAAATTACCATGTACTATAATCCGAAGGTGTAAATGACCATGAACTAACAGCAATTGCTAAGCACTCTCAAATCAATTTCTGGTCAATATCGTACAATGACAGAATGAAATAAGCCAATATTTTAACAGCAAGTGCATTGTAATTGAATTGTACATTGGGATTTGAATGCTTTAAAAATGCGATAGCTTTATGGTACGTACTTTGCACAGGTAATTTACATCAGATGAGACATGTAATTCACAGACCTTCCTTGGTGCATATCTTAGAGTCTTGAATTCAACTATACATGACTCAGTTGAAAACATGCAATAAATAATACATTGGGAAAAACTAAATGTGTGCACACAGGTTAAAACCCAACATTATTATGATTTTATTTCTATACTATCATCATAGGTGTTTATGCTGCTTTACAGACAAATACAGGAAGACAAGTCCTGGCCACAATGAACTCACAGAAAGCTTTACAGCCATGATTCTGCAATTGATAGCACACAGGTGGACTGATATGTGTGAGTGGAGAGCCCTTGAAACTAGTGGAGTATTCCGTAGGTACAGAAGCCAGCTCACATGTTATCAGTTGTAGTTCTGGGGCCTTAGACCTTGATCTTGCAGTCACTGAAGTCAATAGGCATTTCACTGTTGACTTTGGTGGATTCAGGATGTATAGCCAAAGGAGTGAGGGATGGATACCACACAATGGGACATATTGTAATATACTTTGGATCTGAAAACACTTTACAAAGATAGGAAAATTCTGTTATCCACATTTTACAGGTAGGAAAACTTATTAATGGATTATTATAACTTCTTAACTTATTTATAGCATAAACCTGTTCAGAAAATTGAATTTCTGGCTAGCGGCAAATTCCAACAAATTGAAATGTCATCCTCAATTAGAATTAAAAGTCCAAATTTCAATTTTTTTCATAGAACATAAATTAATAAAAACAACAACATTTGGAAACATTGAGCTTTTTAATTTCCCTGAGTAAATTGTTTTGTTTTGATAATATCCAAACATTATAATATGAAATGTAATGTATATTAAACAGCATGTATATATGTAATATATTAACATTTATATTGTAATATAAAAGTAAATAGAATTAATTGAAATGACAAGTCAAAAGAAAATGTTTGATATTTTTCAACCAAAAAGGTTGAAATTGACACGTTATGTTAAAGAGTTTTGTTTTGGACAAAACAGCATTTTCTGGTATTGTTTCTGTTCTCTGATTAGATGTCCTAACTTTTATAAACAGGAGGCTCCCAAAGAAACCATTGGAGCTTTGATTCTGATTAGGGAGAATTGGGTAGCATTTTAGACAAAGACAGATAGCTGGAATAAAGCTGGCCTAGGAAATTTTGATACTTTGGCCTGGTCCACACTAACCCCCCACTTCGGACTAAGGTACGCAAGTTCAGCTACGTTAATAACGTAGCTGAATTGGAAGTACCTTAGTCCGAACTTACCGCGGGTCCAGACGCGGCAGAAAGGCTCCCCCGTCGATGCCGCGTACTCCTCTCGCTGAGCTGGAGTACCGGTGTCGACGGCGAGCACTTCTGGGATCGATCCCAGAAGATTGATCGCTTACATCTGGACCAGGAGGTAAGTATAGACGTACCCTATAAGTACTTTCCTTTCCTCTCTTCCACAAGGAAGAACATATCTTACTACATACTTCTTCTTAGCAGATGTGTACCATGCCTCAAGTGACATATGACCAGGATTCATCACTGAATTCGGTCTGCTGGTTGGATCATTAGCTTTCCCGGCCCGGGCTGGGTACTGATGGGCAGCGTGACATGAAAGCTGATCCATGCCCCCCACTACATACTTGAAGCCAGGCACCATCTTACTGCAGGAGTGGACTGAGCTTTGGACACCTCCTCTCATTTGAGATCCTTTGCAGGGATCTGGATGGAAATGTGTATCAAGTAATCTGTCGTTTGGAAATCAGTATGCCAGCCTTCAAGCAAATTGTTTTTTCTCAGCAGACATTCCTACTAAAACCAATGGGAGGCATGACACATGATGAGAATGTGGCTCATTGGCATGACAATTACTAATTAACTGTTAATTTGTGCAAATATTAAAATTGTTTGTTTGTTCTCATTGTTTGACATGTTTTTCTCTAGGGAATAAAGCTTGATTTACGGTGTTTTTCCTAAGCTTTAATATTAAAATTAACTGTTTTGCTGCTGACCCTCTACTCTAACTGCACTATTGCTGCCTTCCTTTGATATCAAAGAAACATCAGGACGCCTGGTACAATCAGCAGTAGTCAAGTGTTTGCTGAAATATTGCACTAACATTTGCTTGGTACTCAGGTACCAAATTGGTTTCAATCTCCCTGTTTGTAATCATTCCTAATTTTCCAAACAATTTTAAGTTTGAGGAAAATTTTGTGCAGTCATTTATTTTTTTAAGTGTGAAAAGAAATATATTTTTTGTTTAACCTCAATAACTCAACAACAATTAAACCTCAGAATTAGACAAAATGATATTCCTCAAGGAGAAGAATGTCTATAGACAAGCCAGGGAAATGTGACTGAAAATTAACAATATTATGAATATTTGAAAATGGGGTACTGAGCATACCCAGTGGAAAATTTCAGTAACACAGACTTCACCTTTGTGTGTCTCACTGATTTCCATATCCTGCTTGCTCAGTTTGGAAGTAAAAAGATGCTTTTTTCTACTTCACAGCTTCACAGCCTCATCCTGGGCTCTGATAGTCGAGCTGGGTTCTTTCTATCTTGTGCATCATCTGTAGGTCAAATTATGTCTTATTACATGTATGCAAACATCATCTTCCCATTATACCCCCAGTGATCCCTGTGTAGACCTCCCATCCTCCTGCTAGCTGTGTGAGGATTTTCACAGGAGTAAAGACACAAGCTGCAGACAATGGGTGGTTGTCAGGGATGGTGGAGGGTGAAATTTGGTCTTTCTCAAAATTTGACCTCAACAGATGTGTGAACTGGAAAGAACCCAGCATAACTGTTGGAGGCCTGGGTGAGTTTATGGGGCTGGGAGTTAGAGAGCATCTTTTTCCTTTCAAAAAAGAGCAAATGCAATATGGAAAAATCAATGACACATTGATTATGGAAAGCCACAACCCCATTTAACAGAGTTAATTTTTAGGGCAGAACTGCACTTCAGTTTTTGTAGTTCTTGGTCCAAGTTCATCCATGTTGATAATTTCAGTGAAATTACACCAGGAAAATATTTATTCCCCCACCCCACTATATGACTAACATTGTGTAACTTTTAAGTTTCAGTAATACAGATTTTAAGGGTGTAGGCCCAGATCCTCATAGCGATTTAGATGCTTAATTCCCAGTGAAATCAATGGGAGTTCAGTGCCCAAGGACCTTTGGCATCTGGGTCTTAGTTCTGTGACCTTAACCCTCACAAATAGCATTCTTCACACAAGTTGGAATAAGGGCTGCACAACTGAATCCTTAATTTTTTAATAAAACAATTTGCTTTTATAAAGCAACAGTAGAATATCAAGGTTGGAAGGGACCTCGGGAGGTCATCTAGTCCAACCCTCTGCTCAAAGCAGGACCAATCCCCAACTAAATCATCCCAGCCAGGGCTTTGTCAAGCCTGATCTTAAAAACCTCTAAGGAAGGAGATTCCACCACCTCCCTAGGTAACTCATTCCAGTGCTTCACCACCGTCCTAGTGAAAAAGTTTTTCCTAATATCCAACCTAAACTTCCCCCACTGCAACTGGAGACCATTACTCCTTGATAAAATAGTAGATAAAATAAACAATGAGAAAAAGGAAGGGAACAATTAAAAAACTCACCTCAGAATACAAGTCCTGCTTGAGGCCATATGCACCACGTAAGTCTTCAACATGAGAGAGAACAAACCATATCTGACAGATATTAGTTACAGCTAGAGCTAGTTGGTAATTTTCCCTTGTTTCTTCATTGAAAAATACCGATTTGTCAAAACTAAAACTGTTCGCCAAACAGGGCGGGGTTCAACAAATTTCCCCACTCAAAAAAAATTGAGAAAAAAGTTTTGAAATTGTCAAAATGTTTTGTTTTGATATGTTCAAAATGGAAAATTCTGGCTTGTCAGTTCAAAATGACTGTTCATTTAGCAATTTAAGCCAATTAGACCAACAAAAAAAGGTTACAGGAAAAAGGTTGAAATTGACCTGAAATGTTTTAAAATGATTAAATGTTTTGATTGACCCAAACTATTTTTTTTGCAGTTTTTCTGTTTGCAAATATTTTCAAGATTTTGATTTTTCATCCTGATTCTAAATGGAAAAAATGTCAAACTCTCAAAAATATTCATGAGATGGGAAACCTGTTTCCCATCCAGCTCCAGTCAAATCAGTTAATGCATTATTGGAAGATGTTCAGATAACACAGTAAGGAGGGCAGTATGAAGACTTATATGGTATGGACTAGAAAAAAATGGAAGTGTATAGAACCTTGTGAGGGCCCAATTTAACCCTCAGTATAGGGGGGGGCTGCACAAGACCATAATACATACCAATTAAGCCCCATGTAATAATGAAATTCACTCTAAAGCAGTGTTTCTCAAACTGGGGTCGCCGCTTGTGTAGGGAAAGCCCCTGGCGGGCTGGGCCGGTTTGTTTACCTGCCCCCTCTGCAGGTCCGACCGATCGTGGCTCCCACTGGCCGCTGTTCGCTGCTCCAAGCCAATGGGAGCTGCTGGAAGCGGCGCGGGCTGAGGGACACACTGCTCAAGGACACACCACACGGTCCATTGTCTACAGCCAAGCTCTAAGATACAACCGCATTTGCTCCAATCCCTTGGACAGAGATAAACACCTACAAGATCTCTATCAAGCATTCTTAAAACTACAATACCCACCTGCTGAAGTGAAAAAACAGATTGACAGAGCCCGAAGAGTACCCAGAAGCCACCTACTACAGGACAGGCCCAACAAAGAAAATAACAGAATGCCACTAGCCGCCACCTTCAGCCCCCAACTGAAACCTCTCCAGTGCATCATCAAAGATCTACAACCTATCCTGAAAGATGATCCCTCACTCTCACAGATCTTGGAAGACAGACCAGTCCTCGCTTACAGACAGCCTCCCAACCTTAAGCAAATACTCACCAGCAACCGCACACCATACAACAAAAACACTAACCCAGGAACCTATCCTTGCAACAAAGTCTGAGGCCAGCTCTGTCCACATATCTATTCAAGTGACACCATCATAGGACCTAACCACATCAGCCACACCATCAGGAGCTCGTTCACCTGCACATCTACCAACGTGATATATGCCATCATGTGCCAGCAATGCCCCTCTGCCATGTACATTGGCCAAACTGGACAGTCTCTACACAAAAGAATAAATGGACACAAATCTGACATCAGGAATCATAACATTCAAAAACCAGTGGGAGAACACTTCAACCTCTCTAATCACTCAGTGACAAACTTGAAGGTGTCAGTTTTGCAACAAAAAAACTTCAAAAACAGACTCCAAAGAGAGACTGCTGAACTCGAATTAATATGCAAATTAGACACAATTAACTTAGGTCTAAACAGAGACTGGGAATTGTTGGGTCATTACACTAATTGAACTTTTTCCCCCCCATATTAAGTTCTCCTCACACCTTCTATGGGTCATCTCGATTATCACTTCAAAGTTTTTTCTTCTGCTGCTACTGATAGTTCATCTCAATTGATTGGCCTCTTACAATTGGTATGCATACTTCCACCTTTTCATGTTCTCTGTATGTATAAATATCTTCTGTCTGTGTGTTTCACTCTATGCATCTGAAGAAGTGAGCTGTAGCCCACGAAAGCTTATGCTGAAATAAATTTGTTAGTCTCTAAGGTGCCACAAGTACTCTTGTTCTTTTTGCTCTAAAGTAAAGAGTCTGTGCAAGGCCCAATGCATCACTTGAAGCTCCCTTAAACCCTTTACTCAGGCTTTAGACTTGCTCAAGTGGCACACACAGCCCTATGTGGACCGTCTGCACTAGGCTGACCTTTACGCAAAGTGAGTGAGCCTGGTTGCTGAATGTACTGTAGATAGGGCAGAAATATTGTAACCCCTGCATCACTGTAACAGACACAGAAACCTCCCCATTAACCAGTCTTCCGTTTTAGACAGTATAATTTCACAGTAAATTATTGACCAGAATAAATGCAGTAAACAAAACACAACCACCTGTCCTCTTCCAAACCTCCCCCCTTCCCTCCCCCAGCTAAGTGCTATCTTAGACATGTCTGCAGCACTAATGAGCACTGTATTACTCACAGGACAGTTCTATTTCTTTCCAGGGTCAATATCTATCACATTGTGCCTGGCAAAGCATTTATTAATTAAAGCAGCACTGCAGCCAACCACTCCAGTTCCTCCACAGTTTGTCTATGCCATTTCCCATTTTATTTTCTCTGATGGAGAGAGAAGTATTACTGGTCTAGCTGTGGTGTCATTTGTTTTTAAATTTTACTAAAACGATTCTTTCAAAGTGTCTTGGGTGGAGAAGAAGAAAGAGAAATTAAAAGCAATTCCACTAACACAGCAGTTGAGCTGGGGGGGGGCATTAGGGAATGGCAGGTGGTTGGTTGTTGGATGCCAATTATAATTTTGAAGTAATGTATTGCGCCACCCTTGCAAGCACAGGCCAACACTGGCTCTGTCACTTGTGAGTTTTTCCTTTTCTCAACCATTCCAAAGCTACAGCACCATTAATTTGTCAAATACTGTCATGTTTCCCATTTCCATTTTGATTATACCTTTTTTTTCATAAAATGGGTCAGTTATTTGGGAGCCTGAGATCAGACAGCAGATGTAGCAGTGACAGGGTCACATATGATAATCTGCCTTAGTCTTCCCTCTTTCCCCTCTGCACCCTTCTTGATTCACCATTAGAACCTGCCCAATGCCTACAGCACAGAACTCAGCCCTGTCTGTATTTGTTGGTATAAAAATCAGATGTGTGAGGTCATTCTGTTGCACTAACAGCTCTAAGTAGAACTGCTCTTTGAACTGTTTTCTGCACAGACATTATTTTACTCTTTTCCAAGCTACCAATACTATCTCGTCACTGCAGTTTGTCATCATTTTTATGTGGCTGCGATCTCAGTGAAGTCTTATCTTCCCAACCCACTGACATAGCCTGCTAATACATATGGAAAAAGGTGCGATCACAAAGGACAAAGTTAATGAGCATTGACATGGATCCTGTTCCTTCAGGCTGTGTAACTTCACCCAATGCTGAGTTAAAGGGGCATGCTTTTGCCCCTACTCACTGTCTGCGGTTACTGTTAACTACTGGTACTCTTCAGCAAAAGAACACCCTACAGCATGAAGATATAGAATAGCACAAAGGGCCCTTTCTTCATTCTTCTCAACTTCTACTAAACCCGACCATCATTAGACTTGTGTAGATATAACGAAGAACCGAGTCTCTTATAACATGTAGAAGTCACTCAGCATTATGCCATCTGATTTTCCAATCAAATTCCAAGCTAAACATCTTAGCCTTCTTTTTATTCTTTCTATGTGTCGGTACTATTGTCAATAACACAGAGTAGGGGATAAGGCTAAATATCTCGGAGGCTGGTCAAGAGCTTATTGAAGGCATTGGGAGTATTATCAATTGAACTGGGTTTGCATCAGGCCTGTGGTCACTTAGTGTTTGGTAGAAGGGAGACAATAAGCAATCTTAGCGAGAAGGGTAAGTAGCTCTTTCTGTGTCTGTTGGTGCAGCATCTGGGAGGAATCCTCCCAGTATCCAATTGCTGATGATCGAGCTGGTAGATGTAAAAACTGGGCTAGATTTTCAGAAGAGTTCAGGTTCAATTACAGGCCTGATCCATAGCTCACTGAAGTCAATAGAAAGACTCAGAGCCCAGGTCAACTGACTCAGGCTTGTGGGGCTTGGGCTATCAGGGGTGAAAAATAACAGTGTAGATGTTTCTGCTGGGGCTGCAGCCTGGTCTCTGAGACCCTCCTGCCTCACCAGGTCTCTGAGGCCAGGCTCCAGCCTGAGTGGAAATAGATATACAGCTATTTTTCACCCCACAGCATGAGCCCACATCCATGGACCGAGGCTCAGACTCACTGCCACAGGTTTTTTTCACTGTAGATGTACCCTTAGATATTTGAAAGAAGTGGCCAAATTTTCACAAGTGCTCAGCACTCAAAAGTGCCTATTGTTCTCAATGGGGGATGCTGAGCACTAAACGCTTGTTAAAATCTGCCCATTGCATTTAAGTGCCGAAATGGCAGAGGAGCTCTTTTGAAAATCTGGCCAGTCAGAGCTATACAACAGTATCTGTTCTGAACTTTTATTGGTTCCCTACAGAAAAACAGGCCTTTCCCTTACAGTTTAGATTATGGCAAAACAAATAAAGAAGAACAAATATTAAACTGTCTGCACAAGAGAGAGAATACAGAGTGTGTCTCAAATTGTAACATCCTCCAGCTTGAATTTCCTCACAGCTTTGTTCCTCAGAAGACAAACACCTTTACTTATCTCTCTGTTTACACTTTGCAGTCCTTTCATTTAGGTCAGTTTGGGGATTTGAGGAAAGGATTCAGTCTTCAAAGAAGTCTCAGATGTACAATTTTGAAAATGCAAAAAAGAACTCTTGTTCAGAAAACAGCACATACCAAAATAATGGTGAGTCTACTGCTATGACTCATGTGAACCACCCTGAAACTGAGAACTGAAAAAAGTATAGCTGGAAATTCGACATGGCTAATCTAACAGTGCCACAGCTAGGGCATAGCTGCAAACAGTACCAGTTTGGCAGCTTTTCACAAATGGGCCTGACATCCAAGGGCATGAGAGCGAGAGAGACCAACTGATTCTCTGTTCCTGGGGGCATTGTGCAGTCAGCAGCAGCTATGGCAGGGTCCTAAGAAGTTGGTGGGAATTGCAGTGGAAGGTAGCAGCTTTATTAATACTCAGAATTCCTGACAGTACCAGGGCAGCTATTGTACTAAATAAATGGGGACTTTGGGGAGAAGGGAGGATGGAGACAGAATTAATTTTGGGGAAGTATTTTCTCATTAATAGGGAACACACAAGGAGAAAATGGGGGTAAATGAAGGAACAAAGGATAATAGGCCTGCTGCTTCTCCCCAAATATGCTGTATGCGTGTGGGAACTGCAGGCATCTGGGTTTCCCAAAAGAAGGCAACTGCAGGTAAGTGGGAGTCATTTATTGGGGGTGAGGCTATTAGGAAAGGAATGGTTGTCCCCCTTCAATTAGTTCTAATTTTCAGCTGAGACTCAACATTTTGTAACCCTGAGAGTTGAGATAGCTTTTTATAATCATCTAAAATTCCCTACGCAAATACCTCCCTCTTCCTGGGCAGCCCTCAGAACCCCAGCTTCTGGGACAATTCTGTAAAATTTTTGTAAAATTTTAGCACTTATGCTCTAACAAAGGCTGTATGTGCAGTGATAGATGCAAATATTGTCTGGATGGAAAGAACAGAACCTAAGATCAGGAACTATTGTATTGAATAGCACTTGGAAAAATGAAGAAGTGCTATCTCTTTAAGTTTTACTTAGCAACTGCAGAGAGTTTCTGAGCTGACCCTGTAATTATAACAGTGTAAATTCAGATGTGAGAGGTCATTATTTAGCACTAACACTTTACACAGACTTGTATTATGAACCTTGTTTTCCTGCTGGGAAAATTAATTATGTGATTGTCTCTGCTTGAAATTAACACAGTCCTAACCTTTTCACATGAAGAGATCAAACGCTCCCATATGACTTGCAAATTACTCCTCTAAATGAGGGTCTCTCCCCTTCACCGTAGAAATAATTAGTTCACTTTGGTATGATACATTAGTACCATCATTATTCAGTTCAAACATTCTGGAAGATTTTCTTTTGTTCTTTTTTTGTATTAAAGTTTTTACTAAGTTTAATTAGGAAGTGTACCTAGGATAAAAAAGATTTCTCAATACAATTTACCATGCTTATTTTGTATGTAAATAATAATGCATACAAATTATAGCAAGGTTGTCATAACTTTAATCTTTGTATTTTATATATGTAGTTAATACATACATGCACAGGAATACACTCACTTGGGTGGGTGGGTGAATGTGTGTGTGTGTGTGTGTATAGATAGCCAATCTACATTATGGTTTTCAGTGGTAGCCATGTTAGTCTTTATCAGCAAAAAAAAATGAGGAGTCCTTGTGGCACCTTAGAGACTAACAAATGTATTTGGGCATAAGCTTTCGTGGGCTAGAACCCACTTCATCAGATGTATGAAGTGGGTTCTAGCCCATGAAAGCTTATGCACAAATACATTTGTTAGTCTCTAAGGTGCCACAAGGACTCCTCATTTTTTTCTACATTATAGTGTTTCTTGCCACTTTTCAATGACTGGCAATTGATTTTTATGTTCCTTCTGAGTTAGAATTAGGGCTGGTTGAACATTTACCATTAAAACTGTTTTTCAATGGAAAATTGGGTTTGCAACTAAACATCTGCTCTCTGTGGAAATGTTTAATTTTTCATCAATAAACCAAACACCCCAAAACCGTTTTTTTCCCAGAAGAAAACAGAAATATGTTGGTCAAGAAGTCACTATGGTGCATCCTGGGAGTCGTAGTTCATTTGTCTCACATCCCCATTCTGCTCCATATGCCAGACTCCCCAGTTGTGTTCCATCCCCCATGATACATCGCGTCCCCCCATCAAGAATAATACAAGAGTGTTTGAAAGAGCCCCAATTCAAAATAAATTAGAAGGGTATTTCTAGAAGAAAGTAGCCTGAACAGGATAGGCTGATGGGCGTTGAAGGGAATTGACACTCACGGTTGCCAATGGACTAGGCTGGGACTTCCAGCAAGGGTGGGAGGAAATTCCCCTTCTGTGGCACCTGGACCAACATACAAATAGACTGTTCAGCCCAGGAGGGGTAAGAAGAGGAATCATGGACCAGCAGGAATGAAAATATTGTGTGCCCCTGGGAGGGAACACTCTGATCAAACAGGGGAAGACGTAGTATGAGGCTGCTGGATATCTGTTTTGTTTTGTTAGACTTTTTGTCTACCTCCGAAAGGGCTGAAAGGCCAAATTGTTTAAAAACCAAGAGACAACCAGCTTGGGGAAATTGAGGAAGCAGTGAAGTCTGATGCCAGATCAGACAAAACTTTGTTAAAGAGCCACTGAATAAAAAAAATAACTTTAAGTGTGGTCTAAATTTGCCCTCTCTCTTTGTTTTTATCAGATTTCAACCTTGGTACTGCATGAGAGGGTTAAAATTTACAAAAATATATTAATTTGTTCTGTGTGGTGGTCCTGTTAGGTATGAAACCTCCAATAAGAGAAAGGATCATTGGACAACAGTTTTATCCATTGTATTTTGCAGAATTTTCAATAAATATGTTTATTGGGTAGATAATAAAATTAACTTTGTTTCAGTGGACCTCAGCTTACTCCCTCCCACAATCATACAAGTGAAAGGAAAAAACATCTGTTTAGATCCCATGGACATTCTCCCTAAATTATTTTGCTTGGGCCTGGCTTGCAATGAGCAGTAGTTCCACCTTTAGAATCCTGTGGATCCCAGAATTCTACAGGAGGCCACGGCTATCTGTGGAGATCTCCCAGGAATAACCAAGATCAGATACCAAATCAATGACTGCATAACCCAACTCTGGCTAGCTGACATCATGCATCTGTTGAAGCCATTTAAGACAGCTTGACTGCCCCTTTGCACTGTAGGAGCTGCATTACAGTAGAAGAATAAAAAATATTATTAATCTACAAAATAATGAGTACATTTCCGAAACCTGAAGAAAAGCTCTGTGTAAGCTCGAAAGCTTGTCTCTCTCACCCACCTTGTCTTTCTAAAAATGAGGCAGATCCTCAGCAGATGTAAATTGTCATACCTTCATTGAAGTCAATGGAATTATGCTAATGTACATCTGCTGAAGAAAGCAGTAGCGTAGCTAGTGGGGTGCAGGGGAAGCAGCCGCTTCCCCTCAGAACATTTTTCAAAAACGGTGCCTTAGGGGTTACGTTATATGGCGTCAGCGGGTGGGGCCAGAGTCCAGCGGCAGGCGTGTCCGGAGGAGCATGCCAGGCAGCCAGGTAGAGATGGGGATGGGCTGCGCTGCTGGGCCCGTTTGGGTCCAGAGCACTCAGGCCGGGGGGAGCATGTGCGGCGGCGGGCGGCCGGGGGGAGCATGTGCGGCAGTGGCGCTGGGTTGGGCGCGTGCCGCCCAGCAATAGGGGGGCTGGTGGCTGGGGGGAGAAGCGGGGCCGGGCTGCGTTGCTAGGCCCATTTGGATCCGGAGCGCTTGGGCTGGGCCGGGGGGAGCATGTGCGGTGGCGGGGCTGGGCTGGGCACGTGCCACCCGGCAAAAGGGGAGCCGGCAGCCGGGGGGAGAAGCGAGGACGGGCTGTGCTGCTGGGCCCGTTCGAGGGGCGGGGGAAGGGCTGGCCAGGGACAATGGCAGCAGGGATGAGATGGGGGGGGCGTGGGAGAGGAGCTGGGTGGGTGCGGAGCAGCCGGAGGAGGAGCCAAGGGGGGGCATGGCCAGAGGAGGAGCCAAGGGGGGGCGCCTTTTTTATGTTTGCTCCCCCTGCTCTTAAAACCTGGCTACGCCACTGGAAGAAAGGGGTGCTAGAACTAAGGGTGCTGGCTTGAAGTAATTTCCATCATATTTAATTCCATCAGAATTTAATTCCATCAGAATTTAAAATTTTGTTCAATGGCTTTCAGCGCCCCCACTATACAAATTGTTTCAACACCACTGGCTGAGGATCTGCTTCAATGAACTTAGGTTAGAAACCATCCCCTTATACCAGCTCGAAATTCAGCATGTTTCTATCACTGCATTTCCTTCACTCAAGAAAAGGAACAAGTTTAACTTGGGGAAAACTCACAGTACCTCCTTTTCCAGTATCATCTTTGTTACAGGTAGGATCATCCAGTGGGAGTGGTAAGCAGAAAGGTCCAGTGAACCATAGCCCCCAGAAACTTCATGTTGTAAACCCAAAATGGGCTACACACACACACACACACACACACTTTAGTAAGCTAAAGTGTCAAGAAAATTAATACATACAAATATTTTGGTTTAAAGATTGGCTTACAGAGAATCATGCCATTTTGTTTGTTCTAACCTAAACTTACCTTCTATTTTTGCCTTTCAAATACTTAAAGCACTAAGCTGGTGTTTAGCAATATGATTTCCATTCACTTTAAGGGAATAGCATGCTAAAACCTCACACATGACTTTGAAGATATAAAGGGGAAAATTTGAGTTTGCTTCACAAAAACAAATTAGAGATAGCATTAGACATATCAGGAACACAGATGTTTGCCAGTGGCAATGATACAATTTTCTCCTTATTGGAAAAATGTGAATTCCCTATTAAAAACAAATGGGAGTGGAGTAACATTTCAGTATTTCTGCATGGTGCCAGTCCTGGCACCTGTTAGACAATGTCAAAACAACATAAAAGATTCTGTATCGTGCAACAAACAAGGGGTTAGAAATCTGTACACAGAGATTGGGGATGGATGTGTTGTCTTATTTATACGTTAAAAACATATTTACCGAACACAATACAATATGTACAATATAACTCTGTGCAGATAGAGGGACTGAGCCCCATCTTCCTTTAAAAATCCTTCATGCACATATCAAAGTGGAAAGTTACAAAAACATTTTTTTCTCCAGCAAATAATTTTGCACAAACTCCTAAAGATCAAAGTCAAGTCAAGAGATAAATGACATCTGAGCTGACAAGGCATCTTAGCCACTTGAGAGCCCCAGAGGCAGCCCTAGAGCCAACAACATGATTGCCTGTGGAACTGCCAAAGGATCCAGATGGCAGCACTGAAAGAAAACTGTGTGATGACAAACATTCAGACAAAGAGTCACCCGTGGCCTGTGTTTTTGTCTGAGTGCTGCTGACATCAGTGCCAGAGGAAGAAAGATGAGAACTAAAGGGAAGGTATATTTTTCCATTATCATTCTAAGGTCCAAACCTGAAATCATTACACATGCAAGATCCCCACTGAAGTCACTGAGTTTCATCTGCATCTTCATTGCAGAATTGGGTGCCAGTATTGTACTGTATTCTTTTAGTTGTCTTTAGCTGACCAACATGTACAACTTAACAAAACAAGTGAAAGGCCCTGAAATGTCTAGTGAGCACTCAGGACTCAGGTACGTCAGAAAGCACTTCAATGGCCTAACCACCTGGCTCAGTCAGAATCAGCCCTGGCTCCTGGACCCTTCTAGGTCACACCAGGCATACCCAATGCTTAAGACAGGTATTATTTAATCGTTATATTACAATAGTTCCTGGAGGCCCTGGTCAGGATTGGAATGTTTTTGTGCTAGGTGCAGTACAAAACCAAAGGAAGAGATGATCCCTGCCCCACAGTTACTTCTGTAGTCTAGCCCAGCATAGTTGTTCCCTCCTCCTTTACATAATCACTTGATTCAATGCTCCATTTTGAGCCCACGCTAGTTAAAGTACTATCAGAATAGCATCTTGTAAATGAAATACACGGGAAAATGCACTTGTATTTAAAGTGATGGATCTGGCAGAATACTAAGAATGGTTACTGCAACGCCCTCAGGCATGCTCTTTTTTCTGTGACTAAGACAAGGCACAATCAGACCTATTGCACAACTGAGATAGTTCTATAAATATTATGCAACATTCACTTGAAAAAGACAATTACACTATAGCACAGCACTTAGTAAAATGTGGCTTATGAGAAACCTGAACCTGTAATAATCCTGGTGTTTCACTTGCATCAATTTTGGGTTCTGAAATTGGTTTCCATACAAATAGCTCACCTAGCAATCAACATTATGCCTGCAGTAATTCAGAGATGAGATAGTGATTTAAAACTACATTCCCCATAATAACCAATATATTGAAGCCCCATATATTTGCAAATATTGTTGAAATGCTATACAGGACTTCACTATACTTAATTCCCAACAGCATCTATAGGTAGGTAAATAACATTGTGATGGGGCAGAGAGGTCCCCACCAGCAAAGAAGGGGCTAAGGAGAGCCAGTGGGCCTACCTAGGCCCGCACTTCTATACCTGCAGCCAATGCCAAGCCTCGAGAGGGAATACAAGGAGAGGACCCTGGCTCTGTTCAGGGCTGACTGGCCAGGAAGGAGGGTGGAGCTTTGCCTCTCTGCCTAAAGGGACCCTCACCTGCAGTGTTGTGGATAGATGGGCCTACTGGTTGGAGCAGCCCTTAGACCCCAAAGAGTGAGCAATGCATGAATCAGAGACTGTTAGGGATCCAAGAAAAACCTGAAGGAAAGGGCAGGAATGCCCCCTTGAAGACTGAGGGATGTCCCAATATTGATTTATGTTTTTACTTTTTGTTATAGAACATTTGGGGGCTGAGTCCCTCAATCCCACTCAGAAGACGACAAGACTGAAGGGACAATTAGCTGGTGGGTCACAGCATGCCTCAGTAAACACTGGAGATAGAGACTCGTACCCTCCCCTGCCCCAGGGGGGAATCATAGCTGTGTCAGGGTGCGTGGAAGGTCCAAAAGGGGATGCTGCTCCAACCATGCCACTACAAACTCTGGGTTGAAAAGCGAGAACTGTTAAACAGTGTATAGCAGCACTATACAACTGTGTAGGAGTCACAGATTTCAAGTCAGAAGGGAGCACCGTGATCACCTAGTCTGGCCTCCTGTATAACACAGGCAATAGAATTTCTCCAAAATAATTCCCAGAGCATGTCTATTTTTAACAAATCCAGTCTTTATTTAAAAATTGTCAGTAATGGAGAATCCACCATAACTCTTGGTAAATTGTTCCAATGGTTACTTACTCTTATTGTTTAAAAATGTATACCTTATTTTTAGTCTGAATTTGTCTAGCTTCAACTTCCAGTCATTGGATCATCTTATACCTTTCTCTGCTAAATTAAAGAGCCCATAGTTAAATATTTGTTCCTCATGTAGACACTTATGGACTATAATCAAGTAATCCCTTAACCTTCTCTTTGTTAAGATAAATAGACTGGGCTCCTTGAATCTATCACTATAAAGCCTGTTTTTCAATCCTTTAATCATTCTCACAGCTCTTCTCTGAACCCTCTCCAATGTATCAACAAACTTCATGAATTGTGGGCACCAGAACTGGGCACAGTATTCCAGCAGTGGTCACACAGGTGCCAAATACAGAGGTAAAATAACCTCTCTACATCTCTGTGAGATTCCTCTGTTTATGCATCCAGGATTACATTAGCTGTTTTGGCCACAGTATCACACTGGGAGCTCATGTTCAGCTGATTATCTACCAACCTTTTTCAGAGTCACTGCTTCCAGGATAGAGTCCCCCATTGTGTGAGCATGGCCCACATTTTTTTTTCTTAGATGTATACATTTGTATTTAGCCATATTAAAATGCATATTGTTTGCTTGCACCCAGTTTACCAAACTATCCAAATTGCTCTGAATCAGTGAGCTGTCCTTTTCATTATTTACACTTCCCCAATTTTTGTGTCATTTGCAAACTTCATCAATGATATTTTATGGTTTCTTCCAGGTCATTGATATAAATGTCAAATAGCATAGGCCCAAGAACTGATCCCTGTGGGACCCCACTGGAAAAAGACCCACTCGATGATGATTTCCCCCTTTGCAGTTACATTTTGAGACCTATCAGTTGGTAAGCTTTTAATCCATTTAATGTGTGCCAGGTTAATCTTATATTATTTAAGCTTTTTAATCAAAATGTCATGTGACCAAGTCAAATGCCTTACAGAAATCTAAGTATTTATGTCAATACTATTCATTTTATCAACCAACCAGGATCTGAAGTTAGCTTTCCAAATTCAGTTGAAACTGCAGTGGGCAGGCAGAATTTAATTGTCCATGTTGCTAAAGTAATCCACTGTTAAGAGCTGCAAAGAGGAAGCCATTTTCAGCAAGTAGTACTGATTCCATATTATCAACACCTGATCTATAAATTAATTATGATGGTGCAGGTAGTAACACCTATAGTTAAGGTTGCCTGACATCTTCCATTATAAAAACCTGGCTTTCAGTTGTTTATTACTTTGCAAAACTTTTACCATTTCAGCTGAAATTTCTCATGCTGGGTGTCTGACATAGGTTGAATGTTTTTAGAAATTTTTAACAAAAAATGGTTCAGCCATTCCCCAGAATGAGGTTGAGAAAATGCATTAGTTTGTCCTTATTAAAAAAAACCCCTTAAAACTGTGTGGTTGAAAAGTTCTTGTGCCTGTGTGATTGGAGCAGGGACTAGAAATTTGGCTTGGGGTGGGAGAGCCTCTCTGGCATCAGGGATTTGTCTTTTGCTATTTTTGTGAGGGTAAAAAACCACATCCAAATTTGATTAAGTTATAAACCTATGAAAAAAATCAGGTTAGCAGCTAAATTTTCTGAAGATTCCATCTGTACTGAGCATGCTCCAGCTTGGCTCTGCAGGGGATGTGAGCAGGACTTTCTCTGGAATTGCTGCTCTCAGCAGCACTGGGTGGCTGTGGTGCCACCCACAGGAACTGTGCACAGGGGGACTGACAATCCTGTGCTCTCAATGCTCCCCTGGCTGGTGCCTAGGTAGGGTGCAGGAGGAGATGGCTTGAAGGGAGACTGGTGAGAGGGGGCTTGGAGGGGGTGAGTGGAAGACTGGGCCAAAAAAACAAGGAGGGTGAGTGCTGGGAAAACTAGGCTGACCAGACAGCAAGTGTGAAAAATCGGGAGGGGGGTGGGGTATAATAGGAGCCTGTATAAGAAAAAGACCCCAAGATCGGGACTGTCCCTATAAAATCGGGACATCTGGTCACCCTAGGGAAAACTGGAATTGAGACATGGTGCCAAGGATGGAGGACTAGGACCGCTGCACCTCCCTCTACCCTCCCCCCCCCCGCTAGTTCCAGCACTTATGGTTAGGGAGATCCCTCAGGAGTACTAATAACAGGTCATACTGAATAATAATAAGGGGAGACTACAACGGGTCATACTGAAAGGTGAACTGTCAGGCTGGAGGGAGGTTACTAGTGGAGTTCCTCAGGGATCGGTTTTGGGACCAATCTTATATAATCTTTTTATTACTGACCTTGGCACAAAAAGTGGGAATGTGCTAATAGTGTTTGTGGATGACATGAAGCTGGGAGGTATTGCCAATACAGAGAAGGACCAGGATATCATACAGGAAGATCTGGATGACCTTGTAAACTGGAGTAATAGTAATAGGATGAAATTTAATAGTGAAAAGTGCAAGGTCATGCATTTAGGGATTAATAACAAGAATTTTGGTTATAAACTGAGGACACATCAGTTGGAAGTAACAGAGGAGGAGAAGGACCTCGGAGGATTGGTTGATCATAGGATGACTATGAGCCGCCAATGTGATATGGCCATGAAAAAACCTAATGAGGTCTTGGGATGCATCAGGCGAGGTATTTCCAGATAAGGAGGTGTTCGTACCGTTATACAAGGCACTGGTGGGACCTCATCTGGAATACTGTGTTCAGTTCTGATCTCCCATGTTTAAGAAGGATGAATTCAAACTGGAACAGATACAGAGAAGGGCTACTAGGATGATCCCAGGAATGGAGAACCTGTCTTATGAAAGGAGACTCAAAGAGCTCAGCTTGTTTAGCCTAACCAAAAGATGGCTGAGGGGAGATAGGATTGCTCTCTATAAATATATCAGAGTGATAAATATCAGGGAGGGAGAGGAATTATTTAAGCTCAATACCAATGTGGGCACAAGGACAAATGGATATAAACTGGCCATCAGGGTGTTTAGACTTGAAATTAGACGAAGGTTTCTAACCATCAGAGGAGTGAAGTTCTGGAACAGCCTTCCAAGAGGAGCAGTGGGGGAAAAGACATATCTGGCTTCAAGACTAAGCTTGATAAGTTTATGGAGGGGATGGTATGATGGGATAGCCTAATTTTGGCAATTAATTGATCTTTGACTATTAGCGGTAAATATGCCCAATGGCCTGTGATGGGATGTTAGATGGGTTGGGATCTAAGTTACTACAGAGAATTCTTTCCTGGGTGTCTGGCTGGTGAATCTTGACCACATGCTCAGGGTTTAGCTGATCACCATATTTGGGGGTGGGAAGAAATTTTCCTCTGGGGAGATTGGCAGAGGCCCTGGGGTTTTTTCGCCTTCCTCTGCATTGTGGGGCATGGGTGCATCTTGAAGTCTTTAAACCATGATTTGAGGACTTCAGTGGCTCAGACATAGGTCAGGGGTTTGTTGCAAGAGTGGGTGGGTGAGATTCTGTGGCCTGCGTTGTGAAGGAGGTCCGACTAGATGATCATAATGGTCCCTTCTAACCTTAAAGTCTATGACTCTAATAAGCTTTCACCATTGAACTGCCAAGCCTGAGACAGCATATTGTCTGAATCCTGTTTGCTAGTGGAACTCTTTGGGTTTAATTCTGACATTAAGCTACAGACTGAGTCAAGGAACAGTAGGGAGGTAGGCTGAGGGAGCAGGCAGTTGCACCAACTTTGAAGAGAATGCAACACATACGCCATCATGAACAGGAATGGAGAGATACGTAGCAGAGCAGAAGGCTCCTTGCATCGTCCCTTTCTTCTCCCCTCCCCCCACTGACAAACAGTGGGATCTTGCACATCTGAACAATTTTAGTATCACACAAAGACTATAAACATATCCGTTGTCTTAGGCCTCAGGCAGATGATGAAATAGCCCTGACACAAAAGGCCCTTTACTCCACCCTGGCAGCATAGAGGGCTTTAAAGTGCACATAACTGTCATTAACAAGGTCAGAATGGTGTTATGGGACCTTAGTGGAAATACAGTTGGGTGCAAATGCTTTGCAGAAGTGATATGAGTTCAGAAGGAAGGAAAATTATCTATGGTGTCCTGTTTTTCACACACCAGAACATTCTGAAACTTCCCAGGTAATTTATGCTACAAGGTGTTGGTCAGAACAACTTTTGGTGACTAAGTTTATCAGACATACTCCTAGCCACAATAAAGGTGATGTATCTGCAATCACAGCAAAAGCTGTTAGTGGAACACTGTGTAGCCCATATAATCCTTACACCCCAGATGTGAGGCTTTATTGGATGTGAACATCTTATCACAGCCCTGGCAGACATCTTGTTAACACCTTGAGATTACTGAAGAGTAACTACCACTTCCTATTATGGTGACAAGTTTTATCAAGCTAGTATACTGCAACGTGATTTTCCATTCCAAGCCACGCTGGCCTACAATGAACTAAATCCAATATTTAAACAATGGCATTTGTAAGTGTTAACTCCAGTGTCACCATAAAAATAGGACAATATTTTCCTGCACTACCCAGGAAAATAAAGTTCACATGGCATGTAGAATACTTATGTTCTATTCTGTGGCATATGAAATTAATGTAGTTAACATTCTTGGTTCATTTATGCTTTATAAATACTTTGTTTTATACTGAAACAAATTCACGTTTCTGAATATTAAAACTCCAGTTTAGCATGTTATAAAATCCAGGTAATCGATAGCATAAACCTCCCCTGTAATTTAAAAAACA
Organism: Chrysemys picta bellii; assembly: GCF_011386835.1. Classification (NCBI taxonomy): domain Eukaryota; kingdom Metazoa; phylum Chordata; order Testudines; family Emydidae; genus Chrysemys; species Chrysemys picta. Next base: position 230,619,802 of record NC_088791.1, read on the forward strand.
AATTACTCTTCTCCATCAAGGCGCACTTGAACTATAAAAAGGAACACATGCATTGAGTCTTTGACACAGTGGGGCAGGGACATCACAAGACAGTAAGGTTAAGTTGGGATGCAGACTGTCAGTTCCCATGGCATATCTTGACACAAATGGGATGCACTCGTCACTTGTTACCAGAGACTGAAAATGATCTTGTTCTTTTCCAACAGATGAGAACAAAACAGCCCTATGGAAGACATGGAATCTTTCAGTTTCTAATCTGAGCCTTGAAAATACTTCTCTATCATATAATTACTGTGTATCAGACTCTGCAAGCATAACTATATCATATAGTGTATGTGAAAAAATAAAATAATCAAATTCTACATAGAAAGTTATCATTGTAAACTCAGTAAATAAATAGAAACATTCCCAAACATGAAAAGCTGCAGCTTTATTAAATAATACAGTATAATCTCTTATATAAAACATTACCTGCAAAAAAACCCCTATGATAAAAGAACATTACAGTTGCAAAGTCAAGCATTCAAAAGTTAGGAAATTCCAGAATTAAGGTTGCCCTTGTAGTGCTAATCTGGCCCACTTTTGTGTATGCATTATGAAATCTTGCTGAACATCAGATAGAAAGTCTATGGCCGAGACAGAGATAGGATCCATTTCAGGGCCTTAAACACAACATCCTCTCTCTTCTTGCAAGTCTTGGCCCCATTGTCAGCTGACTGGGAGGAGGGTGGTCTAGCTCAATGGTTGGAGTGGGCATCAGGACTGGGGTCAAAACCAGAGTCAGTAGTTAGAAACTGGAGCCAAGGGTAAAACCAGAGAGTAGGACAGGATACTGGAGCTGAGGGTCAAGCCGGAGCCAGAAGCCAAAAGCCACGGACCAAGCCAGAGGTCAGGAACTAGAGCAAGGAGGATAGCAGGCAAGGAGGGATTCAAGGCAGGGGTAGCACAGAGATAAGGCTAGGTGCAGAGCAAAAGCACAGGCACAGCGTAACACAGGAGCAAGCACACTGATGGGCATGAGCACGGAGCAACCATGGAACTGCTGCTGGCTTGAGAGCTGGCCTGCTGGCCCCTGCAGCCAATCAGGTTGTGTGGCTAATCAGGCAGCCTGCTGCAGGCCTGCTGTACTGATGAGGCTGCTTGGAGACTAGCTCCGCTGCAGGTCCTGATTTATGATATCCCTTCATTGTCCATATTTTGCACTGAACCGAGTAAGACTTGGTAGAACAAATAGCATGTGCTCATGTAATTCAAAATGTTATTAGAATAAATAATCACAACTGGGTTTAATTTAGGCTGGAAAGGCTACCTTAATTCTGGAGTTCCTTAACTTTTGAATTTTTGACTTTGCCAACTAAATTCTCAGATGTTTTGTAAAACAAACAAACACAAATAATCAAAATCCCACTATGTGGACTCATATATCCCCCACATGGATGATCAGCAGGTGTGAAATCCCAGACTTTTAAATCCATAGCACCTCTGCCCCTTGAGATAAAGGAGTAACTGGTAGCAGAATTATGCTGGTTTCCTCTATAGACAAGTACTACTGAGCATGTTCAAATGGCAATTTTCAGAGGCTTATAATTCAGCCAGATCTCAGTGCACTTTCATGGAGACAGCAATAGGCACCCATCTGACTCCAGGAGCACTCCCCCTTCCACATTTCAAGTTCTGATGTCAAAGCATGAAGACATCAGAGTTCTCGAAGAAACAGCTGGAGGAAATTAACATTTGAAAACCACCTAGTTTTCATTAGCCTCATTCATGGAAGTGGTTAAACCATTTGCACAGAAACTTTTTAACTTTTCAGTCTAAGGCTTAGACTAAATTTGGAAATTTTCTGCTCAATCAATCAAAATTTGGCAAAATTATTATTCCCTTTGCCACTCTGCAACTTTCTCAATGTTGGATAAGTATTTGAAAGTGACAGAGTAGCCAAAGGAAAAGTGGGGAGGGGAAAGCCTAGGCATCATTCATTTTATTGCACTCAGAGGCTAAAAGGGGGGCGGGGGAATAAAAAATGTCAAGATGGGGGTCAAGAAAATTCAAAATTTTTCAAAACAGTATTTAATAAAAACATCAAAAGCAAGGGACATTGTTATATTTTGAAGCCATGAGAAATGGGAACAACTTCAATATTTTTCTTAAAATTGTTTTTCCAATTTTTGACCAGTTCTAGTGGTCATAAAATCCCATCCTTGAACAGCTCAAATGATTAAACTAACTTGAGATACCCCTTCCAGTCTCTAACCGGACTTACTCAATTCCATCCTTTCATTAATATTAAACATTGGGACTCTTCTCCGTTGACTTCCAGCAATAATGTCTTATTGCTCCTCTACTTCATAGTCCTGTGTTCTGAGCAACTCTTTCAGCTCCAGGCCTTTATGTTTATCACCTAATTTTAATTTTTAAGGGTCCACAAAGGTGTCAATCTAACAGCATTAAAAATGAGGTGCTCTTTTGATCCACATAACATGTGCTATGCAAGCTTCCTCACCAACCTGCCTCTGTTCTAAACTGGAAGAACCCCTTTTTGGGAGAGAGGATATAGGCAGTCTCCAGATACATTCAGTGCTTGACTTCTTTGCCAAGATTGCTGGCAAAGGTACTACCAATTAGTGCTAACTGTAGCAGTGATGATTTTTGTGATGTGGGCACATCAAGTACTGTACTCACTGGCTCATTTCACACAAATCATGAACGCCTGTCAGATGGTAACAACTTTCTGTCACTAGCACTGATTAGGGTCAAATTTGAACTGGTACCATAGCAATAAAGTGGTTTGTATCTCAGTCCCTGGAGCCATCCAGTCCTCTGCTAAGCCCCTTTAAATTGAAGTACTCCTCTCTCTTCCCAGCATCATCATCTTTTCTCCTCAAAACCTCTTCCTCAATGTTTCAATTATCTTTCTCACTGCCTTATAAGACCATTTCTCAACTTCAGAACTCATTTCAACTGCCTAATCATTACCCCTCAATGGTGTTCAACATCACCATTCAAATAGGCCACTCAAAAGATCTCCCAACATGACCACAGCTCAAACACACACTCGCAGGAGGTCCTGACATATCCTGGCATTGATGCGTGGTCACCATTTTCTCTCCCACTTCTTCTCATGCCACTAATCTTCCTACAGTACTTGTTTCCATTTGATTACTGACTAACTCATGTTGTTTTCTAGAACCTCATATTTTCATATTTGTCAGACAATTTCCTAACCCATGATTTTAAAAGAAATTAAAAATCTAACCCAAGCATGCATTCTGACTTGTCTAAGTGCAGCATATTAGTCCATATGATGAAGAAAATGGAACATGTCCAATACTTGGCAACTATAAGGCACCCATATTCCAATTTATAATTAATTACAGCTGAGTTTAAGGGTTCTTGAAAGTATATCTTACCGCTTAAGAAATTAATCATGAAATATTAATCATATGCCTCTATCAGTTACTTACAAGGTAATTTTATGCATTGCACCAGGTTTTCTAAATGATTTGGGGACAGCTGTGAAGCAGCTTAAATGATCATTATACTGCTGGAGCAATTAAAAAGGTGTTAGGGTCTTACATGCATTATTGCTGTAGCCATATTGGTCCCAGGATATTAGCGAGATAAGGTGAGTGAGGTAATATCTTTTATTGGATCAACTTCTGTTGGTAAGAGAGACAAGCTTTTGAGCTACACAGAGCTCTTCTGCAGCTCAAACAAGAAGCGCTTGTCTCGCTCATCACCAGTATTTAGAGTCTTACAGACAGACAAAGGCTTTGTCTACTCATACAAGTTTTACTGTTTTAACTTTACTGGTATGGTCAAAGCACTACCCCTGTCCCCCCTACCCTCCTCAGTAAGCATGTCGTTATATCAGTATAAATTTCCTTTATGAATAAGATTTATTCTCATATGGGTTTAAGACAGACCAGTATACAACACCTTTATATCTTTTATAACTGTATCCATACTAGCACTTGTACCAGTATTATTATATTGGTTAAACAACCCCCGCCCCCAAATCACATCCCTAACCTGTAAAAACACTGTGTGCAGACCAAGCCTTAATATAGGGGGTGCCCACTGACCTGTAAGTTGGGGGAAAACTTTTCTGTTTACCCTACTGTTTCCTGAAGAAGCAACAGCATGCATCTCACTGCTCTGACTGCCATTTTTGGAACTATTGCGCCATATGCATATGTAACCCACATACCTTCTGAGTGTGCTGTTCTGTCCCATCTAGTGGCAGCGAGACCACTTAGAGAGAGTTAAATGAGTCTGCACTATAGCCTTATCTATGAGCCAACTGGCTTTTAGCTCATGCCGTAGAGACTCATGAACTAAGCTCCAGAAGCCCCAGATTCAATCCTGCCCACCAATGACCTGGGTCTGTCAGTGTTACACATACATAGTTGCTATGTTCCTTGTAGAAATAATACAGCAATACAAATTATGACTAACTGCCTGTGCAAAGTGATTTCTAAAAGTATCACTTTATATGGTCCTTTTCCAGGCAGGAAGCCATAAGAATGATAGTTCAGAAGAGTGGAAAAAAAGGGCTTTGCTGTCTGCGTGTGTGCTAGATGCAAGTAGCAGATACTGAATATGTTGCACATCTCTGAAACAAATGAACTTTTTATTGAGTGGCAGGATAAGGAATGTATGGCTGTAATTAGATAACATGATGCAAAGAGTGCATTGTAGCTTTTAGTGGTATGAAGTAAAAAATTTCCAGTAAACTGTCTTATGTGAGCTCCTGGTCTAACTGTAAAATATTGATATCCCATGTGTATACTGCCCATTTAAGTTTTTCAAGTGACCTAGATAGTCATTTCCCTCTGGTTTCACATCAAAAGATCAATCATGTCTGCTTCTGGAAAGTCAGAGATGAAGCTGAAGCACTCTGGCTAGGCCTTAGGGCCTAGGAACATGCCATATTTCAAAATTCAGCGTAATGAACCCAATCATTAAAATTTTATTCCTTGAAAATAATCCATTATAAATCTGAAGCCTCATTAAACTGAACTACCAAAGTTGTCTGCAAATAGAACTAGTTACAATTCATTTGAATTGCAAAATTGTAAAAGGATATTTGCACATTTAGGAAAATTAATGGTCACAACAATAGACAAACAAATAAAACAAGTCTTAGGTTTCAAGGACTGAAAATCATGCAACAGAGTTCAATTTAAAACAAAACAAAACAAACAAACAAACAAAAAACCCAAAGCTTGTTCAAATTTAGTTTGAAATATTAGAAAATAATGAAAAATTACTGGGTCTGGTGTACTTGTTTCATGACTTATTGATCTTACGTACACACATATATATTATGAAGGCACCAGTCTTGGCTTCATAATTAAGGTAGAGTTCTGTTTTGCACTTAAGCATGGATTCAGTCCCTTAATTATGTATCAAAAATACCACATATCTCTCCAAATTAGAGAACTTATTCTTTGTGTATGAAATATATAATTAAAGTGAATTGACATTTTGTGCATATGCTATATTTGGAAAAAATAGGTTGTAATTAAGGAAGCTATTAACAATTGTTGCATCCAATTGTATTGATAATCTAGGCAACAGGAAAGATCATGTCAACAGGTCAGGTGAGTCTGAAGTTGGACCAATGTGATTTCAGCGGTAACTCAACCAATCACCAGCTACCTGCAGCTAATTTGCATGTAACGATTCTGTCGATTGTTATGAGTCAGTAGCAGGGCCGGCTCTAACTTTTTTGCCGCCCCAAGCAAAAAAAAAGAGTGCCGCCCTCCATAGCGCCACCATAACACACACCCTCAGCACCGCGCCACCACCCACCTCACGGAACCCTGCGCCGCTGAACCCCCCTAGCCTCCCGCGGAGCGCTGCACCGCCGAACCCCCGCACCGAACCCCCTCAGCCCCCCGCGGAGCGCTGCGCCACTGAACTCCCCAGCCCCCCGTGGAGCGCTGTGCAGCCGAACAGCTCCCCCCCACGGAGCACCGTGCCGCCAAACCCCCCAGCCCTCCGCGGAGAGCTGCGCTGCTGAACCCCCCAGCCTCCCGCAGAGCACCGCGCAGCCGAACACCGCCCCCCCCGCAGAGCACCGCTGAATGCCATGCCGCCAAACCCCGCCGCCGAACGCTGCCGAACACCCCACCCTCGTGGAGCGCCATACCAAGCTGCCAAACCCTCCCGCCACCACACACACTTCCCGCCGAGCGCCATGCCGCCAAACACCCCCACCGCCGAGCCGCGCTGCCGAACACCCCCCCCCCGCAGAGCGCCCCGCTGCGCCGCCACCCCCCCGAGTGCCGCTGCCGAATCCTCCCCGCAGCGTCCCCAGCCACCGAAACAAAAACAACCCACCCCACCCCCAGCGCCGCCCGACCGAACCCCCCCCCCAAAAACCAAAAAACCCTGAACGCCCCCCGCCACCCCAAGATTGGCCGCCCCTTTCCAGGTGATGCCCCAAGCACATGCTTGGTTGGCTGGTGCCTGGAGCCGACCCTGGTCAGTGGACTGGACACAAAGATTCTTTGGCTTGTAGGAGCTGGATTTTATAATGTACTATGAGAATTAATGTGTGATTTCATTTCATCTTGTCAGCCACCCTTTTTGAATAGCAGAAAGGAATGAGAGACCAGAACAATCCTTATGACTAATTATGGTCATCCTTTTGTTTTAGAATAAGTTATAAAGCTACTATGGTTTCCTATACGTATTACAAATTAGGAAGTAAGAGACAGGATTCTCTATTGCATCTATGTTAAGAAAATTAGAGGAATGTTGAGAGCCTAAAGCCCAATGTGAATTGTTTTAGTTATAAGATTTAGCAAGGCTTGATTTACAAGGTAAGATTGTTTATGTGAATGAGGAATGCATACATCAGGAAAAGATAAGGTGTGAAAGCCATCACAAATGTCCAGATGGTCAAAAAGAAGTGAGAGACTTGGAAAGACCAGGAGACAATCAGAAAACATCCATTGTATCCGATATTAAACATGTTAGCAGCATTGACGACCTCAGAGGTGAGGCAGGCACCCCCGAAGGCGAGACAACAAATAGGAGATAACAATGGGAAGCCCGACAATAACCATCAAATAATAACACCACTTAAGGACTAATGATTACAGGATGACATTGCAAAATGCCTGGACTCAAATGGGAATTTACAACTATAAAGCTGGGGTGTTTTGCCATGGAACTCCGGGTTCAGTCCTGCAAAGCCTCGGAGCATCGGATCGCGACCGACAGAACCCAGCTCCACACTCGTGCTCAATCTAACTGGCCATTAGCTTGACACAGGGCCGGCTCCAGCATTTCTGCCGCCCCAAGCAAAAAAAAAAAAAAAGAAAAGCCGCGATCGGCAGCGGCAGTTCAGCGGCAGGTCCTTCGCTTCTAGAGGGAGTGAGGGACCTGCCGCCTCCGAATTGCCGCAGGTGCCGCCCCTCTCCCTTGGCCACCCCAAGCACCTGCTTGTTAAGCTGGTGCCTGGAGCCAGCCCTGGATTGACTCGAGCTACAACAGACTGGTAACTATAAACATCACTGCAGGACGGTGTGTGTGTGTATGTGTGTGTGTGTAAAAAGCATATGCTAACTGTGGTATTCTCAATAAATGCGGTGGGTATTTACCTTCCTCTATAAAGATCCCGTGTGCTTTGTATGAGCATAACAGGCTCAGTTGTCAGTCCTCTTTAAAGGCTCCAAGGCTGCATACTGCCTTGTGTATCAGTGCTTGAGACGCTCTCCATAGCACAGATACCATATCTCTGCTGCTTCATTGTACAGCATTGCCAGGTTAACTGAAGCAGAAGCATGCGGTAGCCCATAAACAACAGAGACATTGGACTAACGGAGTAGCCTCCTCCACCACCCCTTCACATGGTGCTGATTTCATAACAGAGCCCTCTAAGCCAACAAGTCAATAAGAATAGGTGAGCTCAGACAACTTTCATTTCCCTGTGTTGGAGGTCTCATACCCACCAAGACCACTGCATACCAAAAAAAAAAAATGTGTGTAACTCATAAACCCTTAATATGCATGTAAGGGTACTTCAAGTATCTGATAAAAACCAAGAAAAGTCAAGTTTCCCATGTGGCACTTAAAAAACCCCTCAATGGTGAATGATAATTCCATAATTTCAAGATGCTAGCTCCATAGAAACGTGGAAATTAATTGTAACAAGTCACTTACAGACTGACTGATACCTATTTTTAATTACATTTCCCATCCATACTTTTCATACTCCTAGGAATGTAATTAAAAATAGGTAGCTAGGCATTAACATATAACAAAACATAATAAAGAAGAAGCAATCAAAGTCATGTCATTCAATATGCACAATGTACAGTCTAAAACTCATTTAACTTTTTTGCATACGCTTTAGCTGTATTGAGCTCAGGCTTCTGTCAGATGTTCTGAAAGACAGACATGCAAAGCTCCTACTATTCAGTAATGGAGATTTGAGCTGAGAAACTGATGAGAAATTTCCTTCTAAGCACCAAGAAAATGGGTGTAAATGAAAAGCTAAGTAAAATCTTCTGTGTATTGAGTTCCAGTAAATTTGACTCTGGAATGGTTAAATCTTCCTTTTAAGCAACATTCTGGAAAAAGTCTCAGGCTTTTTTGATCAAGCATTCTACCCTCTGCATATTTCATGTTGCACTAGACACTGTGAGGACCACAGAGTACCACTGATGTTACATTAACTTCTGACATTAACAAACTTAGGCAGAAGGAGCTACTTGGGCACTCTCTGATCTTGATTAAAAACTGATTTGCTAAATTAGTAGGTAGCAGAGAAATCACATGGAATTCTTTTGTGACTATTAGTCTGTAAAAACACACACGAGGGATGGGTTTGTCCTTAGAAATTCAAATTTAGAACTTACTAAAAATTCAAAACTCATAAGGACTGAACAACAAGAATAGATTTCAAAATCCAAGATAGGAATAGCCAAACTGGTGATGTTGACAGCTGTACCTTCCTAATCATTATGTTAGTGCAAAGTATATATGTGAGTCTCTCCAATGGTGAGAAGTTTGTCTCCTTTAAAAATATCTTTTGGGACAGATTGCAGACTAAATTTTGGAAGGTGGATTGGGATTTACACTTTGCTACTGTTATCATCAGTTATTTCCAAAATCAAATACCATGAGAGACTTTCACAGTTGGGTGCTCCAAGTATTTTAAAAGTTTTGGAATATATCTGTTTGTTTTTAAAATTAGCCTCTGCAAGAATCACTTTTATGGAATCAAAACTTTTTACTCCAGCCATAAAAAACTCTAACCCTTGTACTCCTGCCCCTGCTATTGTTTGGAAGGCTCTCTGTGCTGAATTCATTCGCACAATGTACATCTGAGGACATCTGAGTTACAATGAAACTGTCTATTCTATTTTATGCTCTCCATCACAGGTTCTCACACTGAGATCTACAGACCACTGGTAGTCTGTGGAGCACTTGTGGGTGGTTGACAGAGAGTGGGTTGGTCACTTGTGGTCAGGTTTTCAGCTGGGTTTACCAACCACTTTGGTTCTTGAGGGCTTCAATGAACGCCAAGGACTGACTGATCAAAAGGAGCACAGGGAAGCTGCAGTGCACATGCTCAGTGTCAGAGACATAGGCGCAGAGGGAACTTTTACTGCATAAACTTAGGTGCTGAGTGAGTTTAGAAGCTTACATGATTCCAGCAGCAGTTCTGTGCATCAAAGTCAGGCCTGCCGACAGAAATTCTGGGCCCCAGGGCCAGGGACTGCCCACAACAGTCCGCAGGGTTCCCCAAAGCACAGGGCCCGGAATGCTCTCACATGCCTAGGCATCCTGCAGCCCGCCTGGGTGATTTAAAAGGGCCCAGAGCTCCCGGCCGCTGCTGCTACTGCAGCAGTAGCAGCGGCTGGGGGCCCCTGGACCCTTTTAAATCACCCGAGCCCTTAGGCAATTGTCCCCTTTGCCCTCTCCTGTCGGCAGGCCTGATCACAGTGGCTCCAAAAATGAGACTTAGGGGCCTAAAACAGGAATTAGGCAGCTAACTTCTTTTGTGCATCCAGGCCCAAGTGTGAGATTTTACAACAATGTAAAGTAGGCTTATGCCCAGAATGGAGCAGTGGTATTCTGACTTGTCTGAGTTAGCAGTGAAAGAGCTGTAGAGAGCAATTGTGTGGATTCGGATATTTGAACCCCATTTCTAGAAACATTTGGATAAAAAATTGTTGAGATGTCTGAAAGAATGCCAGACCTTCATTCCACCTAACCCCACATCTTTTCCCCTCCTCTTACTATTAATGTATGCCTTCCCCTACTGTTACACCCACCCTAAGACGTTATGTCTATGTAGTATTGTCTGCTTTTGTGCTGTCTGGTCTTGCAGCTTTGACGAGTGGTAAAATTGCGTAATTCCATAATCCTTTTGGAGATCCTGTGAAGTGTGTGGTACTTGGAAACATACACAAACTGTAAGTCATTTACTTTATTGTCCTTTTTTTGGTCTGTTCTTGAAAATCAGTAACAAACTAATCTAAAAACAAAAGTGCTCATTCTCCATATAGATACCTCAATAAAGTAGTCAAATTTTCAGATAGCCTCAGCATCTAGCAGCTTCCAGCCATTGGAGAACAATGGTAGTGGCTGGTGATGATCTCTGCTGAATATCAGGCCAATGATGCTGGTTTTCTTTCCTGTTTCCAGATGTTAACTCTCCTTAAAAGACAGCTAAAAATGCATTATATGTTTCCCTAATATTTTCAATGTAAGCAGTTGCAGTAGTGGCCACTGGGATATTATGCACTGATCATAAATAGGAGGGAAGGTAGTCTGTGCTATCACAAATTGGAACAGATGACATCCAATAGAATCTCTCTATTAAATTTGGTCCACTCTTTCGTTAAGTGAGAACCACCAATGCACATAGCTGCTGAGTTTTCAGGGATGCAAGTGAACTGATTTCTGCCTCTGTGTGTCTCCACATTTTATAATAAATAAATACAGTGAGAATATGACGGTGAGTATACTTGGCTCTAGAGCAGGTACAAAAATGCAGATTTTGAAGGGGGCAGGAAGAAAACTTTTTAAACACGTTGTGGATATTTTTCATTCAGATTTTGGATTGTCAAAAAGAATTAATCAATCACTCCGTAAACTCGTGGGAAAAAAAGGGGAAAATGTTGAACAGCTTTGAAAAAATTTAAAAACATTTTAATCAGCTCAACATGGCATTTATATTACTTTGATCCAAGGATCTTAAGTGTTTTCACTTCTCTGTGAGAAAGGGAAATATTATCATCCCTATTTCACAAATGGAGAAACAAAATTATGCAACTTGCTCCAAGTCACATAGAAAGGCAGTAACACAGCTAGAAATAGAACCCAACTCTACTGTTTCCCAGTTCTGTGTATTGTCTACAAGACCATCCATCCCCTGCTTTTCCTTCAGTGTTTTTTCTTTGCTCTTTCATTCTCCCTCTTCTCTTCTCCTTACCCATCACCTTATGGTTGCCTGCTCAGCAACCCCAGCAGCAGGTGTCCCCCAGTGCAGGGCCGGCTTTAGGCCAATTCCCCTGATTCCTCCGAATTGGGCCCCATGCCTAAGAGGGCCCCGCACTCTGGGTCTTCGGTGGCACTTCGGCAGCAGGTCCTTCACTCGCTCCGGGTCTTCAGCGGTGGGCACTGTGGAAACTATTTGAATCAGGCCCCGCATTTCCTAAAGCTGGCCCTGCCCCAGTGCATACTCCAAGATGTGAAGGTACCCTGACTGCCCATCTCTCGGGCCATCCTCGAGCAGGCCCCATGGGAGGGTGTTCCCCACCTGCCCCTCACCCCTGGCCCTCCGGATCTTGCCATTGGGCCCCTGCTCCATGAACCACCAGCCCTCCCCTTCCCCCCAGCTGCTCCCTCCACAACACCTAAGACATCTGTGTGACTTGCAGCTGGTCCAGCTCTGAACCGCGCCTAGGAAATAACTGTATGCCTCATGCTTCGTACCCTTTATTTCCTCACCCTCATGTCCTGCCCTGACACTGTGTGGCGAGATACCAGCTGTGGAGGGTGAGGGACCCTGGTGGGCCAGTCTGTATTCTACCTTGGTGTGCTGGGGATATTAGTTGGCAGCTCCTTCATGGAGCCATAAGCATGGGCATGTACCTGGTGCGGTTTACCCCCCTCCACAAAACTGGCCCCTTCTGCAGCATGAGGGAGACTCTGGTGCACATCTACCTCAAGTGCGCCAGATTGCAGCCCCTTTTCTGACTCCTCCAGAAAATTCTCCTCAGATTCTGGCTGCACTTTTTCCCACACCGCCTGATATTCGGACCACATCGGTGGCCCCATGAATCCATGAGACCTCCTCGGCAACCGCCTCCTGGCACTGCCAAGGTGGCCATTCACCATACGCGGAGGAGGAAGCTGTATGGGAAGGTGCTCTGCAACTGTGAGGCCTATTTCTGCTCCTCCCTGAAGTCACGTCTGAAGCCAGTTCCTCTGGGCCGCATCCACTGGCTTCCTGGATGCCTTCGAGGAGCGGTGGGCACTGTCTGGAGTTCTCTGCTTGGTGTCCCCATCTGGATCCCTGTTTTTGACTCTATGACCTCACTCCTTTCCTTGTTTTCTCATTTGTTGCCCCCTGTATTTAGCTCAGGTAACTCCTCCCCTTTGGCTCAGGGAGGGGCCTTTAGATGTGGGGAACTCAAAAGGAGCCTCAGCAGCAGTAATTGGGAGAAAAAACTAAAGAGGACCTTTTGTTGTGGTTCCCCCAAGACCTCGTCCACTTAGTTCTCCAAGAGCTTAGCTCAGTTCCAGTCTTGTCACTCAAAATCCTTTATTTTACATAGAGCAAAGCTACTTTGAGTTCATCACACTCAAGCATAGGAATGGATATAGGGCATACCCACAACCAAAGTCACACAGCAAAACTTTTCCTTATATACCTTGCTTATTACCAGTACTAATAACACATGCATTTTAACTATACATTGCATCCCAGGCTTCTGGATTGGCTTGGTTACTCTGCAGGAACCAACCTCTGTACAGTATGCTCTGTCCACACACTGCACACACAACTAACTCTTCACCTAATCTTGCTTTCCAGGCTTATTTTGTCCATTGTTATCTTACCCAGTGTAAATGGTACCAGGGTGTTCCCCTTTATCTTAGCAAGTTCTGTCATCCTGTCTCTAGTTTACTGATCCATTTACCTTCCCATTCATGCCCACTAAAAAGTGAGGCAGGTTATTATGTCAAGTTTTGTGTGCTGAGGGCTACACCTTGTTTACCACCTGCAGCCCTCTTTATGAGTGATGGATGAGTGAGTGTGACACTAAGGGCAAATGGACACTCCAGTTGAGTGACACTTGGTAGGAATGGATATATAAGTCTCTTTAAAGAGACGCTATTTAAGCTAGCGGCATTGTTGAGTTTTGTGTGGTGTTAAAGTGTCAATCTGCCTGTTTTATAAAAAGTGGGCTGGAAAGCAGAGGAGAGAGATGGTGTAATGGGAATGTGTGCTGTACGACTCACTTGCATATCATCACAAATCAGCTTAGTACATTGAATTCGTTGGGTTGGTTCATTCAGTTCATAAAATTAGTACAATTTTATCATTATTAAAGCCCAAATTTTGGAACACCCCTATATATTTTGGGAAATTCAGAGGCAGTTTTAAAAATGGAGGTCAGCATCCCCTGCTTGTATCTATACAGGTTTTTATACTGTATCCATCACTGTGGTATCTGACAGGTTTCAGAGTAGCAGCCGTGTTAGTCTATATCCGCAAAAAGAAGAACAGGAGTACTTGTGGCACCTTAGAGACTAATAAATTTGTTAGTCTCTAAGGTGCCACAAGTACTCCTGTTCTTCTTTTTGTGGTATCTGAGTGCTTTCTTTTGAGCCATTAAGATAGATTGCACAATCTGGTAAACTCAGATCACCTATTTCAGGCACAATAATCAGAGTGTCATCTGAGCTCAGGAAAAATATCCAAATTGATAGTGACAGGGAGATGGGGTTAAAAATTTTAGCACTTTGTTCTCCTAGCGACTTGTGTACTGCATACCCCATTCCCCTGTGGACTGTAAGTGAAATAGCTGGTGACAAAGCTTTGTCTTACACTACCATTTGCAGTCTAACTGAGACGCTAAAGCAACAAGCCTCATGTCCTCCTCTCTCCTGATGACACTGACAAGGAAGAGTCAGTGGTTATTTTTAAAAACATTTAAATGACTTTGGCAATGAGCACAGGGTTGCTCAGAGACTCTAGTTGCATTGCTTACAGTAAGCCCTTCAGGGACATACTGTATTTGGTCACTAAAGTTAATGATGCTAACTCCTCTTAGTGCTAACAATAGATCAGTTAAGTATATTCATGGATATGTTTGCCCTTGCCTTAGTTCTGCATTTTTCATCTACTGGGCTTTTCCCTGTAGGTAGCTTTTTAGCTCTTTCTGTCTCAGGTGAGTGTTTTATGCTGTCAAGAGATCCTTGTAAAGACTTACTGGGCTTTTATATAAGCAACATTGAATTATGACTTCAGAAAGAACTTCAGTAAGACATTCAATGACTTCAGTAAGAACAGGGCCTGGCCTACCATATAATCACTATGCTTTAAGAATTAATTAATGTTGACATAGAGTAATAGTGATATATTAATTTTATCTATTCATTTAGGTGTTGTATTTATAAAAGATGTCTAGCCGTGGATGCCTTTAGAAATAGTTTTAAAGTACAAAATGCAAACAGAAATAAAAATAGCAACATACAAACAAGAGACATGAACTCCCCAGCTAAGATCATTCGAATTGAAAACCTTCCCCGCCTTCTTATGATCAGGCCTATCTGAAATGAACTGAAGACAGCTAGCCAACTTCAGTCCCATTCAGAGTTTGGGTCACTTATTCCACTGTATCAAACAATATGATTAGCATACTGAAGACACTGAAGCCAATGTCTCTTTACTGACCTTTATAATAGGCTTTTGCCTAGGTTGAACATGAGGTTTGACAACTTAGAATGTTGTAGGAACAGTTACCCAGAACTACTCTCAGGGTTTCTCACAAAGAAAAGAAAGGAGCCACTCAAGAGTGACTCCTTCCACCTGTTCAGGGCCATGGATTATGTCAACACCACCTCATACACAATTGTAAGGCAACATACAGGTCTAAAAGAATTAGCTTAGAGACTTTATTCACAGCTGTCATGATGAGGTAACTGATCAATACTAGTGCAATTTGTGTCCCATACTCAGGACTAAAACTTGAGTGGGCTCAAGGAAATCTTTGTACTCCAGCTGTTACCACTGTCTCTTCCTCCTTTCCACAAAAAAACAACAGGAGATTGAATACAGTTCAGTCATTCACAAGACTGTCCACATCAAGAGATGATTTCTTGAATAGAAGCCTTCCAATAGTTTAGTTTCCTTAGTTATAGCTAGCAAACTGCTTCCCCACCCCCAAATTTAAACAAGAGAGATGGATTCAATAGACATTGTAGATCCAAAGTGAAAGTTGTTGCCATCTGATATTTGGTAGTTTATGTGAAATTGGTTGATGGGTCTCAGGTCAATTATTAACAAATAGGCAGGCAGGTATCAGCATCACAAAAACAGCATAATTGGCATCCCAAGACTTTCAGCACAGAAACCAAGGACTAACATGGACATCATACTATGCTCTCATTCCTAGTTGTTGTCACTCAGATGAAGGGACAGGGCTGAGCAGAATAGGATAGTGTGCACTGTCCCAGTTCATGTTTTGCCTATGTTGTGATTATACAAAGCTCTTTATTCTCCAGGGTTGTCAATTCAGGATCTTTCACAAGTGCTAAACTTACTTTTCTTTCTCCAAAACATAAAATCATCCCTGTTTTAATAAAAATGCTTATTTTTGCTACTTTGGAAAAATCACTTGTGAGCTTGAGTTATTTCCTAGTTTACTTTTGCTTAAATTTACTTAATTTACTGAGCAAGGATGAAATAGTCTGAAGCAATTGTTTGATCCCTCAGGAACTGTTAGTGAATCATCTTTGTACATATTTCCTCTTCCTTTGGAAATAGAATGTTCTCAGTTTTGGTGGGGTCATTTTAGTGAGTCATACTTCAGGTGCCAGCAGCATTTACAAAGAAGAGTACATTGATTTTCTCCTCAGCATTTGATTTGACAGCAAGAATTTTAAAGTGACTATGTGATGGTAATACTGCAAAAAAGCTGCCCTGCTTCTTAAGAGAAATCATCTCAATTCTCAACAGACACGCTGCAGTGGCTCATTGATATGCAGATTTTAATCATGAGTCTGGGCAAAAAAATTATATTGTGTTATTTAAGAATGCTCTTTCCTGAGTGTGGGGAATAGGTTTACAAATTATAAATTGAAGATGTTTTAGTTCTATTTATTAACTAACTCTGAATAAATGTTTGGATATTTGCTGCATATCAGGGTTTACAGACATATAATGTTTCCATTTGCTAGCATTATATTTGATTTGGCTAGAACTGCTCCACTAAAAAAAATCTTTAGGCAAAAGGGTGATGAAAGGATAGCGTGAAACACAGCTTCATACTTTAAAAGGATTATGACAGGATTGGCTGTGTGAGCTGTGGTGGCTCAGCGGAGCCATCCTGTGGAAGCACATTTGAATCATAAATAAGGTTTAGTCTGAATTTCTTGACTATTTTTGAGGTAGTTTATTTGTAGAATAAATCTATCAATAGGCCATGGGATCTTTTTCTTAAGACTCCTTTGAGAAACAATTTTGGGAAATTTTGGGAAACAGCTCCATGGTAACTTCACGGATTTACAGAGTAATTCTATCTACTGATACGGTTTTCTATCAGAGGAATTTTAAAGTGTTAATTGCCCCACAAAAGTGAGTCCTATGAGCTGTTATTGGACAAATTGGAGATAATTAACCTCAAATCCTGCTAGACATTTCTGCTGAGACTTAAGTGACTTTGTGGTTTCATTGAATTAGAAATACCACATGCTAAAATCATGTCTGGTGCAGCTCCAGAAAATTCATCTCCCTCCCTATATTTTGGTATTTCTGGAAGCACTGAGACATGTGAAAATGGCTTGATAAAAAGGTAATCAAACTTTTTCAAAACTCAAACACTCAGGTTTCAGATACAAAGTTCCTATTTTATCTAAACTGCTTTGTCTATCTCTAAAGGGAACATATCATTCTAACATAAGATTCCTACTGCTAAACATGCAGCTTGCAAAAATAATAGATACCTATTTAAAAAAACATACCAGAATGGAGGGAATGAAAATGAGCAGCTGTCAGAACTGGGACATATCTTCCTGGGAAAACAGAAGATTCACAATGAAATCAAGAGGACAGAAACTTTGTCTAAGGGAGTTTTCATTACAAAACAAGAAAGATATTACTTTAGTGTTAAAAAGCAAACACATTTGCTTGTTATCAGACACATTGTGGCACTTTCACCCTGGCTCACAGGAGTTAGGCCCAAAAAGCAGGTCCATAAAAAGCAATGGAAATGAATGATGAAGTCCATCATTGCTTGAAATTCAGCTGAGGGTCAAGTAGTAGTTCTCCCTTTTAAGCTCACTCAATTTTTGTTGAATCCTTTGGCTTGAGCCTGCCAATGTATGTTTGTTAATCTTTCCTAAAGTCATTATGTACTATATGTTTTCTACTATAGAAGGACTGTACACATCACTGTACACGAGAAAAAAACTGGAATTTTAATTATCAGAGGTTTACATACAACTAAGATTTTCATTTAACTAACTGAATTGACTTAAGAGCCCCACTAAAGACAGGAAACTATTTTTGTAATTAGTTATTTTCTTTAAGTCGTCTCAGCTAATTGAACAACATCTGTTGTATATAAAACTGTTTGTCTTTGCAATGTGGTAACAGGCTGCTGGTGTGCAGAGACCATTGCCTATGTTGCTGACTTATCTTGTCTTATTGTTTAGTTGTGCTTGTTGGTCTGTCTGTATCCAGTTGTTGTCTCTTGTCTTATATTTAGATTATAAGATTCTTGGGGCAGAGACAATCTTTTTGTTCTGTGTTTGTAATGTGCCTGTAATAATGGGATGCTAGTCCAGGACGGGTGCTACTGTGTTTATTTATTTATTTATATTTATTGTGCTATGATAAATAAGTACATAAATAAAATAATAATAATAAGGGCAAGAGGTTGCTCTGCATACTCAATTAAAACTCCCAGTGATGGTTGTTTTGCTTGAATAAGAAATCCTATATCTTTTAAAAAAATCATGTTTCTGTCTCTGCTGCATAATATTTTTATGGCAGATATCACTGGATAGTGTTACACATAGATGTGTAAAACAATTTTTAGCATGTGAGCAAATGTTCAGTATTGGGAATACATGCTGTATTATTGTTACCTTTTGGTATACAAGGTTCTGTGTAGAAGCAACTTTTGGACATGCAGCTGTGCGAGCAGCAGGAGAGTTTTCTTTCTGCCTTGGTCTCTGATTAGATTAATTTCTCAAGGCAGAGTTGCTCCATGGGAATCCGGTATTGGTGTTGGGCTGAGGTTCTTGACAGAAGGGATTGCCTGCATGCTATTTGACCATCTCTGTTTCCAGAACTGGTGTTTATGTGTAAATAAAGCAAGTTGCACTCAGTACATACAGAACACAACATCACTGATTTCGTCTCTCCTGGAAAGCCAATGTGCAAGGCCCTGAACATCTACTGCCTTTCAGCAGAGGTGAAATGATGGTGTCAGAACAGGGCAACAATATTTCCAGGAACAAATAAAAATAGCAAAGATGCCCACTGGAGTCAGTGGATATTAATAGGGGAATTAGCCTATTAAACTGATATGTGAATTAGTTTATTATAACCATGACCCATGAGCCATGAAACAGCAACCAGCCTCTTATCATAAGAACAGACATAGTGGGTCAGACTAACAGTCCACCTAGCCCAGTATCCTGTCTTCTGACAGTGGCCAATGCCAGGTGCTTCAGAGGGAATGAACAGAACAAGTAATCATCAAGTGAGCCATCCCCTGCCGTCCACTCCCAGCTTCTGTCAGTGAGAGGCTTAGGGCACCCAGAGTATGGGGTTGCAGCCCTGATCATCTTGGCTAATAGCCATTGATTGAACTATCCTCCATGAACTTATCTAATTCTTTTTTTAACCCATTTATAGTTTTGGTCTTCACAACATCCCCTAGCAATATGTCCCCCAGGCTGACTGTGCATTATGTGAAGAAGTACTTCCTTTTTTTCTTTTAAACCTGCTGCCTATTAATTTCATTGGGTATCCCCTGGTTCTTGTGTTATGTGATGGGGTAAGTGCCACTTTCTTATTCACTTTCTCCATACCATTCATGATTTTATACCTCTCTATTATATTCCCCCTTAGATGTTTCTATTCCAAGGTGTAAAGTCCCAGTCTTTTTAATCTCTTCTCAAATGAAAACTGTTCCTACCATTAATCATTTTTGTTGCCCTTCTCTGTATCTTTTCCAAGTCTAATATATCTTTTTTGGAGATGGAGCAACCAGAACTGTATACGGTATTCATGGTATGGGTGTCTTTTCTGTCTTATTATCTATCCCTTCCCAAAGATTCCTAATATATGGTTAGCTTTTTTGACTGCCACTGCACACTGAGTGGATATTTTCAGAGAACTAGCCACAATGACTCCAGGATCTCTTTCTTACAAACTAACACTGAGTTAGGCAGTATCTTAAAATGATCTGGGAAAAGCAGCAAGATTAATATTTGAAATTGGCTAAAAGACATATCCTGAAAGGGTCTCAGCAGCACTCAGGATTTGATTTTAACTTTATTACTGTTCTATTGTATAGTCTTTGCCATTTATGGGGGTCTTACAACTACACATGTCACATTTACTGCTATGCCAGTGCCCCATGGGAAACTTTGGAATACATTCTGTTTTGAAAAAAATCTGCTGATGTATTATATCCTGATCATCTGTCTTCATTTTTGTTATTAAAAAGAAAATTTGCATGAAATAGCAACTTTGTTGCTTAGGCACTAATAAGCCTCTGTTTGAGATCACAATTAGTTGCTATGATTGCAATGTCAGAAACAAAGGAGAACAACTTTGAACAAGGGATAAACAGCAGTAAGAGATGATGCCATAAGCCTTGATTAATGACATCAGACCATCTCAATTGCAATTAATTGGGATTTCAGACAAAGGATCATGAACTCCTAAGCATCAAAGATACTTTTCATGTAAGTGCACCTAGGAAAAAGTAAAGTAGGGTGAGAAATACAGAAAGTAAGTGAGGCAAGCAGAATCTTCTTTGGTCAGAATATCCTTCCTGGGATAGCAGGTCTCTAAGGTTAAAGCACTATCTATTGAAATGGAAGAGTCTCAAGCTAAATTTGCTGAAACCACTAAAAAGGGCCCTCTCAATGTTATATATACACCTCTACACCAATATAACGCTGTCCTCGGGAGCCAAAAAATCTTACCGTGTTATAGGTGAAACTGCGTTATATCGAACTTGGTTTGATCCGCCGGAGCACGCAGCCCCGCCCCCTGGAGCACTGCTTTACAGCGTTATATCAGAATTTGTGTTACATCGGGGTAGAGGTGTATATATAATATATAAATAAAAGAACTGACTCAGAGTGATTGAATACAGAAAATAAGACATAGACAAGTAAGCTGTGTTTACAGAGTTCCTAAAGACAAAACACCCTAAATTTCCCATCATTCCTAAAGTGAACTCTTTCCCAACCAAGAAGCAGGCAGGGGAGTTACAGCTACCTCTAAAGATGGAGAAGGCTTGAACATTAATGGATTATGAAGTCAGATACCTATGAAGCAATCTGTGGTCTCTCTAGTGACTTCCAATGCATCCAACTTTGGCTCAAAAATACCAAGGGGGAGATTCTCACCCCATGCTACTGCCCATTATGGCAGGTAAAAGGGCTGGCACAGCATAAAGGGGCCTTAAAAGTATTGTATCTAGGAGTGCAGGTACTATGGAACAAAGCCTTAAGGCTGTCTATCAAGGACCCCTTTGCAAGCCCTGGGGTAGGGAGTTGGTGGGGGGGGAGGACTGGGGCTTGGAGGGTGTGTGTCAGAAGCAGGTCACAGCACACAGTGGTAGGTTGATTCTGGGCAGCACTGCAGGCCATAGGGCAGCCCCAGGCAGGGCTGGATTTAGGGGCAGGTGATCCAGGCAACTGCCTGAGGTGCCGGGTTTGAGGGGCGCCAGGCTCTGGGTGCTGTTTTTGTTGTTAGCAACAAAAGGGGAAACAGAATGTTTGAAGTAAAATGTTTCAGGTATTCCATATTTGGATTCATTTTTCACTAACCTCCAAGAATGTTCTGGACCTTTGTAGAATGTGGTGGAATCATCCAGACTTTCTGAGAATTGCAAGCCCATTAGCAAGAATTTTTAATGGATCAGTAAACTGAGGGGTTGTACCGTATGACTGGAGAATTGCTAACATAGTTCCTATTTTTAAGAAAGGGGGAAAAAGTGATCCGAGTAACTATAGGCCTGTTAGTTTGACATCTGTAGTATGCAAGATCTTGGAAAAAATTTTGAAGGAGAAAGTAGTTAAGGACATTGAGGTCAATGGTAATTGGGACAAAATACAACATGGTTTTACAAAAGATAGATCATGCCAAACCAACCTGATCTCCTTCTTTGAGAAGGTAACGGATTTTTAGACAAAGGAAACGCAGTGGATCTAATTTACCTCGATTTTAGTAAGGCATTTGATACGGTTCCACATGGGGAATTATTAGCTAAATTGGAAAAGATGGGGATCAATATGAAAACCGAAATGTGGATAAGGAACTGGTTAAAGGGGAGACTACAATGGGTCATACTGAAAGGTGAACTGTCAGGCTGAAAGGAGGTTACTAGTGGAGTTCCTCAGGGATCGGTTTTGGGACCAATCTTATTTAATTTTTTATTACTGACCTTGGCACAAAAAGTGGGAATGTGCTAATAAAGTTTGCGGATGACACAAAGCTGGGAGGTATTGCTAATACAAAGAAGGATGGGGATATCATACAGGAAGATCTGGATGACCTTGTAAACTGGAGTAATAGTAATAGGATGAAATTTAATAGTGAAAAGTGCAAGGTCATGCATTTAGGGATTAATAACAAGAATTTTGGTTATAAATTGCGGACACATCAGTTGGAAGTAACAGAGGAGGAGAAGGACCTTGGAGTATTGGTTGATCATAGGATGACTATGAGCCGCCAATGTGGTATGGCTGTTAAAAAAGCTAATGCGATCTTGGGATGCATCAAGTGAGGTATTTCCAGTAGAGATAAGGAGGTGTTAGTACCGTTATACAAGGCACTGGTGAGACTTCATCTGGAATATTGTGTGCAGTTCTGGTCTCCCATGTTTAAGAAGGATGAATTCAAACTGGAACAGGTACAGAGAAGGGCTACTAGGATGATCATAGGAATGGAAACCCTGTCTTATGAAAGGAGACTCAAAGAGCTTGGCTTGTTTAGCCTAACCAAAAGAAGGCTGAGGGGAGATAGGATTGCTCTTTATAAATATATCAGAGGGATAAATATCAGGGAGTGAGAGGAATTATTTAAGCTTAGTATACCAATGTGGACACAAGAACAAATAGATATAAACTGGACACTAGGAAGTTTAGACTTGAAATTAGACGAAGGTTTCTAACCATTAGAAGAGTGAAGTTCTGGAACAGACTTCCAAGGGGAGTAGTGGGGTCAAAAGACATATCTGGCTTCACGACTAAGCTTGATAAGTTTATGGAGGGGATGGTATGATGGGATAGCCTAATTTTGGCAATTAATTGATCTTTGATTATTAGCAGGTAAATATGCCCAATGGTCTGTGATGGGATGTTAGATGGGGTGGGATCTGAGTTACTACAGAGAATTCTTTCCTGGGTGCTGGCTGGTGAGTCTTGCCCACATGCTCACGGTTTAGCTGATCGCCATATTTGGGGTCAGGAAGGAATTTTCCTCCAGGGCAGATTGGCAGATGCCCTGGAGGTTTTTCACCTTCCTCTCCAGCGTGGGGCACGGGTCACTTGCTGGAGGATTCTCTGCACCTTGAGGTCTTTAAACCACTATTTGAGGACATCAGTAACTCAGGCATAGGTTAGGGGTTTGTTACAGGAGTAACACGGCTACCCCTCTGATTCTTGAACAATTGTACAGACCTTCACCGGATGCTGACACATGGGGAATGTTCAGACGTCAATGATAAAGTCCTCTATGTCAAATTGGACAACTTCCATTACATTTTGCAACATGGGAAACATTCTCCACTCCAAGTTCTCCAATTCATTCATGCTGCAGATCTGAAGAACACTTTTCCTAATGTGTGGCTAGCTTCGACGATTCTGCTTATGCTGCTGGTCACAGTCACGAATGGTTTTAAAAGCTCAGGCTTATTAAAACATAACTTTGATTGATGATGGCCAATGAGAGACTGACATAGCTTGAAAATGCCATTGTCCAGTCTTTGGATCTCTCTGACGCTGTGCTTCAGTTCACAAGGGCAAAGTTGAGAAAAGTGACCCTTTGGACTAAAGGACTAAGGTTAACATTCTAAGGCTGTCACCTATTGTATCACTATTTAATACTGGTCCACCCAATGTTGGTGCACAGTTCAATTTCTTGACGTTAGAACATTTCAATTATTCTTAAAATGAAAAAGTTTCTATAAGCTTAGAGGAAATGATTTTTTTTATTTACTTATATATGGCATGAATAAATACAGATTTATAGATTCCAGCATGCACATTTATCATTTTATACGACAGGGATAAATCACGCAGGCAAATCATGCATCAAAGTCATAAAATGGGGTACAAATGTAATTAAAAATAAGATATTCAAAAGTTTAACAAATGGAGGAGAGGGCACCATTTGGTCTAGGGCTGGCCCTGGCCCTGGCCCCAGGAGGCTGCTATAACTTAGATAGCCCCAGCTCAGAGTTGTCTAAAATTAAATTATGCTAGGGGCCTCTCCAGCCCCTGAAGCAGCCCAGGATTGGAAGGGCACAAAGGTGTCTTAAATCACTCCCCTAGAGTGCAAGTTCCACGCTGCATCTCTTAAAGGCACAGAAAATCCAACAGAGTTAAAGTGAAAGTTACCAAACAGATAACAGAAAACTGCAAAACCTACAAAAAGTCATCTCTTTTCTGGATGAGACCTCATGTTACACTGCACATTTATCTCAGATTAGATTTACTAAACCTCATTTTATTCCTTGGAAAGATCATCCTAAAATGCAGAGGATTTAACAGTACAATTCCACAGTTTCATACTAAATATACGTGAACTAAGCAGAGTTCATCACCTACAGAGGAGAATTTACGTTCCCTATTCTTTAGGCAAAATCTGCTTGGCAGCCTCAATGTAGATTACATTTATGTTCCAGACAATATCACTTATTGGCCATTAGCAAAGTTTTGTATCATAGTGAAGATTTCAAATATAGCAAAATAATGAGGAAACAAATGAGTTTCTTGGAACAGATTAAACCATTTACTACTGCAGTGATGAATTACTCAGGCTCAGGGAAAGGAATGATAAACAGTTCGTCTTGGATGATCAGAAAGCTGAAGCTGTTCTATTCACTTACTCATGCAACAATGCACACTGTTGTTACTCTCTCAGTTGCATGCTAGTTTCAGTTCTGCTGTAATGGTTTAAAATACAGAAGACATTGGATGAACACTCCCATTCACTTTCAAATAGGTTTCACAAGCCAGGGAGGATAACCTCATCTCAGGTGGTGGGAATTTATGCATGCAGCTCTCCTCACTATTAGTGGGAGTTGCACATGGAAATACTTGCGATAAAGTACTGCTGCCCCTTCTTAGGACACCATTGTCCTATTCTGAAACCTGCATCTCCTCTGTGTTGAGAAATTGTCCAGGGCCTTTTATGTTGACTTCCCAGAGGAAGAGAAATCATGAAGTAGAGTCTTAGTATATTCTATTTTTTTTTTGTTTACACATATATACCATTGGAACAGAGATGGTTAAACAACATGCAGGGCAATCCCTTCTTTCAGGAATCTCAGCACTACCCCAGTGCTTGGTTCCCAGAGAGAAACTCTTCCTCAAGAATTGACTCTAATTGGAGAGACCAACTCTCCTGCTGCTTGCACAGCTGCCTGTCCAAGGACCATTGCCTTTATACAGATTTTTGCATAGTAAAAACTACCACCACCACCCAGCAGGGATTTCCAAGACTCAACATTTGCTCATGCACTAAGGAAAAAAAAAAAAACTTGGAACATCACGTGTAATAGTGCCACCTGGTGATACCTGCTCTAATAATACCCTATTGCTGTTTAACTTCTAATGGCTTTTCTCAGCAGCTGAAGTACTTACACCATTACATTCCAAAAGTGCTGCTGCAGTGCTCTGAACATTGTTAAATGTTCCCATTTTCAAACTTCCACTGTTATCCATTTGCAAAAATAATTCACTTAGCAAGAAGTTCACAGCACTTCTTGATGTTTGCCTTTTTAAAGTGATTATTTTAACATTACTTAGTAGCTTATTTCCCCTTTTCTTAAAACATGGTCAGATAAATAATACAAGATTAACACATGACTTTCTATTTTAACTTACAGCAGCAACATTAAGATGAGATCTTAGGATGCTAATTAACATGTGTTTATGGGAAATAGATTGATGAGATTACAAGTTTAGTTAATGAAAAATGGGGGGGAGAGAGAAAATGTGTGTGTGCATATATATATATATTAGGGCTGTCAATTAATCTCAGTTAACTCACGTGATTAACCAAAAAATAATAATCATAATTTTAAAAATGTATTGTGATTAATCAGTCTCTTAAACAATAGACTAGCAATTGGAATGTATTAAATATTTTTGGATGTTTTTCTACATTTTCAAATATTACAACACAGAATACAAGGTGTACAGTGCTCACTTTATTTATTATTTTTGATTACAAATATTTGCACTGTATAAATGATAAAAGAAATAGCATTTTTCAATTCACCACATACAAGTACTGTAGTGCAATCTCTTTCTCGTGAAAGTTGAACTTACAAATGTAGAATTATGTACAAAAATAACTGCACTCAAAAACAAAACAATGTAAAACTTTAGAGCCTACAAGTCCACTCAGTACTACTTCTTGTTCAGCCAATTGCTAAGACAAACAAGTTTGTTTACATTTACGGAAGATAATGCTGCCCACTTCTTATTTACAATGTCACCTGAAATTGACAACAGACATTCACATGGCACTTTAGCAGCCGGCGTTGTAAGGTATTTACATGCCAGATATACTAAACATTCAGACGCCCCTTCATGCTTCGGCCACCATTCCAGAGGACATGCTTCCATGCTGATGATGCTTGTTAAAAAAAATAACGCATTCATTACATTTGTGATTGAACTTCTTGGGGGAGAATTGTATGTCTCTTGTTCTGTTTTACTCACATTCTGCTGTATATTTCATGTTATTGCAGTCTCGGATGATGACCCAGCACATGTTCATTTTAAGAACACTTTCACAGCAGATTTGACAAAACACAAAGAAGGTACCAATGTGAGATTTCTAAATATAGCTACAGCACTCGACCTAAAGTTTAAGAATCTGAAGTGTCATCCAAAATCTGAGAGGGACGAGGTGTGGAGCATGCTTTCAGAAGTCTTAAAAGAGCAACACTCAGATGCAGAAACTACAGAACCTGAACCACCAAAAAAAAAAAAAATCAACCTTCCGCTGGTGGCATTTGACTCAGATATGAAAATGAACATGTGTTGGTTTGCTCTGCTTTGGATCGTTGTCGAGCAGAACCCATCATCAGCATGGACACATGTCCCCTGAAATGGTGATTGAAGCATGAAGAGACATATGAATCTTTAGCACATCTGGCACATAAATATCTTGCAATGCCGGGTACAACAGTGCCACGCGAATGCCTGTTGTCACTTTCAGGTGACCTTGTAAACAAGAAGCAGGCCATATTATCTCCTGCAAATTGTACACTTTGCATTCTGTGTTGTAATTGAAATCAATATACACCTCTACCCTGATATAACGCGGTCCTTAGGAGCCAAAAAATCTCACCGTGTTATAGATGAGACCCACGTTGTATCGGGGTAGGGAGAGGAACCACTCCCCGCCCCAGCTCACCTCCGCTCTGCCTCCATCTCCTCCCCTGAGCGCGCCGCCGCCGCTCTGCTTCTCCCTTCCTCCTTCCCTCCTACGCTTGCCACGCCAATCAGCTGTTTGGCCCAGCAAGCCTGGAGGGGGAGGAGAAGCAGAGCGGCGGTGGCGCACTCAGGGGAGGAGGTGGAGATAAGCTGGAGCAGAGAGCGGTTCCTCTGAGCCCCCCCCCCCCGTTACTTGCTGTGGCCCTCTCTGGGCCCCCCCTCACCCCAGCTCACCTCTGTTCCGCCTCCTCCCACGAGCGCACGGTAGTTCCGCTTCTCCCCCCTCCCTCCCAGGCTTGCCATGCCAATCAGCTGTTTGACGCAGCAAGCCTGGGAGGGAGGAGAAGCGGAGCTGCGGTGTGCTCATGGGAGGAAGTGGAGGCGGAGCGGAGGTGAGCTGGGGCAGGGGAGCTGCAGCAAGTAAGAGGGGGGGTGCAGAGGAACTGCTCCCCGCCCCAGCTCACCTCTGCGCCACCTCCTTCTTTTCCTCCTCCTCCTCCCATGAGCACGCCGATCAGCTCCGCTTCTCCTCCCTCCCAGGCTTGCCACGCCAAACAGCTGATTGGCGCAGCAAGCCTGGGAGGGAGGAGAAGCGGAGCTGTGGTGCGCTCACAGGAGGAAGCAGAGCGGAGGAGGGGAGGGCCGCAGCAAGTAATGGGTGGGCACAGAGGAACCACTTGTGGTAACACGAATTCGGATATAATGAAATAAAGCAGCCCTGTCCCCCAGAGCGCTGCTTTACCACGTTATATCCCAATTCGCGTTATATCGTACCTCATTATATCGGTGTAGAGGTGTATTTGAAAATGTACAAAATATCCAAAAATATTTAAATAAATGGTATTCTATTATTGTTTAACAGCACGATTAATCACAATTAATTTTTTAAATCACGTAATTAATTGTGATTATTTTTTTTTAATCGCTTGACAGCCCTAATATATATATATATATATATATGTGTGTGTGTGTGTATGTGTGTGTGTTTTTAGGGCTGTCAAGCGATTAAAAAAATTAATATATAAATTAATTATAAACTATAAATGATTTATAATTAACATAACAATTAATGACAAAGTATCATGCATGGTTCCTCTGGACATTTGCAAAACAACATTGAAAATGTTACTTCTACTGCAGTGTGCAAGCAAGAATGATGTCAATCACTGGAAAATATTTGCTCCATCTATCCCAGAGCAGAGCTGTGTGAAACTAGCAATTTTTGCTTTGTGTGAAAACCAAATTTTCCACCTGTGAAAAGTGT